>NC_041391.1:176604365-176665311 GCF_002162155.2 Triticum dicoccoides
TCCCCCTCCTCCGCTCCAACATCCTCCCCTGACCCGCCTTCCTATCCCGCCCAGCACCACCGCTGCACAGAGCCGTGGCCCCCGCAGCCAACTACCTCTGGCAGCCAAGCCCCGGAGCCGCAACGGCCTGGATCCGGCCTCCGCCGCCTCCGCGCGAGCCCCCACCTGCCTCCACCACCTTCCTCCTCATCCGGCGACCCGATTAGCACCGGTTCCGGGGCATGGCCATCGCCCCGAGAACTGTGACCCGCCACCGCCGCCGTCCATATGGCGGGCGCGGGGTGGATAGAGGGAGGAGGGAGTGTTGCTCCCCAGCCCAGTGTCCCACCAGGGAGATCCATGGCGGAGGACGCCGGCCAACACCGCCACAAGCTTCCAATCCACATCCCGAGTGTTTTGTTCGTTGACGGTGACATCTTTTGTGGCAGCTCCGTTGTCTTGCCTCACCCTCCTCACCTCCTTTTCCTCCATTCGGCAACCTCCCTCCCTGAGTCTATAACACCGCGCCGTGCTGCTGGATCAGGCCAGCCACCGAGCACGGACTCTCCCCTCACCGTTGCCGCCCCGTCTGGGATTCCCCGCCAGCTGTTCCACCTTGCCCCGATCCGGTAACTCCTACCCCGATATAGCCATCCTTAGCTCGTCCCTTGCCTTTCTCTGTCCATCTCCTTCCATCGTCCCTCCTCCATTGCCTTCTGCTGCTCACGACGCTCTCCAGCGACAGCAAGCACATCAAATCGATCATAGGTGATTGGGAAGAGAGCCCTCGGGCATGCCGGATCCATCGGATTCAGAGAGCACCCCCAACTCGTAGCTCTCTCCTCCCCAACATGCAGTTCGCCAGCAACGCCCTACACGCTGCAGTTCATTTGCATATTGGTTTATGTGGAACACATCCGCACTACAGTGAAGTACGCTCCACGTCTCCGGAGATCCCCTGAGTGTGCAACTCAGAAGTTTTTTTTTACCTTTTTAGATTTGACTGTCGGTTTTCATTTCTTTTTCTCTGCTCTATATTTTGCAATGCAGTGGGTCGGCGCCACGACCGAGTACTTCTAGCCCCGGTAGCGTCTTGCAGTATGTTTGTATGTTGCATTGGAGTTTTACACATACAAGTTCATTGTTGTGAGAAAAAACGTGCAGTTTTGCTATCTTATTCACTCTGTTTACATTCAAGAAACAATGTGCAGCTTCAGACCTAGACCTCTGTGTTTGACCGATGTTTGCAGCTCACTTGCGCCTACCGAATGTTGAATACATGATGCAGCTCACCAATGCACTGTAGTTTTTCCTTTTTGTTGTTTTTTCGGATCAGTTCGTTCCTTCTGTATGAGAGGTCAGAACAACAAAAGAGAAAAAGAGAATCACTAATTTGTATGTGGGGTGTTCTTGTTGTATGTGTATGTGATTCCCTTTAGTTGTTTTTACACCGAGTACGACTGGGCGTGCCGTGCGGTCCGGCAGTGCTCTTCTGCACTTCACTGACTTTGTGATTTCTGAAGAAAGCGCAAATGAAGTCCGCTATGGTTTGCTATTGAGGTTCATTTCACTCAATTTTGTAGGAAAGATGAAGTGATGCAGTTCCATTGGATGCCCCATTACTCAATTTTGTTCTTATTGAAAACTGCACTCATTAGTTCATTGTAAAAACTGCAGTTCTTTACTAAGGTTTGGCTGGTAGAGTGCAGTTTCTGTGTGTAGTTGTGTATAACAAATTAGATAGATGTGTATCTTTTGAAGTTCAGTTTGTCCTCTGTCGTGGTTCGCTATAAAACTCCTTTGTTGTCCACTTGGTCAACACACACAAAAAATATCTCAAAAGAAGCTCGCTTCTATATTAGATGTAGCTTAAAAAGGTTAGAAAAACGACAAATATGTCATGCAGTTCGCTTCGATTTGTGTCGTGGTTTACTTCGCCCTCATGTGAAGGGCACTCATTGCATGTGGTGTCATGTGTTCAAAAACAGTAAAAATTCAGTCGACACTTGCAGTGCACTTCGCCATTGTGTGAAGTTCCCTATTTCGCCATTGCAGTGCGGTTGCCAATCTTTTTAGAAGTAAAACGTGAGTGTGGACGTGTACAAATCATGCAGTCCACTTACACGTTTGATGTAGTGTCGTTTTTAGTCGGTAGAAGTGCGTTTTTCTATCTCAAAGAAGCTCGCTTTTCATTATATGTAGTTCACTCGCTCAGTCCCCACGCACTCGCTCGGCCTACTACGTAAAAAAAAGAGGTCGGAAAAAACTCATGCGGTTCATTTTTGGTAGTTTCACGGCCTATTTACGGCAGTCTCGAGGTTCACTTTTCATAGTATTGCAGTCCACCAACACTCGACATGAAGTGCACTCCACCTCGTTTAGGAAAATTTAGGTCCCACAAAAAAGAAATCATGCAGGGCACTTGTTTGTCTAATGAAGTGCAGTTTTAAGTCTAAAGAAGTGCGGTTTCTGTCTGATGCAGTACATATGACGATTTTGGTGTCGTGAAAAAACACAGTGTCCGCATCTTGTTGAAATCAAAATTGCTCCTAAACCGTAAGGAATCGGAGAGAGTGTTCTATATGAAAAACTTGCGCCTCATCGATATCTTTCCAACGAAGTATAATTTGAATCATTTCGACCAGTGATTTGTAAAAATTTCACGAAAAACGGCCGCTGACTCTCATCGTCATCCGCGCGATTTTTAAAATTAACTAAAAACCGTTAGGAGTCTCAAAAACATTTTAACATATCAAATTTGCGCCTCATCCGTAGCTTTCCAACGGCGTATTATACGTCTAATTTCGAAAAACAGTTAGAAAACTAGAGCGAAAACAGTACCCGAAGTTAAAATAAATTAAAAAATAGAATTCTGCGATTTAGTAAATTTGAAACTGCTCTTAAACTGTAAGGAATTAGAGAAAATATTAGATATAAAAAAGATGCACCTCGATGATATATTTCCAGCGGTGTATCATTTGCTACATTCTGACAAGCGGTTTAGAAGAAATTGCGAAAAAACGCTCGCTGCCACTCATGATGGGCCGCACCATTTTCGAAAATGCTCTTAAACCATGAGTAATCTCGAAAAGTGTTCAACATGGAGAAGTTGAGCCTAATCCATAGCTTTTCAACGGTATATTGCACACCTCATTTCGACAAATGGTGAAAAACTAGAGCAGAAAAGGTACCGAAAATACACAGCGTGCAGTTTTTTGCAACCGGAAGTTCACTCGTGAGAGTAGTGCAGCACACTTGGTTCAAACAATGACGTGCACTTGCGTTGAGCATGCAGTGCGGAAGTGCTATCAGAATAGTTATTCTGCTAATATATATAACTAAAATAAACATCCAATTACATAAGTGACTATACAGATCATTTGCACACACCTTAATAAACAATTGCTTGCATTCTAAAGTAGGAGAAACGATCTTCTAGCCATCTACTTCTTGTGATGATCCCGCCACTGCTTTGTGGCTCAATCCCTCATCTGGGGCATGAAGAAGACACTTCCTCATGTCAACGATCCGCCTGTACATCTCGTAGCTTGTGTATGTGTCCTTGGCCGCGTACTTGATGTGTTGTTCATCCAGTCTCTCATGCCAAGCACTGTGCCTGGCGTTCTTGTCCTTCTTGCTCTTATCCTTCATCTTCATGTAGTAGGGGTCGATGATGGCTGAGGCGAGGTCAACCAGGGAGCTCAGTTTGTTGTTGTCGCTGCCCAGACCTTGTAGTGGTCCTAGATGTTGACAAGATTCCGGCATTTCAAGCCCAAAACCTTAAGCGCTTTTAGATCATTGGTGGTGTCCACCGTAGGGAAATTGTAGTCGGAGTTGTTGATAAACCTGGAGAAACGCTCGCAAGGTCTTGTGGCCAGGTGGTAGTGGTACATGAGTACATCATGTTGCACGCACAACTGGGCAACGACAACCTTTTGATTGTGCCTGGCATGACCGATGGTGTACTCGAGGTCGAAGACAACCACTTGGTACTTGTCCTCGGCAAGGAACTGCTCCATAGTTTGGATGGAGCTCTCCACCGATGCCGCTTCGTTTGTGTACACCACCGAGAGGGCCTTCCCCCTCACGTGGGAGTCCACTACGTGATGCGTGGTGAACAGCCTGCCGTTGTCGTCGTCGGCCGCTGGGAGCGCCATTGGAGCCACGGGGATCGCCATTGGAACCGCTGGATGTCCTCTGTGTATGTATCGTCGTGGAGGTGCTTATTGTGTCGTGTGATGCGAGAGATGAAGGTAAATGGCCACATGAATAAATGGGGGTCGGGCGGCCTGGATTCTCGGTGCATCCGCATGGCAGTTTTTGCAGCGGGTAACTGCATTGTCGAGCCGCGCCCGGCGCAACTGCATCCACACGAACGTGCGTGATCGTGCATCAGCCCCAAACACTGGCAGCGCGCGTGGAGGGACGAGGGCAGAGCACCCGAAGGGACGCGAGAGTAGAGCGCGCGCGGCCGGACGCGGGCAGAGCATGTCGCAGCCGCCTCAACCACAAGCAACCACACACATAGAGCAGTTGAACATGCAAGAAATGGTCTCCTACAAGCCAGCCGACACTTGCGTCGCTGCGTAGAGAGCAGCCGTGTGCTACTGCCTCCGTCTTGGTCTATTGTCCCCTTTATATTATGTGCCATACTTTGCCCTCAAATTTAACCAACAAAATGTTGATGCATGTTATAAAAATTATATAATTGGAAACTATGTTCAAATATGAATCCAACTATATAATCTTTGGCGACATGCATTCATATTTTATTAGTTAAATCCAACTTATAAACGAGGACGGGTGTATAGTAGGTAATTCAATTGCAAATGTTTTTTATTAACCATATGTGTACGTGGCCTTTCGTCCTCCTCTCACATGTCTTGTCACCCCGCTACCGCAGACGGCTTACAACGCAAGCTTGTGCAGCGCGCGGGAGTGTTCTTGTGAGGTTACCGCGCAACCTCACAAGTTCGCGTGCAAGGTTCCCACCCGAGTGGGTGAAATCCCCCAAAATCCCAATGTCGGGCCTGCTATAAAAACCCTCACGACCGGCGAGTCCCACATTGCATTTTCCCCTCCCTCCCTGTAGCTTATCTCGTATGCTTCTCCCACAATCAACAATGGCACTGGTCCGCTGTGGTCGCTCAGCCACTCCGCCGTCATCAGACCACAACTCCAGCTGGGAGGCTACACCGTGGCGGCGGCGCAGTCCCCAGTGTAGTGTAGTGCGTGTGGCGTCCCTATTGGGTTTGCTCGGAACACCCACCACACGCTCCGCCGCCGGAGTCCGTGGCAGCTGTTGCTGGCCACCGTTGCCGCCACACCACTGTCGAAAGCCAGGGCCATCGCCCACTCTACTGCCGTGGCCCAAAGGCGGGAGGTGGCCATCATGGCCGCCACCCCACTGCCGGCCACCGTGGCCATCACCCACTCCGCCACCGCGGCCCGAAGTCGGGAGGTGGTGGTCGTGGCCGCCACCCCATCATCGGCCGCCGTGGTTGCCAGCCCACCATCGACCGCCGGGGTCATCACCCGCTCCGCCACCGCCACCCTAAGATGGGAGGTGGAGGTGGATGCCAGCACATGCGTTAGCGACCTTGTGCGCTATACCGAGTTCCTGCAGGAGGAGGAGGAGCGTCTCGTCGAGCACACAAAGAGCCTTACCGCCGCCGTGGCCGCGACACACGCCGGCTCAGAGGCGAGGAATCAGGAGATCTACGAGGAGAACCACCGCTTTGAGAGGGGTCATCTGGAGCGACAGAGGGTGTTCGAGGTGAGCGTCACTAAAGTTGCAGCAGCGACACACACCGTATTGTAGTTGTCCAGCTCGTCGGTAGGCTCCTCCTCCTATGCCTCTTACTGAGTGCGCTCGGTAGAGGAGAGGCTGTCGGAAGTAGAACAAAGCCCCTCCATAGTACTATTTAGGGGCTATTTTGTTCAGTTCATCTGACTATAGATGTGGTGGAACTGTACAACGTACTTAAAATTAGCTAGTATATGAAGTAGAACTAGCTATTTCAGTACATGGTTGGCAAAAATTGGGAAAAGTTTGGTCGGTTCAGCTGTGGAGTTGAACTGTTTGTATAAATTAAGCACGACTGCTTAATCTATGAATGAAATCTATGCTTAATTACTGAATTTTAGTTGCAAAAATTAGATACTACTAGTGATTTTTAGCTGCATATTTTGACAAATCGCAGTGTTACAAGGTTGACAAATGGCAATGTTACTAGATCAACAAATGTCAATCTTTCAAGTTTGACAAATGGCAACTTACCCAATATGACAGATGCAAATCTTACCAAATTGTTTGTAAGTGGTTGCACACGGGTCATCCAAAACAACTGTTTGCGTTGAAGAGATGCACAAATCCTGCTCTCGCTTTGCATATGGGTGTTCTATCTAAAACGTTTGCGATCAAGAGCTGCAGAAATCCTGCTCGGCACATTTTCCATTGGCTTCCTGGGGAAGCTGTCGGTTTGCATACTGGTGTTCTAACTAAAACGTTTGCGATCGAGATACAATATTAAACCCAAGAAAAAAATCTATTTCTGGCGGCGGCGTGCCGTGTTGTCATTTTCATTGTCGTCCTCCGGGATGCCGTTGTTGAAGTCTCCAAGGTAGCACAAAATGTTCTTCACTTGTAAATCAAACATCATGTAGTCGCATGATCGACGGGCGGGGCGCGGGAGGACGGCAGTTGGCGGCACTCAGAGGTAGCGGTCGACTGCTACATCCCATGCCACTGAGGGGGGCACGCACACGGGCACAGGCGCGGCGGGTGCAGCCAAACGCACGGGGACCGGCACCGCGGTGGGTGCAGGGGCGCGCATGGGCACGGGCACTGGCGCTGGCATGTAACATGAGCCCGTGCGGGTCCGCGCAGCCCTCGGTGACGTCCGCGGTTTCCAGCTCTGCGATAGTGCTCGGTGACCAGCCCATCAATGCTATGGGGATGGTCGCTGGCACGGGCGTGGGGATGGGAGCTGGGACGGGAGCGGGGGCAGCAACAGCAGCGGCCAGCTCGTTCTGGGCCATGTTGAGGCCCCATTCCTCCTTATTTTCTATCTCCTCCTGCTCGGAGTCGATTTTACCAAACTTGAAGACTAGTGGCAGATGATCCTTCTACGCCATGGTGTTGGTGGAGGTCTGCGGGTGGGAGGGAAATGGGAGGCGAATAGTAAGGCCGCCCGTATTAAGCAACGGCTCGGGCGCCATTAATGGAGAGGAAGGCGGGCGGCCATGGAAGTCAAAGGGCTCGATTCCCAATGAGCCTGCACAGTGTACAGCTCGCATGCTTCCTGGTGAGCCTGCACATTGGAAGAGAGCGTGCACGCCTCTCGTTCAGCGTGCACACCGGACTACGTTCGCACGCCTCCCGTTCAGTCAAGCAGTTGTCCGCACGGCACCTCCTATAGCCATTAAAACCAAGAGAGATGGCATCACGTGAATGGTTAACATGACGCACACGACTTGAATTATACAAACGTTTGCGGTGTTAGAGTGGCATCTATTTGTTTGAAAATGCCTTTGTTGGTTGTTATTCAAGTGCTTCTTCTCTCAAAATGGACACAAAAAATACCACAACATGTCGAGTGCCACTCCATGGTAGCATGCCAAGTTTCCATGAATTTCAAAGGAGTTTTGGATTGCTAGAATTTAAAAGCAAAGTATCTCAACATTTTTCCGGCAATCAACAGTGCCCTGGTGTTTGAAATTCAGTTCCGTTTCTTGCATGGGACCTAAGCATGCACCCAAGGACAAAGATTTGATTTTCAACCAATTTATATGCACTGGAGCATGTGCATGTAGTTCTAATTTGAATTAAGCGCATAGAAAACCCAGTTAATGTATAAAGATGTCCAAACGAGCCCCAAAAATTGCAAAATTTAACACAACACTCTTGTTGTTCTATGTTGACACTAGAAAATTTTTGAAAGCAGTAAGAGGCAGCTGATATCATTTCATCTTCGGAGGTGGGACATTCCCTACCGAAAGCATCAGGCTTGTTGTGAGAAGCTCTGGTTTGTGAGAAGCTTATACCCAAACCTGCCCCAAATGGGACAAAAAAATTACCACGGCATGTTGATGCCGCTGCATGATAGCATGCCAAATTTCATGAATTTGAGACGAGTTTTGGATTTACTAGAATTTAAAAACCAGGAATTTCAATGTTTGCGTCTGAGTGACGGTGGCAGGGTGTTTGACATTCATTCGCATTTCTTGCATGGGACCTAAGCATCCAACCAAGGGCACATATTTGAATTTTCAACCAATTTATATGCATTAGAGCATGTGCATGTAGTTCAAATTTGAAATATGCACATAAATGCATCGAAAACTCAATTAATGCATAAAAATGTCCAAACGAACCCCGAAAAATCCCAAAAATTGACACAACACTCATGTTGTTCTATGTTGACACTAGAATTTTTTTAAAGCAATAAGAGGCAGCTGATATTATCTCATCCCGAAAGGTAGGATGTTCCCTACCGAAACCATCAGGCTTGTTGTGCGAAGCTCCGGTTTGTAAGAAGCTTACACCCAAACCTGCCCCAAATGGGACAAACAATTTACTACGCCTGTTGATGCTGCTCCATGATAGGATGCCAACTTTCATGAATTTCAGACGAGTTTTGGATTTACTAGAATATAAAAACCAGGAATCTCAATGTTTGCGGCCGAGTGACGGTGGCATGGTGTTTGACATTCATTCTCATTTCTTGCATGGGATATAAGCATCAAACCAAGGACACATATTTGAATTTTCAACCAATTTATATGCATTAGAGCATGTGCATGTAGTTCAAATTTAAATTATGCACATAAATGCATTGAAAACTCAATTGATGCATAAAAATGTCCAAACGAACCCCGAAAAATCCCAAAAATTGACACAACACTCTTGTTGTTCTATGTTGACACTAGAAACATTTTAAAAGCAATAAGAGGCAGCGGATATCGTTTCCTCCCCAAAGGTGGGATGTTTCCTACCGAAACCATCTGGCTTGTTGTGAGAACCTTTGGTTTGTGAGAAGCATATCCTCAAACTTGCCCCAAATGGGACAAAACATTTACCATGACATGTTGACGCTGCTCCATGATAGCATGCCAAGTTTCATGAATTTCAGAAGAGTTTTGGATTTACTAGAATTTAAAAACCAGGAATGTCAATATCTGTGTTCGAGTGACGGTGGCAGGATGTTTGACATTCATTCCCATTTCTTGCATGTGACCTAAGCATGCAACCAAGGATACAGATTTGAATTTTCAACCAATTTCTATGCATTAGAGCATGTGCATGTAGTTCAAATTTTAATTATGCTCATGAATGCATTGAAAACTGAAATAATGCATAAAAATGTCAAAACGAACCCTGAAAAATCCCAAAAATTGACACAACACTCTTGTTGTTCTATGTGGACATGAGCAATTTTTTGAAGGAAATAAGAGGCAATGGATATTGTTTCGTCCCCAAAGGTGGGATGTTCCCTACCGAAGCCATCAGGCTTGTTATGAGAACCTCTAGTTTGTGAGAAGCATATCCCCAAACCTGCCCCAAATGGGACAACAAATTAAGCACGACATGTTAATGCCGCTCCATGATAGCATGACAAGTTTCATGAATTTCAGATGAGTTTTGGATTTACTAGAATTTAAAAACTAGGTATCTCTATATTTGCGGCCGAGTGACGGTGGCAGGGTGTTTGACATTGAGCCACATTTCTTGCATGAGACCTAAGCATGCAACCAAGGGCATAGATTTGAATTTTCAACTAATTTATATGCATTAGAGCATGTGCTTGTAGTTCAAATTTGAATTATGCACATGAATGCATAGAAAACTTAGTTAATGTATAAAAATGTCCAAGCGAACCCCGAAAAATCCCAAAAATTGACACACCACTCGTGTTGTTCTATGTTGACACAAGAAACATTTTGAAAGTAAGAAGAGGCAACATATATCATTTCATCCCCCAAGGTGGCAGGTACCCTACTGAAACCATCAGGCTTGTTGTGAGAGAAGCTCTGGTTTGCGAGAAGCTTATACCTACACCTGCCCCAAATTGGATAATATTTTTACCATGGCATGTCGCTGCCGTTCCACGATATCATGTCAAGTTTCATGAATTTTAGACCAATTTTTGATTTACTAGAATATTAAAAGCATGTATCTCAATGTTAGCGGCTGAGCGACAGTGTCAAGGTGTTTGACATTCATTCTCATTTCTTGCATGTGACCTAAGCTTGCAACCAAGGACAACATTTGATTTTGCAGCCCGTTTTTATGGACTGGAACATGTGCTTCAATTTTGAATTGTGCACCTGAAATATCTAGAAAACCAATTTAATATATAAAATTTCCAAATGAACCCTGAATAATTCCAATTTTTTTACGACACACATATAGTTGCATGTTCACTGCAGATAAAAGGTCTAGAAATTCAAACACCGTCCATTGCCGCTGTAACCCCATTATGTAATTCAAATCATAATGAAAATCAAATAGATCCCACACAGTTTATTATCACCAACTGTGTGAGATGCGGTACAAAATATCCTGGAGCACCGTCGATGTATAGTACGCCTATGGCTTTGTCAGGACCCGGATCCTATGCCACACCGATCTAGCATGTAACACCCCGTATCACTTTGTGGCCTCACGCACGGTATTCCCACGGGTCTCGCCTTACCAGGCCCGGGACCGTTTGCGCCTTTTGGCTCACATATATGATAGTGTCGCTAGCGTCCATATGACAAAGAACCCGGGCTGACATGGCTAGTCGTGAACCCAAAGTGGCACTAACTTACGAGGACATGCATACATGACCCAGCAACGAACATGTCGGTCATCAGCGAGTGAATCCGGGCTGTAGCATCTGGGCTAACAGGACTCCGGAGAATCCGGGCTGTAGCAGGCTAACAGGACTCCAGTAGACACCGCATGACATTTCCCCGAAGGGACAGACACAGGAACGAAGATGGACACATGTCGGCCAGCCTAAGTGTTCTGGAGCAGTAGCAAGCTACCAGGGCTCAGTGGAAGAACTAGGAGACATTTCCCGATAAGAGAGGCTACCAAGGATAAACAACTAGATAGTCAGATCCCACACATACCAAGCATTTCAATAACATACACGCAATATGCTTGATATGTGCAAATACAACATGGCATCACAACATGACTCTACAACTCAAGTATTTTATTCAATAGGCTCCGAGGAGCGATATATTACAAACATGGGTCTCATGACCCAACATTCAGAGCATACAAGTCAAAGCACATGCGGAAGCTTAACATGTTTGAGTACAGACATCTACAAATGAAAAAGGCTAAGAAGCCTGACTATCTACCAGATCTTGCCAAGGGCACAGGATCGTAGCTGAGGTAACAAGCTAAACGTCAAAGTCCACGTGGAACTACTAGTGAGACGGAAGTCTCTCTGCAAAAACATAAATAGGAAAACATGAGTACAAATATACCCAGCAAGACTTACATCGGAACTAACTACATATGCATCATTATCAACAAAGGGATGGTGGGGTTTAACTGCAGCAAGCTAGCTTTGACCCGGTGGCTATCCTGAACTACGACTGCAAGTAACTCTTTTGTAGGTGGCGCACACGAGTCCACATATTCACCATATCAATACACCACTATGGATCCGCTCCCGTCTCCCTACGATAACGCCATCCATAGAACTCATGCTTATCTTGCGCATTTTAGAGTATCCACTTTCACCTATCTATGAACTATATAGGCAACCCAGAGGTCCTTCACCGCGGACGCGGATATTCGAATAGATCATTTATAACTCTGCACGGGTGTACTTCTTCACACATGTTTCCACCACTTAGCATTTGCACACGACATGTTCTCGGCAGACTTCAAGCGAAAGCTGATGTGGGTGTAGACCACGACCTACCTAAACACTCAAGTCTCTAGTCCAGGTTTATCGCCTATTCAGGTTCCATCCACAGGGAGTCCGGCCGAGGTTTCCACATGCGGCCCCGAACGATGTGTACAGGGTTCCGCAACACCAGACCGGCGCCCGGCATACCCGGCCACGTGCCTACTGCATCATAGCCCACCCCTCTGATTGGTGCTGCGCACGGCCTCCAGTGACTACAAACACCAAAAACTACTTGCAACTCCTGGACAGAGGACTAGGGTGGTTAAGAAGTCGAGCAGGGTCATATTTCAGGGCCCAATGCATGGTAGTAGTTGTTTCATGGATCACAAACACAGCACTCAGTTCATGAGGACGACTTCAATGAGACAACCCACCATGTACTCCTACTTGGCCTCTCACCTCTACGTTTACCAAATCATGTTCATACACTTAGCTCACACACAGTAGGACATGTTCATCACCATTCCAATTCATCCCCGATGAATCAGACCTGACTCAACTCTAAGTAGTAGAAGGCATGACAAACAAGCATAAATGAGTAGGCACATCAGGGCTCAAACAACTCCTACTCATGCTAGTGGGTTTCAACTATTTACTGTGGCAATGACAGGTCATGCAGAGGAAAAGGAGTTCAACTACCGCAACAAGTAATAGATGAAGCGATGTTGTCCTAGTGTAGTAAAAGAGAGCAGGAGCGAGAGAGTGGGATTGTATCGGAATGAGTAAGGGGGTTTTGCTTGCCTGGCACTTCTGAAGATAGTATAGTTCTTCATCGGTGTCATCGAACTCATCGTCGAAATATCGTCTACTAAGAGGGGACAATTACCGGCAAACAAGGAAGAACACAATCAATGCAATGCACAATATGATGCATGATCATGACATGTCAATATGCTATGATTTGAGCTAATGCAACTAGCAACAGATTAAATGGAGTTGGTTTGAATCCAATATTCAAATTCAAACTCCATATATGGATATTCAAATGCCATTTATATGATTTGTCCTAAACAGTAGCTATAAGTTATTCTAACATGCATTAAAATGTTACAGATGGATATATTGGATTTTTCTGATCATTTTTCATATATAATTTGTTTCAATTTGGAGTTATGGTTGAATTTCTATAAATTTTAGAAGTTTTAGGGTATTTGTGTAATTAAATAAATCATTTAGATTTATTTGAATTCAAGAAAAGGCTTTGTGACGTCAGAGTGACGTCAACACTACGTCAGCAGGTCAAAGGCACCAACCCAGGTCAAACCTGACGGCTAGGACCCACATGTCAGTGACTATGACTAGTTCTAATATAAATTAAACCTAATCTAGTTTAATTAGTCGGGCGGGGCCCGCCTATCAGTGAGTCAGTGGCTAAACTAGACTTAGTTATTAACTTAATAGAAAGTTAGCAGGGGTCGGGACCACATGTCAGTGATGCAGGGGAGGTCAAACCCCTGGTCAAAGAGTCAAACCCGCCGGTGAGGTCCGCGATGTACTTGTGCCTCAGGTTTCCTTTGTGGTGCTCCAAATGATGCGTGGCTAGGCGCGTTGGAGAGCTAGCTCGATGAAGCATCGCGTGGTGGCCGTGGCTGGGCCTGGGGTGGCCAAAGTCAAATGCGGCGAGCTTGGTTGCGGCCGCTGGAGTTCGGTCGTGCACGAGAGCACATTTGCAGCTCGAAAACGAGTGAAGCAAAGCGCTAGGGATGCTCTACGTGGCCCTACGAGCTTGTTGGACTCGCCGGGGTGACCAAATGGTCACCGGAGTTGCGTTTATGACGATCTCGAGCGGCAGCAAAGGTTCGGCCATGGCGGAGACGACAGCTAGAGGGTGAGCACGACTAGGGGAGAGGTGGGAGATAAAGCAGGAGCTCATAGGGAGGTGGATGGTGCAGACGGCAGGGTCGGGGAAGCGTAGGTTGTCGCGAATCGATGGTAGCGATCCACGGCGGGCGAGGCGAAGACGACGTTGGTGGCGATGAAGCAGGGCCTCCTGGCGTCGCGTAGCTCGGTGGAGAGGGCAAGGCAGTCACGGCGGAGCTTCTAGGCTCAGTAGCAGGGCGAGGGGTGGCCGGTGGCTACGGCAGCGAGCAGCGGCGCAATACGGTGCGCTCGATGGTGCAAGGTAGAGAGGGCATAGGAGGGAAGAGGTTGCGGGTGCGAGAGAGAGAGGTGAGGGGGGAGTGTGGCGTCGTCTAGAGCCGTCCAGAGCAAGCAGGCAGGCTGGAGGTCGCATGCGGTGGCCGTGCGTGCGTCGGGCACGCGCTGTGCATCCGACTGGCGGGAGGAAGAAGACCTCCCTGCCCCTGGTGGGCTGGGCCGGGAAGATGGGCTGCCAGGTGAGCACCGGGTAAGTTCTTTCTCTCTCTGGTTTTCTCTTTTCTATTTTTATTTTGTCTGTTTTGATTTAGTAAAAGCACTAAACGATTTTAATATATACAAGGTGAGCGCCGGGTAAGTTCTCTCTCTCTCTCTGGTTTTCTCTTTTCTCTTTTTATTTTGTCTGTTTTGATTTATGTACAAGCACTAAACCATTTTAGTACAAGCACTAAATGGCTTGCTAAAATATATACAAGGCCGCTCACAAACTTCCAGAATTATTGGAGTTATATTTAATATATATTAAGTATAAATCCAAAGCAAATAATTATTGGATTAATTCAAATGGCCAAAATAATTCCTCAAAAAATGTTCCACATTTTTGGTTTGGATAAAAACCCTTCCAAAAATTATCAAACATCATTGGAGACCATTCTGGAAACATTGGATGCATTCCCGGGGTTATTTGCCCTTCTTTTATTTAAATGTTTTGAGGGTTTCAACTTCCTCAGTTCAACTTTCAGAAAATGGACAAGATGCATGGATGCAATGCTACTAATTACAATCATAATTCTAGGGCTGTGACAGGCTTATGCGAGAAGGTGTGTCGGTGACAGTCCACAGCCGATGTGTCAAGCACACTAGCTCGCTCCCCAAATATCATTTCATTGTTCAATCATCGCCGATGAAAGATGGGGACGTGGACCCGCGTCGTGAGGGCAACTTCGGCGGCCCACTCCAGCGAGAGCGCGGCCGCAACCGCCATGCGCGTGCTAACAAGGTGCATGAGCGCAGCCGCAACCTGCAACCAGGCGGCAAAGGCAGCCCAAACGGCCGCTGTTTCTTCTCAGGTGGTGGCAGCAACATCTGCCTTGGGGATAGCAGCTGGTGAGAGAGGCACAGTAGCTGTCGGTTCCACAGTGGCGGCCTTAGCCCTGATGGAGGGTGCCCACGACCACGTCGAGGCCGCCCACGCCCAGCTCGTGGCGGTCACCGCACAAATCAAATGAAGCTTCTCCGACAACCCACGGTCGAAGAGCTGGCAATCGCCGAGAGCGTTCGATCAGCCGTCTGTTCCTTTGCGGCACTTGCAACGATGGAGCCCGTCCAAGCCAAGATCACGGCCGCTCATGCCCAGCTCGTGGCAGCCTTTTCCCAAGAGATGGCGGATGCGGATGGTGAGATGCTTGCCGAATATGGTGTGATGGATGCCATGGAGCTCCTTCCCTAGGAGACCGTCGGGCATGAGCTGGACATGGAGGAGGCGGCGGAAATTGATGAGAACCAGCTATAATAGTACTCTTTGTTTTGTTTAATTAAGAGCATCGGTCTTTAATTTGTTAGAGTAATGTTTTAGCTGGCTAGCTGTGTTTAATTGCTGAACTTGCTCGTTAAGAAGTGTGGGTGTGTTGTAGTCTCCTTTGTTTACCCAAATTATGCAATGACGTGGATGAGCACTGTAACAAGGGAAATTGGAACCAAAATTTTTGATGTTCAAACTCATCACACACGGGTGAAGCTATCTGAATCTTTTGTGATGTTCACACATTGTACACAGTTCTGAATATGGGGCCGTGTCTGGTGACACTTTGCGCGGCAGTTTTTTTGTTGAACCGATTCAAAAAATTTGGCTTCCGCGGAAATATCTACCTCCCCACCCCCTCCCCCTTACCAAAAGCCACATTTCCCCTATTTCCGCCTTCCTTTCAAAGTTGAAACTTTCACTCCTTGCTTGCAGCGCCGCCCCCCTCACAGGCGACCCTCCTTCACACTGCTCGGCCTCGTCTATCCCGGAAGGTAATCCACACCAGACCCCCATCCTCCTCCTCCTTCCACATCCCACATGCCCCGACCGCCAGAGCGACACCTTCCACCCAAATCACCGACCACTCCACCAAATAAGTTCCGCCCTAAGCCATGGTGCACGCAGTATAGCCAGGAGCTCAAGGAGCATTTGGTAGCGGAGAAGCAAATCATGGCCGCACGCATGGATGAGGTCGCGATGGCTACCGTTCGTGACGACCCCCAGATCTTGGAGGACTTATGTCTACTACGCAACTTTATTCTTGTAGACTTGTGTTGGGCCTCCAAGCACAGAGTTTTGTAGGATAGTAGCAATTTTCCCTCAAGTGGATGACCTAAGGTTTATCAATCTGTGGGAGGCGTAGGATGAAGATAGTCTCTCTCAAACGACCCTGCAACCAAATACAAGAAATCTCTTGTATCCCCAACACACCCAATACAATGGCAAATTGTATAGGTGCACTAGTTCAGCGAGGAGATGGTGATAAAAGTGTAATATGGATGGTAGAAATATATTTTTATAATCTGAATAAATAAAAACAGCAAGGTAGCAAATAGTAAGCGGGCACAAAAACTGTATTGCAATGATGGAAAATGAGGCCTAGGGTCCATACTTTCACTAGTGCAATCTCTCAAGAATGCTAACATAGTTGGATCATATAACCATCCGTCAAAGCGCGATGAAGAATCACTCCAAAGTTCCTATCTAGCGGAGAACATAAGACATAATTGGTTGTAGGGTACGAAACCACCTCAAAGCTATTCTTTCCGAGTTCGTACTAAAATAACACAAAGCTATTCTTTCCGTTCGATCTATCCTAGAGTTTGCACTAAAATAACACAAAAGCAAATTCAGATTTATAATATTCAATCCAACACAAAGAACTTCAAAGAGTGCTCCAAGATTTCTACCGGAGAAACAAAGACAAGAACGTGCAGCAACCCCTATGCATAGATTACACCAATGTCACCTTGGGAATCCGCGACTTGAGTGCCAAAACATATATCAAGTGACTCAATACGATACCCCATTGTCACCATGAGTATTCAACTGCAATACATATATCAAGTGTTCTCAAATCCATAAAATTATTCAATCCGATAACAATGAAATCTCAAAGGGAAAAACTCAATTGATCACAACAAGATAGAGAGGGGAAAACACCATATGATCTGACTATATTAACAAAGCTCGCGATACATCAAGATTGTGACATCTCAAGAACATGAGAGAGAGAGATTAAACACATAGTTACTGGTACAAACCCTCAGCCCCGAGGGTGTACTACTCCCTCCTCATCGTGGTGGCCGTCGGGATGATGAAGATGGCCACCGGTGATGATTCCCCCCTCCGGCAGGGTGCCGGAATGGGATCTCGATTGGATCTCGTGGATGTAAAGGCCTTGCGGAGGCGGAACTTCTATCTAGGTCTACCCCGAAGGGTTTTGGAGTATTTGGGATTTTATAGGGCGAAGAAGGGGTGCGGGATGCCACCGAGGTGAGCACAACCCACCTGGGCGTGCCTGGGGGCCCAGGCATGCCCTGGTGGGTTGTGCCCCCCCCCCCTCGGGGCACCCCCCAGGTGCTGCTCTGTCCCATCCTGGGTGTTTTAGTCCATCAAAATTCTCCAAGGAGTTTCGCGGTGTTTGGACTCTGTTTGATATTGATTTCCTGCGATGTAAAAAACAAGCAAAAAACATCAACTGGCAATGGGCACTGGGTCAATAGGTTAGTCCCAAAAAATGATATAGAGTTGCTATAAAATGATTGTAAAACATCCAAGAATGGTAATATAATGGCATGAACACTTCATAAATTATAGATACGTTGGAGACGTATCAGCATCCCCAAGCTTAATTCCTACTCGTCCTGGAGTAGGTAAATGATAAAAGAAATAATTTATGAAGTGTGAATGCTAGCAAAGTGCATAAGTTTGATCAATGACAATTTCAATCACTTTTCCTAGCATCATAACAGAAATTCTTTCTTATAAAACTTCTCATGTTATAGTAGCAACCAATTCACATGTTAAGGTTCAAACAATGAATTCTCTTGAAACTAAACAACCTATGTTCTCAGTCACCAAGCAATTCCAATTCAACTTATTTAATAGAGTCTAAGTAAGAGCTCCACATACTCAACCATCATATAGTATTCCATGATTTCTAACACTCACTGCATACACACGAGCAAAACATTTCAACCGGACACATAGAAAGATAGGGCTTATAATTTCGCCTCCCAACGTATTCACCTTTGGGTGATGTCAACAATAATAACTCATGCTAGCCATATTCAGCTGGACATATGTGCCTCGATCTTTCCTCACCACATGATGCTTGCCAAAGGAGAAAAATAAAAAGGAATAGAAAGAAAAACTTTGACTCTTGCATAAAAGTAAATACTGAAAAGCAAAAGGTAGGCCCTTCGTAGAGGGAAGCAGAGGTTGCCATGCGCTTATTTGTTTGTATGCACAACCCTTAGTGCAAAAGAACGTCAAGTTATATTGCCCCTTATGATTGCAACCTTTATTATGCAGTCTGTCGCTTTTATTCTTTGCAATCACAAGTTCATACAACGCTCCATTTTCTCTTACATTAAATGATCTAACACTTATAGAAGCAATTTTTATTGGCTTATTGCACCGATGACAACTTACTTGAAGGATCTTGCTCAATCCTTAGGTAGGTATGGTGGACTCTCAAAAAAAGATTTGGGTTTAAGGGTTTTTGGATGCACAAGTAGTATCTCTACTTGTGTCGGGGAAGCTGATCCACGAACACCTATGGGGACCGGCGGACCGAGCCCCTTTCGGTTCGGCGGGGGGGCGGAGATCGCACGAAGAGCGGATCGAGGCAAAACACACGAGCAGTTTACCCAGCTTCGGAGCTCTCCGGAGAGATAACACTCCTACTGCTGCTTGTCTGATTGTATTGAGTTCTTGCTCAGGAGCGCTGAGTGCTACAGTATGCACCAGCTGCTAACGAGACCGAGCGTGAGTGTTTTCTGGTTTCGAACCCCTTCTACGTTGCGCATGGGCCTCCTTTTATACGCTCAAGGGGTCTCCGATAGGTGGCAACATAGACAAGGGCAAAAATGGAAAAGGAATTGCAGTTGGTACAACTACTTGTACAGTGTATCCCACCTAACCCTGACGGCAGGGGACAAAGGCATTAAATGCCCGTCTGCGTCGCCCAAATAGTGCAAAAAGGACCGTCAGGGGCGCCACCGTTCGCCATGATGGTAGTCTTGTCAGCGTCGCTTGCCATCGCGCACCGCTGGCTGCACAGCCTCTTGCCACGCGCGTCTGGAAAGGCCTCAGGGCGACACGTTGGTGGATGTGCTGGAGCGCGGGTACTGAGTGGTAGCTTGTCGCGGCAAGTGCCTTGCCGCGGATATTGTCTTGTCGTGCCCGGAAGCTTGTCGCTCACCGGGCCTTGCCCGGATGCATGGCGCGTCGTGGCAAGTTCCTTGCGATGCCTTGGTTGGCGTTCCCGGCAAGCTCCTCTTGCCGGGGCCTTGTCTCCTTGGCTTGAATACTTTGTTCTTGAATGGTTCCAAAGGAACCACGGAGGACCTTGGCGGTCACCCGGCAAGCCTTGCCGCGGGGTGCTGCAGCTGCCCGTGCACAAGTTCGGGATACTAGGGTACCCCTACTCTAGTACACCGACAGGAGCCCCCGGGCCTGGGCCACACACGGTGCCGAGCGCTGTTGGGCCAGGCCCAAAACAGGGCACGGGCATGCACGGCCTGGGTTACGCCGTATCTTACTCCATATCCACCGCGCCCTCCCCCAACGGCACGCGTCGAATGCGGCGTCGTGGGAGAGATCGTGGGTGGTTTCTTTATTCAGAAAGGCAGAATGTCCGCCCCCTCCCTCTTTATAAGCAGGGGAAAGAGGGGCAGTTCGCCCATCTCGCCGGTTGCTACTCCAATCTCGGAAATCTCCGCCGCTCCCCCTTCTTCTCAAAGCCGAAAGAGAGCAGCGCGCCCCCCCCTATTGCCACCAGCACCACCAACGCCGTCGCTCTCCCCCACCACCTCCGCCATGGCTCCGAAAGCCGACAAGGGGAAGGGCGTGAAATCGGTCGAGGCGCAGCGGCTCGCGGCGCTGCGAAAGGAGCGGGCCATCTTCCCCCCTCAGCTTGCCGCGAAGGAGCTGAGGGAGTACTACTACCTCTTCTGGTCGACGGAGACGCGAGCGCATCCGCGCACGAAGGTACTCCCGGCTGCCGCTTCGGAACTGGCTCCGAATGGATACCCCTTCTTTGTGCTGTTCTTCTACTGCGGGCTCTGCCCGCCCTTCTCTGAATTTTTCTGTGACATCATGAACACCTACGGGTTCCGCCTCCTTGACTTCACCCCCAACGCCATTCTGACCATGGTAGTTTTCGCACATCTCTGCGAAAACTTTGTCGGAGTCCATCCAAACGTAGCTCTTTTTCGCCACTTCTTTATGCCTCGAGTCGAGAGAGGAGAGCCTTTATCCGGTGGAATCGCCTGGATCTCGAGAGTCGGCAAGAAGGAAGCTTATCTGGAGGGAGAGCTCCGCAACAAGTGGGAGGAATGGAGAGCAGAGTGGTGCTGGATTGTCGAGGAGAATCCGCAGCCATTTACTGCCCTGCGACAAGCCCCAATAGCGCGCGGCAACGATTGGAGCAACGTGGCCCTGGAAGACGATAGGCTGAAGATTGCCGTCCTCCGGATCTTATGCCTCAGGCTTGCCGGGCTCACCGTAGGCGCCGTTGGCGCAGATTTTCTTTGCCGCTGCATCGCCCCCCTGCAGGAAAGGAGGAGACTTGCCTGGGAGTTCCAAAACTCGGCGGATATCATGAGGCTGCGCCCGGGCCTCAACTTCAACTTCACTATCCTGGAGCTGGACGCGATGCTCCTGGAACTGTTCAAGCGCGATCCTCAACATCCATTCATGTTGCCGAGGGGTGTCGTTCCGTTGTGCAATAACTCCTCGCTCGAGCGCATCCGTGCAATGATGCCACTGTGCGATTCGCATGGAATCGTCCCAACTTGGCAAGAGCCTGCAGGCGATGTCGTGCGGGATTTCTTTGACGGCTTGGTAGAAGTGCCGGTCCGCGTTGATGAACAGAAGAGCCTTACTTGCGACACCACCGATGCGGAGATGCAGCGCATCGCCACCAGGCTGGAAGAGGCGGTGGCAGCAGCTGCCGCGGGCGAGTTCGGGTTCACCGTGGAGGAGGCAGAGGCAGCAGAGGCGGCAAGCCTTGTCGAGCAAGAGGAGTTCGCCGGCGAGGAAGAGCTTGTCGGGCCTGAAGCCGAGTCGAGCGAGCCTGGCGAGGGGGAGCTCGTCGGGCCCGAACCTTCAGCCAGCTCGCCGCAAGCGGAGCCCCCAGCTCCACCAAGAAGGCGTGTCTGCAAGGCTGGGGATGTAGCGGGGCGCCAAACGAGTCAACAGCCGCCGTGCCGCGCGACACGCTCTACCGCGGCAAGCACTGTTGCCGCGGGAGCGCCTCATGCCGCTGCGGCAACTGGGGCGGGGTCTTCCCGGTCCACCGCTACCGCCCCTGCCAAGCGGGCAAGGGAACCTACTCCTCCGCCTCGTCGCATCGGAGGCGAGCCGGACTTCGATCTCTCCGCGCTCAACTCCGACGAGGAAGAAGAAGACTAAGATTCTTTGTTGTACTTGTAACTCTTCAATTTTGTTGCTTTGTCTTGTATCTGATTTGCTTTACTCTGAACCTATTCCTTCTCAGGACGCTGGCCCAGAGAGCGGCGAAGAGAGCCAAGGCCCTGGTGATTGTCATCGAGGATGATCCCATTGCGACGGCAGGGGACATGTCTGAAACCACCTTGCCGGACCCGGCAAGCATTCCTCAAAGCAGCCCCTAGCGCAGCCCCCAGTGTAAGTATATAGTTTACTTCTTGCTGTCAGGCGCTCATGGGTGCTCTTTCTTCGCTGATATCTGACTGTTGGTTTGTGTAGGAGCAGAGCAGCCTCACCAGGAGTGCCCGGAAGCCGCTCCCAAAGTGCCATCTGCTTCGACTACACCGCCAAGGGAGGCTTCCCCGGCAAGGGAGCGTTCTCCGGCAAGAGAGAATTCTCTGGCAAGGGACAGTTCTCCGGCAAGGGACAGCACCAGTGATCCTCCGGTGGTTGAGACCACGACTGCAGATCCTAGCACAGGTAATCCTCTTGCTTCAAAACTTCCCTTGGGCTCTTCTTCTTCTGATTTTCTTTTTGGATATTCGTTTGAATTTTCTCCCCTCTTCGGTCGTCAGATCCATCTGCTACGGATCCGATGGAAACCGAGGTCGCTGGCAAGGAGAACGCGCGCAGCAACACCGACGACGCTGTTGCCATCGAAGGAGAAGCCGGCGCTGATGATCCCGCCGGCGAAGAGGCTGCCAAAGCTGCCGCCGCAGAAGCTGGCGAGGGATTCGGCGATCGCACTGACGGCCCCGAGGCCGCAGGAGCGCCAGGCGCTGCGCCGACCGCCGATCCCTCCGCCGCTGCTGCAGCGCCAGGCTCCGAAGAGCCCCAGCCCGGCGCCTATTTGAAGGCCGGCGACGGCGTCTTCATCAAGCTCCCCTGGGCGTCAAGGTCCAGGGCGCCGGTCGAAGGAGAAGCCTTGGATGGAGAGGTGCTCGCCTCCGCTGGGCTGACGCTGGTCGACGCGCCAAGCAGCAGCGGCGACGAGCCTGAGGAGGAGCGGCTGCTGCGGAAGCTATTGTCGCTTTACCGCGCCCGACAAGCCAAGCTGGAATCCCGAGAAGCGCTTGTCGCGAGGGCGGGAGTGGACATTGAGAAGTGCGCTGAGGAGCTCCGGGGTCTCAGGCAGGAAACTCTCTGATCCCTGGCAGAGGAGCGGGAGCAGGTTGCCGAGGAGCGGAAAGCTTTCCTCCTCGCGAAGGCTGAAGTTGAAGAGCAACAGTGGCTCGCTGCCGAGAAGCTGTCTGCGCAGGAAGGTGAGTTGGCGCAGCGCAAGGTCAACCTTGACAGCCACGAGGAGGAGCTTGCCGCGTGCGAGCAAGCAATTGGCGGGGCTCTCAAGGAAGCAAAGGATGCTGCCGCAGCTGCCGAGGCCGCCAAGAAGGAACTGGAGACGAAGATGGCGCAGCTGGAGGCCAATCTCAAGGCGAGCGGTGAGGAGCTTGCCGCGCTCAAGCGTGAGCGCGAGAAGGACGCCGCCGCTCATGGCGAGCTGTAGGGTCGTCTCGCTGAGAGGAGCAAAGAGCTTAGCGCCGCCAAGGACTCCAACGCAGATCTTGAGTTGAAGCTGGCCACTTTGACCAAGACGCTGGACGGCGCCAGGGAGCAGGAAGTGGCCTTGAAGGAGAAGATCAAGGCCGACGAGGCGCTGCTGGCGAGTGCTGCTGCCGCCCAGAATGCTTTTAGGGAGACTGTGGAGCACTGGACCGAGGGTCTCGTGAATGTTGCCGCCGCCATCGACGGGGAGCTGGCACAGCTGGGGATGGAGGACCTCGGGTATTCTTCTGACGAGCACCTCCAACCCAGCGCCAAGCTCAGCTTGTTCTTCAAAGGCGTGGCGACGGCCCTCCAGCGACTCCGGGAGAAGATCCCAAAGCAGCTGGCCGACGAGTTGTGCAAGATCTGCACGGGAGTTCTTCAAAAGGTGCTGGTGAAGGTGGCCTTCCGCAACCCAGGCCTCAACCTCACCAACGTCCTCAGGTCCCTACAGCCGGATGCTGATCTGGAAGCGCTCAAGGCCCTTGTCGCACCCATTGTGGACAAGGTGAGTGAGATCAAGAGGGTCGAGGGCGATCGCGTAGATTAGGCCGCCCGTTTTCTCTTTTTCTTTGTCACTGTCGGTCATGTTATGAGAACAATCTGTTAGAGCTGCGACAAGCTATCTTGTAATATAACTCTATTTTGGGTAGAGATTGCTGTGTTATTTCCTTTACTTGATTCCTTCCTTTGTATGTTTTCGCCCTACGCTTTTAGGGAACTTGTCGGCGCAGGCACCTTAGCCGCGAGCGCTGAGTGCGGGACATCAGCAGCCTGCTGGCGGTGCTGCTACCGACAAGAAACCTTGTCGCAACTAGTCGCAGCTCACTTAAGTTGTTGAGCGGACTCAAAACAAAGTAAGGCGCAACTAGCTACTAGTTGGTTCCTCCGCGCACAGGTTTTCCATACAAAGTACAGTCGTTCGAGGAAGATAACTAAAAAATTTAAAACTAATTGCTCAAACTTTGGCAACTTAGCTTTTTTGTCGTTTGCTTTCCGGTAAGGCAAAACTTCCTTGAACGATGCCTTGTCCACACCATTATCTTCTCCTTTCCCCCCAGCAAACTTGTGTGCGAGGGAACCTTCCTTTCCTTTTTGAGAAAAACAAAGAAGAGAAAATAAAGATATGGAGCCTTACGGCTCGTTATTGATTACCGGGGGTAGGCGCTGCACAAAGTGTCAGATAACGCATGCCAAAAAATAGTATAAAGCGTGCAATTGACAAGATGTGCGGAGCACATGAGCTTTACTAATGCACGGGTTCTGCGCCCTGCTTTGTACAAAGGAACATGCAACATCGGCAAGACTTGTACAAAAGGTGGTTGCCGGAAAAGATTCCGGCAACCGCGCCCTACGGGTAAAACTTACGAAGATGTTCAATGTTCCAGGAGTTGCTCACCAGAATGCCATCTTCGGTCTCAAGGCGGACAGCGCCAGGCCTAGTGACTCGTTTCACCCGGTAAGGGACTTCCCACTTCGGCGTCAACTTGTTGGAATTCTTGGCGGACTGAACACGCCGAAGAACAAGGTCGCCTTCCTCGAAACTTCTGGCATTAACTTTGCGGCTATGGTAGCGGCGCAAAGCTTGCTGGTATCGAGCAGCTCGTACAGCAGCCTAAAGACGGTCCTCCTCAAGGATCAGCACGTCATCTTGTCGCAGCTGCTCTTGCTCAAGCTCATCATAAGCGAGCACTCGAGGTGATCCGTATACGAGTTCCGTGGGGAGAACTGCCTCTGCTCCATAGACTAGAGCGAAAGGTGTCTGGACAGTGGCTCAATTTGGTGTCGTTCTGATCGACCAAAGAACCACCGACAGCTCCTCAATCCAGTTCTTTCCGCACTTGCGCAGCCTGTCGAAAGTCCTGGTCTTGAGCCCGCGCAGCACTTCAGCATTTGCCCTCTCCGCTTGACCGTTGCTTCTCGGATGAGCAACAGAAGCGAAGCAGACCTTGGCGCCAAGATCTTGGACGTACTGCATGAAGGTGCGGCTCGTGAATTGTGTGCCGTTGTCGGTGATGATCCTGTTAGGGATCCCGAAACGGCAAACAATCAACCTGAAGAACTTGACTGCTGACTGTGCTGTCACCTTTCTCACCGGTTCCACTTCCGGCCACTTTGTGAACTTGTCAATTGCAACGTACAAGTACTCAAAGCCCCCGACAGCTCGGGGAAAAGGGCCGAGGATATCGATCCCCCAGACCGAAAATGGCTAGGATGAAGGGATCGTCTGGAGAGCTTGAGCTGGCTGGTGTATCTGGTTGGAATGGAACTGGCACGCTTCACACTTGGTTACTTGTGCAGTCGCATCCTGGAGAGCTGTCGGCCAAAAGAAACCTTGCCGGAACGCTTTGCCTGCAAGTGCTCTTGCGCCAATGTGGTGGCCACATATGCCTCCATGTATCTCTGCCAACAGCTTTTGTCCGTCTTCCCGGAGAATACACTTCAATTTCACGCTGTTGAGTCTTCTTCTGTACAGTGTGTTGTTGACAAAATGGTACATACTTGACTGCCGGACTACTCTTTCCGCTTCTTCTTGCTCTTCGGGAAGTTCTCCTGTCTGAAGGAAAAGGACAATCTGCTGTGCCCATGCTGGAGCTTGCGGCTCGACAACAAGGACTAAAGGCACATCTGCTGCTGCTGGAACATCCGCTTCTACGGCGAGAACCTACGGCTCAGCCGGAGCTTGATGTTCCCCGGCAAGCTTGCCGGAGCAAAACTTGTCGGGAGCGTCTGCTTCAACGGAACAAATCCTAGTGCTTGCCGGAGCAGACTGTTCCTCATCACTCTTGGTGTTGATCTTGAGGACTTTCTCGACGGCGGCTTCGGGGAGCTCTGCCGGAAAATAGTCTCCAGAAATCAACTTCCTCTTCTTGCTCTTTCCAGTTGATGGCGTTACAGATGGTTGAGTCAGCTTGAGCACAAAGATCCCTGGTTCCACAGGTAACTTAAGTGCGGCGCACTTTGACAGGCCATCGACAATGTCGTTCTGAGCTCTTGGAACATGTTCCATCTGTAGGCCGTCAAAGTGATCTTCTAGCTTTCTCACTTCATCAACGTAGGCTTCCATCAACGGACTCCGATAATTCTTGTTCACTTGGCGGACGACAAGCTGTGAGTCACCCCTGACAATGAGCTTCTTGATCCCAAGGTCTACTGCGATCCTGAGGCCGGCAAGCAATCCTTCATACTCTGCAGTATTGTTCGTTGCTTGCTCCTTGGGAAAGTGCATCTGGACTACGTACTTGAGGTGCTCTCCGGTGGGTGCGACAAGTAGCACGCCCGCACCAGCGCCTTGCAGCGAGAAAGCACCATCAAAGTACATCAGCCACTCTTTGCTTGCTTCCTTGACGGGGATGCTTGTTTCTGGAACTTCTTCATCTTGTGTTGGCGTCCACTCTGCTATGAACTCTGCCAATGCTCTGCTCTGGATAGTTGAAGTGCTCTCAAACGTGAGGCCAAAGCTTGACAGTTCCAGTGCCCACTCGACAATCCTTCCTGTTGCTTCTGGATTTTGCAGTATCCTCTTCAGCCAAAAACGAGTGACGACTGTGATCTCATGTGCTTGGAAGTAATGGTGCAGCTTTCTCGAGGCCATGAGAAGGCCGAAAAGCAATTTCTGTACACCAGAATACCTTGACCTAGCCCCCTGCAGAAGGGAACTGACAAAGTAAACTAGGCGCTGCACCATTCTTTTCTGCATCTTCTCCTGCACCTACGCAGGTCCATCTTTGTCGGGACTAGAGCTTGCCGGTGAAGTCTCCTGCTTGTCGCTGGATGCATCTGCCATGGTTGCTGCTCATCATCCGCCTCCCTCTCAGCTACTAACGCAGCACTAACCACTTGATTGGTTGCCGCTATATATAGCAGCAACTTCTCTTGTGGCTTAGGTGCGACAAGTGTTGGAGTGGAGGACAGGTATCTCTTTAAGTCCTGCAGCGCAGCCTCCGCTTCGGGAGTCCATTTCATTGGACCTGCCTTTTTCAATATTTTGAAAAATGGTAGGGCGCGCTCAGCAGACCTAGAGATAAACCTGCTGAGAGCAGCTACGCAACCGGCAAGTCTTCGTACATCCTTGACGCGCTTTGGAGCTCCAATCTGCTCAATGGCCTTGATCTTGTCGGGATTGGCTTCAATTCCCTGCTGAGACACGAAGGACCCGAGAAGCTTGCCGGGGGGACTCCAAACACGCACTTCTCGGGGTTAAGCCTGAGGTTGATCTTGCGCAGATTTGCAAAGGTTTCGTCTAAATCTTGAATCAGAGTTGCCTTGTCCTTGCTCTTGACCACTATGTCATCCATGTAGGCTTCCACATTTCTGTGTATTTGCGGCTCAAAAGCGTTATGGACTACCCTTGCAAATGTTGAACCAGCATTCTTCAAACCGAAAGGCATCCGTATGAAACAGTAAGTGCCACACGGGGTGATGAATGCGGTCTTCTCCTCATCCTCTTCTGCCATGAAGATCTGATGGTATCCTGAGTATGCATCAAGAAATGAAAGCAAGTCACATCCGGCCGTGGAGTCAACAATCTGGTCGATGCGCGGCAAGGGAAATGGGTCTTTGGGACAAGCTTTATTGACATCGGTAAAGTCGATACAAAGCCTCCATTTCCCGTTTGCCTTGCGCACAACTACAGGGTTGGCCAACCACGTAGGAGGGAGCACTCCTCTGACGAGGCCGGCTGCTTCCAATTTCTTGATTTCTTCTGCGATGAATTCTTGGCGCTCCACTGCTTGTTTCCTGACTTTCTACTTGACGGGCCGCGCATGAGGACAGACGGCAAGATGGTGCTCGATTACTTTCCTGGGAACACCGGGGATGTCAGATGGTTGCCACGCAAATACGTCGACGTTCGCCCGCAGGAAAGCAACGAGCGCGCTTTCCTATTTAGGGTCGAGAGTGGCACTGATGGTGAAGGTACCAC
Source organism: Triticum dicoccoides (assembly GCF_002162155.2). NCBI lineage: Eukaryota > Viridiplantae > Streptophyta > Magnoliopsida > Poales > Poaceae > Triticum > Triticum dicoccoides. The sequence goes on from NC_041391.1 coordinate 176,632,528, forward strand.
TAGTGCCATCCTCCTTGGCGGACACCTTCTTGGTCTCAGGTGGAGCTACCATTGTTTTCTTACACTTGCCGGTGGAGCTCGATGGTGCGTCCTCGACGGTAGCGCAGCACTCCGAAGAGGAGCGCTTGCCGGAGTGGGCATCAAAACTCTTTCCAGACTTGGTTTTCTTCTTCACCCCAGGAGCTTCAACTGCAAGTGAATCGCGATCTGTTGCGGCTGCTGCTTCCCGGTAGATCTTGTCGGCACAGATAAGAGCATCCTTCTTGTCGCCAGGGACAGAGATGACACTTATCGGGCCTGGCATCTTCAGCATGTTGTATGCATAGTGAGAGGCTGCCATGAATTTGGCGAGTGCTGGACGGCCGAGTATCCCAATGTAAGGCAATGGAAAGTCAGCAATGTCAAAAGTGACCCTCTTAGTCCTAAAGTTCAACTCGCTGCCAAATGTCACCGGCAACGTAATCTTTCCCTTCGGTTTGCTCCTTCCCGGATTGATTCCTTGGAATGTACCGATCTCTTCGAGCTCGTCATCAGGGATCTGGAGTGTCTGGAGTACCGCGGAGGAGATCAGGTTCAACCGGCCCCGCCGTCAACTAGCATCTTAGTGACCTTGAGGTTGCGGATAGTTGGTGAAACCAACATCGGCAAGCACCCGACCGCAGTTATGCGATCAGGGTGGTCCTCAATATCAAAGATGATAGGCGTGCTGGACCATTTCAGAGGCCTGCGTGACACGACGGGTGGTTCTGCTGCATTAACTTCCCGCACCCACTGCTTGAGCTGGCGGTGTGAAGTATGCAGAGAAGCACCTCCGTCAACGCATAGGACCTCTATGGCTTTCTGGAACTCCTGCTCATCGGTCTCGTAATCATCCATATCTTCATCGTCGTCGTCATCTTCATCCTTGTCGCGGCCACGGGGAGGTCTATCTCCTTGCCGCTGCTTGGCCTTGCCGCGGCGCCCTCCTCGGCCGGGGCGTTTCTTGCTAGCTCCTCCAGCACCTTCCTGGGCTTTCTCCTTGTCGCGTCGCTCGTATTCAGCCTTTTGCTGCTCGACAAGCTGCTCGACCTTCTTGCAGCTCTGGAGGTCATGGCCCTTGGTACGGTGGATCTTGCAGTACTGCTTGTTGGTGCCGTCCTGCTTGTCGGCGACCGCCACAGCCTCCTCTCCGGGGCTACCAGCTTTGGCTTTCTTGGCGCCACCTCCGTTGCCGGACTGCTCAACGACTAGCACATCTTTGCCTTTCTTCTTCCTGTTGTTCCGCCGCCGGTTTTTCTTTGCCGGGGCAGTCTCCTCACTATCAGATCCTCCTGCTCCTATATTCTCTCCGGGGAGTTTCCTCCCTTCCTCGGCACGTGCACACTTGTCGGCCAGGGCATATAGCTCACTGACGTCTCTGATCTCGCACATCGCCATCTCCTCCCGCATCCTGCGGTTTCGCACGTTCTGATGGAACGCGCTGATTACCGCGGCAGGGTGGACATCTGGGATGTTGTGCTGTACACGGCTGAATCTCTGAATGTACTTGCGCAGGGGCTCTCCTTCCTTCTGGGCGAGCAGATGAAGGTCGCTCTCTTGGCCATGAGGCTTGTGGCCGCCTGTAAAGGCGCCGACAAACTGATGGCACAGATCTGCCCAGGAGGATATTGAGTTGTCCGGCAAGTGCATGAGCTAGGATCTGACATTGGGCTTGAGTACCAGCGGGAGGTAGTTGGCCAGGATCTTGTCGTCCCGCCCCCCAGTAGCTTGCACCGCGATAGTGTAGATGCTAAGGAACTCCGACGGATGCGACTTGCCGTCGTACTTCTCTGGTACATCTGGCTTGAAATTCTTCGTGCTGGGCCACTGGACTTGCCGCAGCTCACGAGTGAACGCAGGGCAACCTACCGCGTACGGCAAGTCGCCTGGTTCCCCTAGTGCATGCATGTCGACAGAGGGCCCAGCGCGCTGGTCGGATTGACGCCGCGCTTCTCTTCGGCGCTCGATGTGAGTACGAGCGTCTTCTTGCTGTCGTTCATGAAGAACTTGGCGCTGATCGCGACGAGCTCGTGGATCTGATGATGCGGTGGAGTCGCTGTCGAGGTGGATCCGGCGAGTCGGTGATCTTGGCCTTCGGGGTGGAGAGTGCATGGTGGTTGCACCCCCACCGATTTCGTCGGCACCGGCTCGTGCCTGGCAGTCCTGCCGCGGCAGCGACGCGCTCGTCTGCCGCGGAGTGTCGCCGTTGGCGAAGCCAATGAGACTCTGAATGGTGGCCCTCCATTGATCGATCTTGTCTTCCGTTGGAGGGTAATCCAGGAGCAGTTGAGCTCGCGCCAAAGCTTCTGCTGGAGTGGTGGGTGGCAGTGGCGAACGGTGCGAGGAGCGGGATATGCTCGGACTTCTAACTATGTTAGAAGGAGCAGTATCCCGTCCAGGCGACTGTGCCTCGCTCGTGCCAGCACGTTGGCGTGCATGCTGGTCTTGAGCGCCCCGAGACCCACCAGCTCGATCTTGGTCCAACAAACGTATGGCACTGCGAATACCATGACGCTGTCGATCCTGCGCCTCCTAAGACGGGCGCAGTGCATGTACGGACGCCGAGGTCTGCGCAGCCTTGTCCTTGGACCTGGCAGCACCGTGAGCTCCCTCGTCGACGCCCGTTCTTCCGCCGGCGTCTACCCCACCACTCGTTTGCTTCGGTGGTGGTGGGATCGACGTGGACGGAACAGCTGCCGCCGAAGTCTTCTTCTTCGGTGGCATGTCGATGAAGAAGATGAAGATCAAGCTCGTGTGAACGCCGGATCAGGTTCACACAACCTCGACGCCCCCTACCTGGCGCGCCAGAGATGTCGGGGAAGCTGATCCACGAACACTTATGCGGACCGGCGGACCGAGCCCCTTTCGGTTCGGCGGGGGGCGGAGATCGCACGAAGAGCGGATCGAGACGAAACACATGAGCAGTTTACCCAGCTTCGGAGCTCTCCGGAGAGATAACACTCCTACTGCTGCTTGTCTGATTGTATTGAGTTCTTGCTCGGGAGTGCTGAGTGCTACAGTACGCACCAGCTGCTAACGAGACCGAACGTGAGTGTTTTCTCGTTTCGAACCCCTTCTACATTGCGCATGGGCCTCCTTTTATACGCTCAAGGGGTCTCCGACAGGTGGCAACGTAGACAAGGGCAAAAATGGAAAAGGAATTGCAGTTGGTACAACTACTTGTACAGTGTATCCCACCTAACCCTGACGGCAGGGGACAAAGGCATTAAATGCCCGTCTGCGTCGCCCAAATAGTGCAAAAAGGACCGTCAGGGGCGCCACCGTTCGCCACGATGGCAGTCTTGTCAGCGTCGCTTGACACCGCGCACCGCTGGCTGCACAGCCTCTTGCCACGCGCGTTTGGAAAGGCCTCAGGGCGACACGTTGGTGGATGTGCTAAAGCACGGGTACTGAGTGGTAGCTTGTCGCGGCAAGCGCCTTGCCGCGGATATTGTCTTGTCACTCCCGGAAGCTTGTCGCTCACCGGGCTTGCCGGGACGCGTGGCGCGTCGCGGCAAGTTCCTTGCGATGCCTTGGTTGGCCTTCCCGGCAAGCTCCTCTTGTCGGGGCCTTGTCTCCGTGGCTTGAATACTTTGTTCTTGAATGGTTCCAAAGGAACCACGGAGGACCTTGGCGGTCACCCGGCAAGCCTTGCCACGGGGTGCTGGAGCTGCCCGTGCACAAGTTCGGGATACTAGGGTACCCCTACTCTAGTACACCGACAACTTGGTGCGGAATTTTTGGCTAGCAAAGATAGGGGGAAAGCACCACATGTTGAAGGATATGTGACAATATAACTTCTATTTGAACATGAACAAACATAAATTATTACATTGTCTTCCTTGTCCAACATAAACAATTTTGGCATATAATATTTTGATGGGGACTCACAATCACAAAAGATTCCCAAGATAGTGTATTTGCATGTGAAAGTTCTCTTCCTTATACTAATTATTCGTGAATTTCTTGTATGACCAATATTGTGATTTTCAAGCCTCAAAAGGTTTCACTTTCTAAACCCAATGTGAATCTACCACTAGGCATGATATGATTTCAACTTAATGACATTCAATTTATTGAACAATTTACTCATAGGATATAAGTGAAGAACAAGAGTAAATGACAAGCTACTCCAAAAAGATATAAATGAAGATCATGAGCATAATATTTCTTTCTATCAAATTAATTTAAGTGAAGCAAGAGATAATTTCTTCAAAAATACTAAAGCACACCATGCTCAAAAAGATATAAGTGAAGCACTAGAGCAATTTCATAGAAAAGAGCTTCATTGACGGGATGTGAATGTTGCTTACCTACCCTCCTATTTGAGGACTCTATTTTATTTAAAAACTTTTAGGTCTAAATATTTTATTAAAACAGCAAGAAAAATGAACATAAAATGACTTTCCAAGCATAGCACAACTCATGTGAAGAAGCAAAAACTTAGGCTCAACCGATACTAACCGATAATTGTTGAAGAAGAAAGGTGGGATGCCTACCGGGGCATCCCCAAGCTTAGATGCTTGAGACTTATTGAAATATTATCTTGGGGTGCCTTGGTAATCCCCAATCTTGATATTTTGTGTCTCCTTAATTCCTTTTATACCAAGGTTTTCCTAAATCTCAAAAGCTTCATGCAGACAAAACTCAACAAGAACTCATGAGATAAGTTAGTATAAACCAATGCAAAACCTTATCATTATCTACTGTAGAAAACCATTAAATTATTATTCAACATTGAATACTAAATGCCTCTGCATATTTAATACTCCTATCCTCAAATAGAATCACTAAACAAGCAAACATATGCAAACAATGCGACCATAACAGCAATCTGCCAAAATAGTACAGTCTGTAAAGAATGCAAGATTTATCATACTTCCCTAAATCCAAAAATTATGAGACAAATACTGCACTGTAGAAAATTTAACAGAGTTTACTTTGCAAAAGTTTCAACAATTTATCATATTCTGACTTTTCTAGGGAATTTTTGCAACATCGATAAACTTTCTATTTTGAAACAGCAACATGTATACTTGCAAAATAATAATGGCAAAGGCTATCATTGCCACTTTTATTGAAATGAAAGATCAAGAGAATTATTATAAATAACAGCAATAAAATCTAACAAAATAAATTGAAGCTCCAAGCAAAACACATATCATGTGACGAATGAAAACATAGCTCCAAGTGAGGTTACCGATAATGTTGGAGACAAAAGAGGGATGCCTTCCGGGGCATCCCCAAGCTTAGTTGCTTTGATATTACTTGGATATTAACTTGGAGTGCCTTGTGCATCCCTAAGCTTAGGGTTTTATCACTCCCTATTCTCCTTATATCGACATCTCACCCAAAACTTGTAAACTTCAATCACACAAAACTTAACGAAACCTTGTGAGATAGGTTAGTATGATAAAGAGCAAACCATTTCACTTTGGCATAGTCAAACACAAGATTCATAATTGTTTCCACACAATGAATACTGTAGCATATCATTTCTACCATTTATATTGAACAATATAAGCCATAGAAAGTAGAAAACAAGCAAGCTATGCATTGAAAACAGAATCAGTCAAAAACAGAACAGTCTGTAGTAATATGTACTCAAACCATACTTCTACTACTCCAAAAATTATGAAAAAGATATGAACACGTGAGAAATTTGTATCATAATCTTCTGCAAAAAGAATCAACTCAAAAGCACCAGTACGTTAAAAATGAGAGTTGTTTTCGTGAGCGCAAAAGTTTCTGTTTTTCAGCAAGATCAAATCAACTATCACCCAACATGATCCCAAAGGCTTCACTTGGCACTTTATTGAAACAAAAACAATAAAACATGATTACTACAGTAGCATAATCATGTGAACACACATAAACAGTAGGTAAAAGTGTTGGGTTGTCTACCAACAAGCGCTTTTCTTTAGTGCCTTTTTAGCTAGGCATTATGAGTTCAATGATGCTCGCATAAAAGATAAGAATTGAAATATAACAAGAGCATCATGAATCATATGACAAGAACATTTAAGCCTAAACCTCTTCCTATTAATAGGTATTTTGTGAGTAAATAATTCATGGGAACAAGAATCATCTATCATAGGAAGGCAAAACAAGTGCAACTTCAAAACTTTCAACACATAGAGAGGAAACTTGATTTTATTGAGATATGTAAAAGCATATGTTCCTCTCTCATAATAATTTTCAGTAGCATCATGAATGAATTCAACAATATAACCATCACATAAAGCATTATTTTCATGACACATAAGCATAGCAATCTTTTTACTCTCCACATAAGCAAATTTTTTCTCAGAATAGTGGTGGGAGCAAACTCAACAAAATAACTATCATGAGATTGAAAATTAAAGTCATGATGACAAGTTTCATGGGTATAATTATTCAATATAACATACATGTCATCACCATAATCATCATAGATAGCGACCTTGTTCTCATAGTTTATTGAAGCCTCATCCAAAATGGTGGATTCATCATTAAATAAAGTCATGACCTCTCCGAATCCACTTTCATCATTATAATCATCACAAATAGGAGCCATGCAATCATTATAACAAGTTTGCACATCAAATATTGGGGGACTAAAAACACCATCGTCATCAAACATAGCATCCCAAGCTTGTGGCTTTGCATTAACACCAACGACATTGCAATCATGCTCATCATTCAAATATGCTCTGTCAAACATTTTATAGAATTCTTCTTCTATCAATTGAGCACAATTTTTCTTTCCATCATTTTCACGAAAGACGTTATAAAGATGAATAATATGATGCAACCTCAATTCCATTTTTTTAGTTTTATAATTATAAAACCAAACTAGTGATAAAACAAGAAACTAAAAGATTCGATTGCAAGATCTAAAGATATACCTTCATGCACTCACCTCCCCTGCAATGGTGCCAGCAAAGAGCTTGATGTCTACTACGCAACTTTACTCTTGTAGACTTGTGTTGGGCCTCCAAGCGCGGAGTTTTGTAGGACAGTACCAATTTTCCTTAAGTGGATGACCTAAGGTTTATCAATCCATGGGAGGCGTAGGATGAAGATAGTCTCTCTCAAATGACCCTGCAACAAAATACAAGAAATCTCTTGTGTCCCCAACACACCCAATACAATGGCAAATTGTATAGGTGCACTAGTTTGGCGAAGAGATGGCGATAAAAGTGTAATATGGATGGTAGAAATATATTTTTATAATCTGAATAGATAAAAACAGCAAGGTAGCAAATAGTAAACAGGCACAAAAACGGTATTGCAATGATGGAAAATGAGGCCTAGGGTCCATACTTCCAATAGTGCAATCTCTCAACAATGCTAACATAGTTGGATCATATAACCATCCCTCAAAGTGCGATGAAGAATCACTCCAAAGTTCCTATCTAGCAGAGAACATAAGACAGAATTGTTTGTAGGGTACGAAACCACCTCAAAGCTATTCTTTCCGTTCGATCTATTCAAGAGTTCGTACTAAGATAACACAAAGCTATTCTTTCCCTCTAATCTATCCTAGAGTTTGTACTAAAATAACACCAAAGCAAATTCAGATTTATAATATTCAATCCAACACAAAGAACTTCAAACAATGCCCCAAGATTTCTACCAGAGAAACAAAGACAAGAACATGCATGAACCCCTACGCATAGATTACCCCAATGTCATCTCGGGAATCCGCGAGTTGAGTGCCAAAACATATATCAAGTGACTCAATACAATACCCCATTGTCCCCATGATTATTCAATTGCAAGACATATATCAATTGTTCTCAAATCCATAAAATTATTCAATCTGATAACAATGAAATCTCAAATGGAAAAACTCAATTCATCACAACAAGATAGAGAGGGAAAAACACCGTATGATCCGACTATATTAACAAAGCTCGCGATACATCAATATTGTGACATCTCAAGAACACGAGAGAGAGAGAGAGACAGAGATTAAACACATAACTACTAGTACAAATGCTCAGCCCCGAGGGTGTACTACTCCCTCCTCATCGCGGTGGCCGTCAGGATGATGAAGATGGCCATCGGTGATGATTCCCCCCTCCGAAAGGGTGCTGGAACAAGGTCTAGATTGGATCTCATGGATATAGAGGCCTTGCAGCGGCGGAACTTCTGATCTAGGGCTACCCCGAAGGGTTTTGGAATATTTGGCATTTTATAGGGCGAAGAAGGGCTGTGGGAGGCCACCGAGGTGAGCACAACCCACCTGGGCGCAGGCGCACCCTGGTGGGTTGTGCCCCCCTCGGGGCACCCCCCCAGGTGCTGCTCTGGCCCATCCTGGGTGTTCTGGTCCATAAAAATTCTCCAAGGAGTTTCGCGGTGTTTGGACTCTGTTTGATATTGATTTCCTGCGATGTAAAAAACAAGCAAAAAACAGCAACTGACACTGGGCACTGGGTCAATAGGTTAGACCCAAAAATGATATAAAGTTGCTATAAAATGATTGTAAAACATCCAAGAATGATAATATAATGGCATGAATACTTCATAAATTATAGATACATTGGAGACGTAGAAAGGAGCACCTTGCCATTTGCTAGCTACGGCGGTTAAGCATGTTCGGTTTACCCGTTGTGTGTGCTACTCCTGCCTTTCCTTAACAAATTCTAGTGAATTGTGCTATCTAATTTTACCATGCAATCTGTTGCTCCTGTGTATATGTTCTATATGTCATGCAGTGTGGTGCTCACTTATTAACTATTTAGTTAATTAGTTGTCGTCTTCAGGTAACTGTTTGGTTCAATTCTGCAAATGTGATGTTCAATTCTTCAGGTTGCAATTTTGTATTGTCTTCCATGTGAGAAATAAATTAAATTTACCTTTACAAAATACATGAGAAACGAATACAATTGCTATATTTCCAAGTTGTCAAGCTTGCTTGGTTTGGTTATACATTATGCAATGTGGTGCTCAGTTAACATTTGGTTCATTTGTGTTGTGGTGTTTAGTTAACTATTTGGTTCAATTCTGCAATGCGATCTTAAATAGTTGTGGGTGCATTCTATACCATGTGAGGAGTAAATCGAATTTGGTTTTACTAAATACATGGGAAACAAATACAAGTGCTATATTTCCAAGTTGTTAAGCATGCTTGGTTTGGTTAACTGTCTGATCTTCTATTAGGAGTATGTTATATTGTGCAATGTGGTGCTCGGTTAATGTTTGGTTCATTTGTTGTGGTGTTTAGTTAACTGCTTGGTTCAATTCTGCAATGCGATGTCCAATTGTCGTGGGTTGAATTTTGTATTGTTGTGCATGTGAGGAATAAATCGAATTTGGCTGCACTTAATACATGAGAAACATATACAAGTGCTATATTTCCTAGTTCTTAATCATGCTTGGTTTGGATAAATGGGTTTTTCATGTGGCTTGAATTAATCTGATGAATCTGCAATGTGGTTATTTTTCATCAACATTTGTATTGATAGCATGTGAACCCTTACTTAACTTGATGACTAACTACCTTATATGTGTTGCAGGGAAACAATGGGAAGCACTGAGGTTTACAATCGAGGTTTGCACGTGCATGGTCCGTTGTCTAATAGCACATTATTGTGCAATTGCAGGAACCATTCTAATATTTAGGTTTTTAACAATTTGGTCTTGCAAATGTAGGTCCTGCTGTTAAAGGTTTTGACCCACTGTTTGACCCTTTTTGCATATGGGGAAATGAGTTGTCCATGAATATCAATCAAGTCAAGAAACTCAGAAAGAATGTTAGGATAAAGAAATTAACGACAAAAAACAACAAGATCTTTGATTACACAATGAAGGAGATGTCAGTTCACTACAAGATAGTACTAACTATTATACCTTGCCTTTTTTATTCCTTTGCCCCATTTCCAATACAGAGAAGATATTTATGCACATCCTTGTTTTCAGGCCTTTCCAAAGCAGTTCACCGATGATTACCTCTCAAATCAACTCTATGGTCAGGAGGCAAGGAAGGTTTTCATACAACACCCACAGTTCAATCTTGAAGTATTCCTGAAGAGGACGAAGGATGGACAGTCAATCATCCACATGCACTGGTCTAAAGTTGCAAAGACCTTCAACATCAATGAAGGCTCAATATTCACCTTCCGCTTCAGAAGTTTTCCCGATGAGATGCATCTGTCTATGTACCATCTATGATGCTAATTTCGAAAGGTTCTAGATGTTGCATGTGAAACTTGGTGCTGGTTGATACGTCCATTTTGCAACATGCTTTTATATCGATATTTATTGCAATATGGTCTGTTACTACACATTATGTCACAATACTTATGCCTTTTCTCTCTTATTTTACAAGGTTTACATGAAGAGGGAGAATGACGGCAGATGGATTCTGGACTGGAAAAGGAGCAAAATATTAGAGACTTATTCTGCACACTCCAAAAGTCCTGAAACTCCATGAAAGGCAGTTTTGGAATATATTAAAAATATTGGGCGAAGAAAGCACCAGAGGGGGGCCACCCACTATCCACGAGGGTGGGGGGCACGCCCTACCCTCTTGGGCGCGCCCCCTGCCTCGTGGGCCACCTGGAAGCCCCCCGATGCCCATCTTCTGGTATAAGGTGTCTTTTGCCCTGGAATAAATCATAAGGAAGCTTTCGGGACGAAGCGACGCCGTATCGAGGTGGAACCTTGGCGGAACCAACCTAGGGCTCTGGCGGAGCTATTCTGCTGGGGAAACATCCCTCTGGGAGGGGGAAATCGTCACCATCGTCATCACCATCGATCCTCTCATTGGAAGGGGGTCAATCTCCATCAACATCTTCACCAGCACCATCTCCTCTCAAACCCTAGTTCATCTCTTGTATCCGATCGTTGTCTCAAAACCTCAGATTGGTACCTATGGGTTGCTAGTAGTGTTGATTACTCCTTGTAGTTGATTCTAGTTTGTTTATTCGGTGGAAGATCATATGTTCAGATCCTTTATGCATATTAATACCCCTCTGATTATGAACATGAATATGATTTTTGAGTAGTTACGTTTGTTCTTGAGGACATGGGAGAGGTCTTGTGTAGTCATGTGAATTTGGTATTCGTTCGATATTTTGATGAGATGTATGTTGTCTTTCCTCTAGTGGTGTTATGTAAACGTCGACTACATGACACTTCACCATTGTTTGGGCCTAGAGGAAGGCATTGGGAAGTAATAAGTTGATGATGGGTTGCAAGAGTGACTAAAGCTTAAACCCTACTTTATGCGTTGCTTCGTAAGGGACTGATTTGGATCCATATGTTTCATGCTATGGTTAGGTTTACCTTAATTCTTCTTTGGTAGTTGCGGATGCTTGTGAGAGGGGTTAATCATAAGTGGGATGCTTTTCCAAGGAAGTGCAATACCCAAGCACCGGTCCACCACATATCAAATTATCAAAGTACCGAACGCGAATCATATGAGCATGATGAAAACTAGCTTGACGATAATTCTCATGTGTCCCCGGGAGCGCTTTCCATTATATAAGAGTTTGTCCAGGCTTGTCCTTTGCTACAAAAAGGATTGGGCCACCTTGCTCCACCTTGTTTACTTTTTTTACTTGTTACCGTTTCGAATTACCTTATCACAAAACTATATGTTACCGATAATTTTAGTGCTTGCAGAGAATACCTTACTGAAAACCGTTTGTCATTTCCTTCTGCTCCTCGTTGGGTTTGACACTCTTACTTATCAAAAGGACTATGATAGATCCCCTATACTTGTGGGTCATCAAGACTATTTCTAGCATCATTTCCGGGGAGTGAAGCGCCTTTGATAGGTGGAATTTGGTAAGGAACAATTTATATAGTGTGCTGAAATTTACTACCACTTGTTACTATGGAAAATAATCCTTTGAGGGGCTTGTTCGGGGTATCTTCACCCAGACCAGTAGAGAAAACAGTTGCTCCTCAACCTACTGAACCTACTGAAAATGTTTACTTTGAAATTCCTTCGGGTGTGATAGAAAAACTGCTAGCTAATCCTTTTATAGGAGATGGAACACTACATCCCGATATGCACCTAATCTATGTGGATGAAGTTTGTGGATTATTTAAGCTTCCAGGCATGCCCGAGGATGCTATCAAGAAGAAGGTCTTCCCTTTATATTTGAAGGGAAAGGCATTGACATGGTTTAAGCTATGTGATCATATTGGATCATAGAACTACAACCGATTGAAACTGAAATTTCATCAGAAGTTTTATCCTATGCGTGATTATATATATAATTTTTGGCCTCGTGAAGGACAAAGTATCGCTCAAGCTTGGGGGAGGCTTAAGTCAATGTTATATTCATGCCCCAATCATGAGCTCTCAAGAGAATTTTTTATTAAAAAAATTTATGCTTGGCTTTTTCTCAATAATCGCTCCATGCTCGATACTTCTTGTACTGGTTCTTTTATGATGAAGATTATTGAATTCAAATGGGATTTATTGGAAAGAATTAAATGCAACTCTGAAGATTGGGATCTCAACGAAGGTAAGGAGTCAGGTATAACATCTAAGTTTGATTGTGTTAAATCCTTTATGGATACCAATATTTTTCATGAATTTAGCACTAAATATAGACTTGACTCTGAGATAGTAGCTTCTTTTTGTCAATCATTCACTACTCATATTGATCTCCCTAAGGAGAAGTGGTTTAAATACCATCCTCCCATTGAAGTAAAGTAGTTGAACCTATTAAAGTTGAAGAATACTATCACTTATAATGTTGATCCGATTGTTCCTACTGCTTATATTGAGAAACACCTTTCCCTGTTAGAATAAAGGATCATGCTAAAGCTTCAACTATGGTTCGTAAGAGTAATGCTAGAACACCTACACCCTCTGAGAAAATTAAAGTTGAACCTAGTATTGCTATGGTTAAGGATCTCTTGGTCGATAATATTTATGGGCATGTTATTTACTTCTGTGATGAAGCTGCGAGAATTGCTAGACTCGATACTAAAAATAAACATAGACCTGTTGTTGGCATGCCTATTGTTTTTGTTAAAATAGGATATCATTGTTATCATGGCTTATGTGATATGGGTGCTAGTGCGAGTGGAATACCTCATTCCTTGTACAAAGAAATTATGCATGATATTGCACCTACTGAGATAGAAGCTATTGATGTTACAATTAAGCTTGCCAATAGAGATACTATTTCACCAATTGGGATTGTTAGAGATGTTGAAGTCTTGTGTGGGAAAGTTAAATATCCTACTAATTTTCTTGTTCTTGGTTCCCCACAAGATGACTTTTGTCCCATTATATTTGGTAGACCCTTCTTGGATACTGTTAATGCTAAGATAGACTGCAAAAAGGATATTGTTACTGTTGGTTTAGGGGATATGTCTCATGATTTTAATTTTGCTAAATTCCGTAGACAACCCCATGATAAAGAATTTCCTAGTAAAGATGAAATTATTGGTCTTGCTTCTATTGTCGTGCCTCCTAATGATCCTTTAGAACAATATTTGCTAGACCATGAAAATGATATGTTCATGAATGAAAGAAGGTAAATAGATGAAGTAGTCTTTAAATAGGGATCCATTTAGAAACACAACTTGCCTATTGAAATCCTAGGGGATCCTCCTCCACCCAAGGGTGATCCCGTGTTTGAGCTTAAACCTTTACCTGATACTCTAAAATATGCTTATCTTGATGAAAAGAAGATATATCCTATTATTATTAGTGCTAACCTTTCAGAGCAGGAAGAAGAGAAATTATTGAAAACTCTGAAGAAGCACCGTGCTGCTATTGGGTATACTCTTGATGATCTTAAGGGCGTTAGCCCCACTCCATGCCAGCACAAAAAAAATTGGAGAAAGACACTAAACCAGTTGTTGATCACCAAATACGGTTAAACCTTAAGATGAAAGAAGTGGTAAGAAGTGAAATACTAAAGCTTCTGGAGGCAGGTATAATTTATCCTATTGCTGATAGTCAGTGGGTAAGTCCCGTCCATTATGTCCCTAAGAAGGGAGGTATTATTGTTGTACCTAATGATAAAGACGAATTGATCCCACAAAGAATTATTACAGGTTATAGAATGGTAATTGATTTCCGCAAATTGAATAAAGCTACTAGAAAAGATTATTACCCGCTGCCTTTTATTGATCAAATGCTAGAAAGATTATCCAAACATACACATTTTTGCTTTCTAGATGGTTATTCTGGTTTCTCTCAAATACCTGTGTCAAAAGAGGATCAGGATAAGACCACTTGTACTTGCCCTTTCGGTACCTTTGCTTATAGATGTATGCCTTATGGTTTATGTAATTCACCCGCTACCTTTCAAAGATTTGTGACTGCTATATTCTCTGACTTTGATGAAAAGATTGTTGAGGTTTTCATGGATGATTTCTCTGTGTATGGAACTTCTTTTGATGATTGCTTAAGCAAACCTTGATCGAGTTTTGCAGAGATGTTAAGAAACTAATCTTGTCTAGAATTGGGAGGAGTGCCACTTTTATGGTTAATGAAGGTATTGTATTGGGGCATAAAATTTCTGAAAGAGGTGTTGAAGTTGATAAAGCTAAAGTTGATGCTATGTCAGGACCCCGATCCTAAGTCACACCGGTCTAGCATGTAACACATCATATCACTTTGCGGCCTCACGCACGGTATTCCCACGGGCGCCACCTTACCTGGCCCGGGATCGTTTGCGCCTTTTGGCTCACGTATATGATAGTGCCGCTAGCATCCATATGACAAAGAACCCGGGCTGACATGGCTAGTCGTGAACCCAAAGTGGCACTAACTTACAGGGACAGGCATACATGACCCAACAACAAACGTGTCGGTCATCAGCGAGTGAATCCAGGCTGTAGCACTGGGCTAGCAGGACTCCGGTGAACTGGGCTGTAGCGGGCTAACAGGACTCCGGAATTCATCGCATGACATTTCCCCGAGGGGACAGACACAGGAACGAAGAAGGACACATGCCGGTCAGCCTAAGTGTTCCGGAGCAGTAGCAAGCTACCATGGCTCAGTGGAAACACAAGGAGACATTTCCCGATAAGAGAGGCTACTAAGGATAAACAACTAGATAGTCAGATCCCACACATACCAAGCATTTCAATAACATACACACAATATGCTCGATATGTGCAAATACAACATGGCATCACAACATGACTCTATAACTCAAGCATTTTATTCAATAGGCTCCGAGGAGCGAGATATTACAATCATGGGTCTCATGACCCAACATTCAGAGCAAACAAGTCAAGCACAAGAGGAAGCTTAACATGTCTGAGTACAGACATCTACAAAAGAAAAAGGCTGAGAAGCCTGACTGTATATCAGATCCTGCCGAGGGCACAAGATTGTAGCTGAGGTAACAAGCTAAACGTCGAAGTCCACGCGGTACTACTAGCGAGACTGAAGTCTCTCTGCAAAAACATAAATTAAGCAACATGAGTACAAATGTACCCAGCAAGACTTACATCAGATCTAACTACATATGCATCATTATCAACAAGGGGATGGTGGGGTTTAACTGCAGCAAGCCAACTTTGACTCGGTGGCTATCCTGAACTACGACTGCAAGTAACTCTTTTGAGGTGGCGCACACGAGTCCACATATTCACCATATCAATACACCACTATGGATCCGCTCCCGTCTCCCTACGAGAACGCCATCCATAGCACTCACGCTTATCTTGCGTATTTTAGAGTATCCACTTTCACTTGTCTATGAACTGTACAGGCAACCCAGAAGTCCTTTACCGCGGACACGGCTATTTGAATAGATCATATTAACCCTACAGGGGTGTACTTCTTCACACACGCTCTCATCACTTACCGCCGTTTACACGACATGTACTCAGCAACCTTCAAGCGGAAGCCCAGCGAGGGTGTCGGCCACGACCTGACTAACCACACAAGTCTCTCATCCAGGTTTATCGCCTATTCGGGTTCCATCCGCAAGGAGATCCGGCCGAGGTGTCGCTCACGGCCCAAACGATGTGTGCAGGGTTCCCAAGCCCACCTTCCGGGTGCTACTTGGTACACCGGGCCACTGTGCCTAGTCTGTCCCAAGCCCACCTGTACCGTGTGCCACTTGGTAGACTACTAACACTACCTACAAACACCAGAAACTAGTTGCAACTCCTGGACAGAGATCAAGTTGATTAATAAGTCGAGAGAGCTTGGAGCGCCCGGAGCCCAATGTGTGGTAGTAACTGTTCATGGATCACAAACACAGAACTCAGTTCCTGAGGACGGCTGCAATGAGACAACCCACCATGTACTCCTACATGGCCTCTCACCGCTACCTTTACCAAATCGTGTTCACACACTTAGCTTACACACAGTAGGACATGTTTACACACCTCCAATTCATTCCCGATGAATCAGACCTGACTCAACTCTAAGCAGTAGCAGGCATGACAAACAAGCATGAATGAGTAGGCACATCAGGGCTCAAACAAATCCTACTCATGCTAGTGGGTTTCATCTATTTACTGTGGCAATGACAGGTCATGCAAAGGATAAGGGGGTTCAACTACCGCAACAAGTAATAGTTGAATCGTTGTTGTCCTAATGCAGTAAAAGAGAGCAGGAGCGAGAGAGTGGGATTGTATCGGAATGAACAAGGGAGGTTTGCTTGCCTGGAACTTCTGAAGATAGTATAGTTCTTCATCGGTGTCATCGAACTCATCGTCGGAACAACGTCTACTGAGGGGGGGGGGACAAACACCGGCAACACAGAAGGAAACACAATCAATGCAATGCACAATATGATGCATGCTCATGACATGGCAATATGCTTGTGATTTGAGCTGATGCAACTAAAACCAGATTAAATGAAGTTGGTTTGAATCAAAGATTCAAATTCAAACTCCATATGTGATTTATTACATGCCATTTAATTGAATTGTCCTAAACAATAGTCATAAGTTGTTCTAACATGCATGAAAATGGTACAGATGGATAGATTGGATTTTTTTGATCATTTTTCATATATAAATTATTTCATTTGGAGTTACAGTTTAATTTCTATGATGTTTAGAAGTTTAGGGTATTTTCTAGAATTTCCTGAATAAGAATAAATCCAGAAAATTGCATTACTACGTCAGCATTGCGTCATGCTGACCTCAGCATGTCAATAGACCCGGTTCAGGTCAAACCTGACCAGTGGGGTCCACTGGTCAGTGACATTAGTCTAACTAATTAAATTAGTACTAACCCTAGATTAATTAGCAGTGCTAGGACCCACCTGTCATTGACTCAGGGGTCAAACTGGGCCCCACCTGTGGTCAAACAGGGTCAGCAGGGTCAAACTCGCCGGCGACTCGATGCCGGCAAGGCCCGAGACGGCGGCACGGCTCGGAAAACACCCACAGGGCACGGACGAGGCCGTTCTTGGGCTCCTTGGAGAGCTCTCGCTGGCGCGCGTCAAGTGGTGGTGGCGGCCGGACCTATGGTGGCCGGAGCTGACGGCAGCGAGCTCGGCAGCGGCGGCCGGAGTTCGGTGGTGCACGGGCGCAGGGCTACGGAGCACGGGGAGCCCGACTGGGGTTGTCTACGGGTTCCTGGAGTAACCAGGAGCACAACCGTGCACTCGGGTGCGACTACCGCGAACTAAAACGACGGCGGCGAAGAGGACGCCGGCGGTGAGCTCATGGCATGGCGGGGATCGGAGCTAGCGAGCATAAACGAGAGAGGGAGGAGACGGGTTCGACGCGGAAACTCACAGAGAGGCTAATGGAGGGGTTGGTAGGCGCGGGGCGGCCGGTGGGCAGCGAATCGACACAGAGGATCTCCGGGAACCGAGGTTGAAGAAGACGTCGGGGACGGCGTTGTGGTGCTTCCCCGGTTGCTTGGCTCGGCGTGGATGAAGAAGACGACAAAGTGGAGCTCGAGGTCTCATCGGCAGGGAGTGGGGTGGCCGGTGGCCATGGCTACGGCGAGCGGTGGTCTCGGGTGTGCTCGGCGGCGTGAGGAAGAGAGGCCAGAGGAAGGGGGCGAGGCAGAGGAAGGAGGGGAAAGTGAGAGGGGGTAGTCCTCATCTCCTGGGCGTGCAGGTGGACTTAGGGGAGGCTAGCCAGTGCGAAGAAGGAGGTGGCGCGCTCGGCCGCGTGCGACGTCTCTCCCTCTGCCTACTGGCAGAGGTTGAAGATGACTGGCAAGTCGCCAGGTGGGCTGGGCCGCTGGAGTTGGGCCAGGTGGGCTGCGAGGTGAGCGCCAAGTACTTTCTCTCACTCTCTCTTATTTCTAATTTAGTTTCTGTTTTCTATTTTTCTGTAAATATTGGGCTTTATTAAAAATAGTAAAACGTTTCCAAAAATCCTGCAAATAATTTTGGGCTCTGTTGGGATTATTCCTAACATCCCACACTTAAGTTCAGAATTAATTGAGCACTTAAAATAATATATATCATTTAAATGCCCAATTGCAAGTACTGTATGATTTAATTCAGTGACCAAATATGTCATGGAAAAATGTGCAACACCACTGGTTATGGTTTCTAGCATTATCCAGAAATGATGAACATTTTTGAAAGCCATTTGGACATACTGAAAATATTTTAGGTGAACCTAGTGAATTCCTTTAATGCTAGGGTTTGGACAATCCCCATTTCAAGTTTCTTTCAAAGTTTAAACATGATGCACACATGAAGTTAGCCTAGTACAATGCCAGAAGCTAGGGATGTGACATGCTATTGAAAAGATGATGTGTCCTAAGGACATTAAAGGTATAAGAAGTTTCCTTGGTCATGCCTGTTTTTATAGAAGGTTCATTAAAGAATTCTCAAAAATTTCTACGTCTCTGACTAATCTCTTACAAAAAGATGTTCCTTTTATCTTTGCTGAAGATTGTGTAGAAGCATTTGAAATACTTAAGGAAGCCTTGATTTCTGCACCTATTGTCCAGCCACCTGATTGGAATTTCCCCTTTGAAATCATGTGTGATGCTCGTGATTATGCTGGAGGTGTTGTTCTAGGACAAAGGGTTGATAAGAAATTAAATGTTATCCAATATGCTAGTAAAACTCTAGACAGTGCCTAGAGAAATTATGCTACTACTGAAAAAGAATTCTTAGCAGTTGTGTTTGCTTGTGATAAGTTCAGACCTTATATTGTTGATTCCAAGGTAACTATTCACATTGATCATGCTGCTATTAAATACCTTATGGAAAAGAAAGATGCTAAACCTAGACTTATTAGATGGGTTCTCTTTCTACAAGAATTTGATTTGCATATTATTGATAGAAAGGGAGTTGAGAACCCCGTTGCGGACAACTTGTCTAGGTTAAAGAATGTTCTTGATGACCCACTACCTATTGATGATAGCTTTCCTGATGAACAATTAGCTATCTTAAATACTTCTCATACTGCTCCATGGTATGCTGATTATGCTAATTACATTGTTGGTAAATTTATACCACCTAGTTTCACATACCAGCAAAAGAAAAGGTTTTTATATGATTTAAGACATTACTTCTGAGATGACCCACACCTTTATAAAGAAGGAGTAGATGGTGTTATTAGACGTTATGTACCTGAGCATGAACAGGAACAGATCCTACGCAAGTGTCACTCTGAGGCATATGGAGGACACCACGTTGGAGATGGAACTGCACATAAGGTATTGCAATCAGATTTTTATTGGCCTACTCTTTTCAAAGATGCCCGTAAGTTTGTCTTGTCTTGCGATGAATGTCAAAGAATTGGTAATATTAGTAGACGTCAAGAAATGCCTATGAACTATTCACTTGTTATTGAACCATTTGATGTTTGGGGCTTTGATTATATGGGACCTTTTACTTCCTCTAATGGGTATACACATATTTTAGTTGCTGTTGATTACGTTACTAAGTGGGTAGAAGCTATTCCAACTAGTAGTGTTGATCATAACACTTTTATTAAGATGCTTAAAGAAGTTACTTTCCCGAGGTTTGGAGTCCCTAGATATTTAATGACTGATGGTGGTTCACATTTTATTCA
Organism: Triticum dicoccoides; assembly: GCF_002162155.2. Classification (NCBI taxonomy): domain Eukaryota; kingdom Viridiplantae; phylum Streptophyta; class Magnoliopsida; order Poales; family Poaceae; genus Triticum; species Triticum dicoccoides. The sequence continues at coordinate 176,652,475 of NC_041391.1, forward strand.
TGGTGCTTTTCGTAAGATGCTTGCTAAGTATGATGTTAACCATAGAATTGCATCTCCTTATCATCCACAGTCTAGCGGTCAAGTAGAATTGAGTAATAGAGAGCTTAAATTAATTTTGCAAAAGTCTGTTAATAGATCTAGAAAGAATTGGTCCAAGAAACTTGATGATGCATTATGGGCCTATAGAACAGCATATAAAAATCCTATGGGTATGTCTCCGTATAAAATGGTTTATGGAAAAGCATGTCACTTAACTCTCAAACTAGAACATAAAGCATATTGGGCTATTAAAGAGCTCAATTATGATTTCAAACTTGCCGATGAAAAGAGGCTATTTAACATTAGCTCACTTAATGAATGGAGAACCCAGGCCTATGAGAATGCCAAACTGTTTAAGGAAAAACTTAAAAGATGGCATGAGAAAAGGATACAAAAGCCTGAGATTAATGTAGGTGATTATGTCTTGCTATACAACTTTCGTTTAAGATTTTTGCAGGAAAACTTCTCTCTAAATGGGAAGGTCCTTACAATACCGAGGAGGTATATCGCTTCGGTGCCATAAAAATCAACAACTTCGAAGGCATAAATCCGAAGGTGGTGAACGGTCAAAGAATCAAACATTATATCTTAGGTAATCCCATAAATATTGAAACCAATGTTATTGATACCGTAACCCCAGAGGACTACATAAGGGACACTTTCCAGAATGTTTTAGACTCTGAAAAGGAATAGGTATGTGGTATGGTAAGTAAACCGACTCCAAAATAGTTCTAATAGCAATTTTTCTCTATTTTGGAATATTTAAGAAAATAGGAAAATAAGAAGTAGTCAAAAAAGGATACGAGGCATCCACGAGGGTGGAGGGCACGCCCTACCCCCTGGGCGTGCCCCCCTGCCTCGTGGGCACCTCGTGTGCCATCCAGACTCCATTTTCTTGCACGATACTTCTTTTGGTCGGTAAAAATTCATTATATAATCTCCCGAAGGTTTTGACCACCATACCACGACAAAATCTTCTGCTTTTCTTTCGAGTTGTTTTTCTAACAGATCTAGATCACCATGACGTCTTCAAGCGCCTCCATGGACAAGTTTTTCGAGAAGGTCTGCAACACACTCAAACCATTGAGATGCATGAGGGGTGCTGCACATCCGCGATGTTGAGGGACCAAAGAGGACCGGAAGCATGGAGACAAGACTCAAAGCAATGGAGCAACAAGTTTTCAAGTGCCAAGGGATGGTGGAACACGGACTCAACGCCAACCACATGATGATTGCGGAGTTCACCAACAACCACAAGCTGGATGCCAAGAACATTGGGGAGACCATCTTCAAGGTTCACAAGAAGATCGAGCACCTCCAAGCCCAGATCAATGACCTGCAAAACCAAAACTGTGAGTATGAATATAGATTCAAGAGGATGAGTTTGGCTACAGATTTTAGGATCTCGGAGACTCGATCATCCTTCTATGATGGTGAGCCTATGCCTTGGAAGATGGACGATAAGCCTACATCATCAACAACTCCATCATCACCACCTCCGAAGAAAGAGACATAAACACATGGGTATGGGCACTCCCCTTGGCAACTGCCAAGCTTGGGGGAGATGCCCCGGTATCGTATCACCATCACACTTCTATCTTACCATTTTTCTTAGTTCAATCCTTTTGGTTATATCTTGATCTAGTAGAATAAAGTTTAGTATGATCTAGCTTTGACTTTTTGTGTTGATCCCTATATATGTAATCGAGTCCATGATCTATACATAATAAAGATTAGTTTTGAGTCGAGGGCTTTGCTATGTTGCTATGATCTTGAGGGAATAAAAGAAAAAGAAAGAATAAAAAGATCATATTGACCTTATGGAAGGTAATGACTGCACATATAAGAGTATGATGAATAAAAGTTGCTGAGAGTTGACAAACATAGTTTTGGTCATCGTTGCAATTAATAGGGAGTAATAAAGAAAGAGAGGTTTTCACATATAAATATACTATCTTGGACATCTTCTATGATTGTGAGCACTCATTAAAATATGAAATGCTAAAAGGTTGATGTTGGACAAGGAAGACAACGTAATGGGTTATGTTTTCTTATATCCGAAATAAATTATATTGTCATGAATCATCCAACATGTTGAGCTTGCCTTTCCCCCTCATGCTAGCCAAACTCTTTGCACCAAGTAGATATACTACTTGTGCTTCCAAACATCCTAAACCTGGTTTTGTCATGAGAGTCCAACATGCCTACCTATGGATTGAGTAAGATCCTTCAAGTAAGTTATCATTGTTTCAAGCAATAAAAATTGCTCTCTAAATATGTATGGTTTATTAGTGTGGAGAAAATAAGCTTCATACAAGCTTGTGATATGGAAGAAATTAAAGCGACTGACTGCATAATAAAGGTCCCTATCACAAGTGGCAATATAAAGTGACGTTCTTTTGCATTAAGATTTTGTGCATCCAACCCTAAAAGCATATGACAACCTCTACTTCCCTCTGTGAAGGGCCTATCTTTTATTTTTGCCTTCTACCTTATACAAGAGTCATGGTGATCTTCACCTTTCCTTTTACACTTTATCCTTTGGCAAGCACTATGTGTTGGAAAGATGTTGAGATATATATATATATATATATATATATATATATATATATATATATATATATATGTATATATATACAATTGGATGTGGGTTTTCATAAAGCATTATTGTTGACATTACCCTCATATGACAAAATCTATATATGTTGTTGTTCTAAGAATGATCATGATGCCCTCATGTCCGTATTTTATTTTATCGACACCTCTATCTCTAAACATGTGGACATATTTTTCGATATCGGCTTCCGCTTGAGGACAAGCGAGGTCTAACCTTGGGGGAGTTGATACGTCCATTTTGCATCATGCTTTTATATCGATATTTATTGCAATATGGGCTATTTCGCAATACTTATGCCTTTTCTCTCTTATTTTACAAGGTTTACATGAAGAGGGAGAATGCCGGCAGCTAGATTATGGGCTGGAAAAGGTGCAAAATATTAAAGACCTATTCTGCACAACTCCAGAAGTCCTGAAACTCCATGAAAGTCAGTTTTGGAATATATTAAAAATATTGTGCGAAGAAAGCACCAGAGGGGGGCCACCCACTGTCCACGAGGGTGGGGGCGCGCCCTACCCCCTGGGTGCGCCCCCCTGCCTCGTGGGCCACCTAGAAGCCCCTCGATGCCCATCTTCTGGTATACGGTGTCTTTTTCCCTGAAAAAAATCATAAGGAAGCTTTCAGGATGAAGCGCCGCCGTCTCGAGGCGGAACCTTGGCGGAACCAATTTGGGCTCCGGCGGAGCTGTTCTACCGGGGAAACATCCCTCCGGGAGGGGGAAATCGTCACCATCCTCATCACAATCGATCCTCTCATCGGGAGGGGGTCAATATCCATCAACATCTTCACCAACACCATCTCCTCTCAAACCCTAGTTCATCTCTTGTATCCAGTCTTTGTCTCGAAACCCTAGTTCATCTCTTGTCTCAAACCCATATTGTTTCGGTTGCTAGTAGTGTTGATTACTCCTTGTAGTTGATGCTACTTGGTTTATTCGGTAGAAGATCATATGTTCAGAATGCATATTAATACCCCTCTGATTATGAACATGAATATGATTTGTGAGTAGTTACGTTTGTCCCTGAGGACATGGGAGAAGTCTTGTTGTAAGTAGTCATGTGAATTTGGTATTCGTTCGATATTTTGATGAGATGTATGTTGTCTTTCCTCTAGCGATGTTATGTGAACGTTGAGTACATGACACTTCACCATTGTTTGTGCCTAGAGGAAGGCATTGGGAAGTAATAAGTAGATGATGGGTTGCTAGAGTGACAGAAGCTTAAACCCTACTTTATGCGTTGCTTCGTAAGGGGCTGATTTGGATCCATATGTTTCATGCTATGGTTAGGTTTACCTTAATTCTTCTTTGGTAGTTGTGGATGCTTGCGAGAGGGGTTAATCATAAGTGGGATTCTTGTCCAAGGAAGGGCAGTACCCAAGCACCGGTCCACCCACATATCAAATTATCAAAGTACCGAACGCGAATCATATGAGCATGATGAAAACTAGCTTGACGATAATTCACATGTGTCCTTGGGAGCGCTTTCCTTTATATAAGAGTTTTTCTAGGCTTGTCCTTTGCTACAAAAAGGATTGGGCCACCTTGCTGCACCTTGTTTACTTTTGTTACTTGTTACCCATTACGATTACCTTATCACAAAACTATCTATTACCGATAATTTCAGTGCTTGCAGAGAATACCTTACTGAAAACCGCTTGTCATGTCCTTCTACTCCTCGTTGGGTTCGACACTCTTACTTATCGAAAGGACTACGATATATCCCCTATACTTGTGGGTCATCACTAGTGTAGTTGTGTAATTGGGTAGATGAGTGATGAAGCTATATCATGTTGTACTCTAATGTATTTCAATTATGAAATCCTGCTTCCTTAATATGGGAATGAAATATATTATGTGTTTAATATGAATGTCAATTAGATTAATAAATGGATTATTACTAATTGGGCAATTATCCTACTAATGGAGAATTAGCCTGCTAATTGCTTTTCACTATTGCAAACGGTTATTCAGAAATTACCGGGGGCGATGACCTAAGGCAACGCACACAGTTTCTAGGAATAAACCATGTTGGATCGATGAACAATCACACACAACATTCTCTTCAAAACTGTTTGAGTTAGGCCACCTTGCACAAACGTTTACCGCATAAAAACTGTGTATGATGGACAGCCTTTGCTACACAGTTTATTCTACGCATCGTGTGTGATGCATTCAATAACGCAAATGATAAAATTGTTAATATTGTGTGTGATGGGAACGCTATCACAAAGAATTTAAATGGAAAATTTTGTGTGAGGTACCTACGAACGGAACGTTTTCCTTGCAGCGACTGTGTGGGATGTATATACAAACGGAAACATTTAGTGGGGACTGTCTGTGTGGGATGTACTTACGACCGGAAACGATTTTGCCTATATAATTATATTTTTTAGCACTAATGTACGTATAACTGTATTTGCTCGCTCGCTGGTCGCACACGACCTCATTTTGCCGAGCGTGTGTGCCAGGAGGGCATATCCCCGATGGTTTCTGGGTCGTGTGGGAAGGACCCCCCTATCGCAGTCACTCACTAGATGACAGTTCCGAATATCATCGCGGAAAGGGGTTAAAAACTGTTTATATAGCACCTCGCTGTACCAGTTTGGTCTCATGGCATGGACACATGCATGGACTGCCATAGCATTTTAATTCCAAATTTTTTAAAAATGATTAGGAAAACATGAAACCTTGCTTGATGTAATGTCATGCCACCAAGATGACGTGGTACAAAAATTGGCCTATTTGACGAAAGTTTGGACACACACCCCTCACAAACCGGAGCAACTTACTAGAAGGCTCATGGTTCCAAGAGGGAACAATGCATGTTTGATGACGAACGGCAGATAGCTTCCTCTTACGGCCTTTAAATTTTTTCTATGTGTAATGTGCACTAATACAAACTGTCATGTGAAAATTTGGAAAATTTCAGGGGTCATTTGACCTTTTGAAAACATTTAAGTGATTCCCTAGCCATTTAATGACCGTAATTCAAATTTGAACTAGATGTACATGCAATGGCTAACCATAATGGTTCAAAAACCATATTTGTGTAATTGTGTGCGAGTTAATTCCATGTGCAATAAATTAGAAGGAATTTTCAAATATATTGGTCTGACGGCATGGACACATGCATGGAGTGCCATTGAATTTTAATTCCAAAAAATTAAGAAATGATCAGGAAAACATGAAACATTGCTTGATGTAATGTCATGCCACCAAGATGATGTGGTACAAAAATTGTCCCGTTTGACAAAAGTTTGGACACACACCCCTCACAAACCGGAGCAACTCACTAGGAGGCTCGTGGTTCCGAGAGGGAACAATGCATGTTTAATGACGAACATCAGATTGCTTCCTCTTACGGCCTTCAAAAAATTTCTATGTATAATGTGCACTGATACAAACTGTCATGTGAAAATTTGGAAAATTTCAGGGGTCATTTGACCTTTTGAAGACATTCAAGTGATTTCCTAGCCATTTAATGACCGTAATTCAAATTTGAACTAGATGTACATGCAATGGCTAACCATAACGATTTGAAAAATCATATTTGTGTACTTGTGTGTGAGTTAATTCGATGTGCAATAAATTAGAAGGAATTTTCAAACATATTGGTCTCATGGCATGGACACATGTACATGCATGGAGTGCCATGGCATTTTTATTCCAAAAAATTAAAAAATGATCAGAAAAACATGAAACGTTGCTTGATGTAATGTCATGCCACCAAGATGATGTGGTACAAAAATTGGCTTGCTTGACGAAAGTTTGGACACACACCCCTCACAAACCGGAGCAACTCACTAGAAGGCTTGTGGTTCCAAGAGGGAACAATGCATTTTTTATGATGAACGGAAGATAGCTTCCTCTTACGGCCTTAAAAAAATTTCTACGTGTAATGTGCACTGATACAAACTGCCAAGTAAAAATTTGGAAAATTTCAAGGTTCATTAGACCTTATGAAGAAATTTAAGTGATTTCCTAGCCATTTATTGACCATAATTCAAATTTGAACTAGATGTACATGCAACGGCTAACCATACAAAAATCATATTTGTGTACTTGTGTGCGAGTTAATTCCATGTGCAGTAAATTAGAAGGAATTTGCAAACATATTGGTCTCACGGCATGGAGACATGTACATGCATGGAGTGCCATGGCATTTTTATTCCAAAAAATTAAAAAATGATCAGAAAAACATGAAACGTTGCTTGATGTAATGTCATGCCACCAAGATGATGTGGTACAAAAATTGGCTTGCTTGACGAAAGTTTGGACACACACCCCTCACAAACCGGAGCAACTCACTAGAAGGCTTGTGGTTCCAAGAGGGAACAATGCATTTTTTATGATGAACGGTAGATAGCTTCCTCTTACGGCCTTCAAAAAATTTCTACGTGTAATGTGTACTGATCCAAACTGCCATGTAAAAATTTGGAAAATTTCAAGGTTCATTTGACCTTATGAAGAAATTTAAGAGATTTCCTAGCCATTTATTGACCATAATTCAAATTTGAACTAGATGTACATGCAACGGCTAACCATACAAAAATCATATTTGTGTACTTGTGTGCGAGTTAATTCCATGTGCAGTAAATTAGAAGGAATTTGCAAACATATTGGTCTCACGGCATGGAGGCATGTACATGCATGGAGTGCCATGGCATTTTTATTCCAAAAAATAAAAAAATGATCAGAAAAACATGAAATCTTGCTTGATATAATGTCATGCCACCAAGATGATGTGGTATAAAAATTGGCTTGCTTGACGAAAGTTTGGACACACACCCCTCACAAACCGGAGCAACTCACTAGAAGGCTCGTGGTTCCGAGAGGGAACTATGTATGTTTGATGACGAACAGCAGATAGCTTCCTCTTACGGCCTTTAAAATATTTGTACGTGTAATGTGCACTGATACAAACTGTCTGTGAAAATTTGGAAAATTTTAGGGGTCATTTGACCTTTTAAAGACATTTAAGTGATTTCCTAGCCATTTAATGACCGTAATTCAAATTTGAACTATATGTACATGCAACGGCTAACCATAACGGTTTGAAAAATCATATTTGTGTACTTGTGTGCGAGTTAATTCCATGTGCAGTAAATTAGAAGGAATTTCCAAACATATTGGTCTCACGGCATGGACACATGCATGGAGTGCCATGGCATTTTAATTCCAAAAAGTTAAAAAATGATCAGAAAAAATCTGGCAAGACAACCGGCCCCACATGATTAGCACTTTATTTCGCGCCTCGAGGTTTGGAAGATGAGTGGCAGGCTTTATTAATCATACACAGTTCTACAATTGGAACCGTCAGCTATTATCTTCACACACGTATTTTTCTGTGGGAACCGTGTGTAATTCACACTATAGTACTCGTAAATTCTGGCGACCGGCGTGTGTACTGTTCCCGTCGATCTAGCTAGATTCCGGCTGCCAATAAATACTACCTTGCTCACGTCGTCCTGCCTGCAATCTCATCTAGATCCTACCCTTGCTCACTCTCCCTCTCTCTCTCTCTGAAATCTCTGCCATGGGGCCGCCGGTCCACCCACGCATCGACTAGGAGTCGCCACCCCCCGAGGATGCTCACTCGAAGAGTAGCAACGAGGACACCTACGCGCCACCGGATGAGGTTGCACCAAACCCCCCAACTTTGGATTGGTTTTGGGTCCAGTACGATCTTTGTCTTTGGAAGTCGCTGCCGCCGGCTGAGAAAGCCAAGCAAGTGGCTTTCAAGAAAGAGATGGCGGAGGAGGATGCCAGGTACCAGGCAGCCTGTGAAGCCCGTGATGTCGCCTGGAAAAAGGAGGCGGCGAAGCTTTGGGGGTAGGTGCGTCATAGTGCGGAGGAGGTGTACGAAGACGGGTACGTCGCTCCATGGAGCAGGGCCAATAAGCTCCAGCGTGCCACCGAGGAGCTCCGATGGGCGCCTAACAAAATGGCAAGATCGTTCGCACGCATCCGCCTGCAAGAGGTAGATCGACACGTCAAGCGCTGCGAGGCAGAGGGGCGGAGTACTGCCTCCGCTCTGGGAAGACGCCGCGCACCAGGGAGCTGCTAGCGAGGGGCTGCCGGAATACTGGCAATAGGAGAGATTATTAGTTTGAGTGTTGTTCGTTTTCCATTTTATGCATTGTACCTAGTAGTTAAGTATCATCACGTATATGTGATGATATTATATATATATTCTATGATGAACTAATGAACAATTAATATTATATATATTATGAATTCCATTTTCTAACTATTTTCTAATACTAATTTGAATCGATCTGTTATCATCCACATATACAGAATGGAAAGCGTATAAACACCCATTGAAACAGAACATATAAGAACTGAAAATAGAGTACGCACATTGAAATAGAGCAATAGTATGATTGCTATGAATACATAGCTATCCACGTCGAAATGACTCAACAAAATAAAACGCGTCCTTAAGACCATACCCAGCAGCCCTTTCCAATGGTAGCTCTTGGCTCTGCGTAAACTCGTGCAGGCGTTCGTCCAAGCGGTCGACGTGCTCGTGGTACATTGGGAGCATGATCTCGACCTCCAAGTTGGCTATTTCATCGGAGATCACCACCTCGAGGATGCGACAGCCATGTTCCTCTACTGCGCTCAGGTGGACACCTGGGCCAAGGAGGCGGTCGAGCCTACTGACCTGCGCGTTGGCATCGAGCGGGCCATGGACAAGGTGAACGGCGTGACCCATGCGAATGGCGCGGCGGGCGTCCGGTGCAAGTACGGCGCAGCCGGCCTTTTGTGTAAGTACAGTGCAGAGGGCATGTGCCCACTCCTGGCGAGGAATGAGGGTACTGACGGGACGTGCAGTAGCTGCGATGCCCTGTTGACAGCAGGCAAGCACCGATGGATCCGCTCTTGCTATGCGGCACGCCGCGCCTCGCACTCTGCGGCTCTCCAATGGTCTCGCCGTGCGGCAAGCTGCAGCCTATCAGCGTGCACGCGCCTAGCTTGCTCTCCAGCGTGCCATCGATCATGTTGTGCAGCGAGCTGCAGCCTCTCGATGCTGACATGCCTATCTTGATCCGCGGCGCTGAAGCGCCATGCACCAAGGGTCTGCTCAACCATGGCGATGACGCGCATCACAGTGTCATCCATCGCATTGCCGGGGAGCGCCATGGCCTCGATGGGCCATGGCACCTTCTGGTTTTCCTTGTCGATGAGGTTGACGGTAGAGGCGGCGCTTTTGGTGTGTCGTCATGCTTGGAAAAGATGGATGTTCTACAGGCTGCGCTTGTTGCCTCCATGCGTCGCGACGTGCCTAGGTTTATTTGCAATATCACTAGGTGGCAGGAAATAGGCGAGGAAATGGCTGGAAATGGTTGCGTGTTCATAGAACGCCATCAATTAATGGAAACTTAGCCATATAAGGAACATCAAGCTAGCACAAGAAGTAGATGATGATGAAATGAACATGGACCACACTAGGGAACCTGTCGGTGATGAATTCATCAATCACAAATAGTTTTACACTAGCAACCATTTGCCCACAACACACACAGCTTATTCCATCACAAGCAGGTCAGATGGATCAACTGTACGCCACGTATACACATTATCAAAAAGTAATGCGGTAGACCTTCTTTAACATATGTTAAAAAATAAAATAAAAATAAAAAAACAAGGACCTCGAGGTTATATTAGCTGAGGGAAAGGGTCATTTCGGTGATTTGACCGAAATGACCCATCCTATCAGTTAATTAACATCAACACAACTTCCCATCCAGTCACCCATCTCATGGCTGCTCCAGCCTGAGCACACTTAACTTCAGAGTTCTCTTAGATGAGCTACTGGTGGAACAGCTAGTCCTTGCTGATAGATGTTGTGTAGACAAAGCGTATCACATATAGAATGCCTCTTCGCATCCTTGTGGCATATCCGGATGACCACCCGTCCCCCAATGGCCAATAGATGTTGTGTAGACAAAGCGTATCACATAGGTCTTATTAGAAGCAATCGTCTATGTTATTATCGGTCTTCGCACACATTTCTGGTTACAGACTTGTTTGCCGCATATCACACACATCTTGTTATATTGAACCGTTTCTATTCTCTTGTCTCAACGCAAACAGTTCATGCGAGTGAACCGCATGACATATATCGCACACACCTTGATCTGCCTGACCGTTTCTTTTGTGTTGCCTAATCACAAATAGTTCATCCGAGTGAACCGCATGTTGTATATCGCACACACCTTCATCTGGCTGCCCTTTTCTTTTGTTCCTCCTCATCGCAAATAGTTAATTGAACTGAACCGTATGCCCTGCATCGCACACGGAACCAATATCTGAACCTTGTTTGATGCATCCATCATCACAAACATTTTGCACCTTTTTTGACAGTTTTTTGACACCACCGTTTGCGATTATTGCATCGCACACAGTTTCGTCGAAGGGTCTCTGATCATAGTGTCGCGTTAGCAGCATCCTGCAGTAGTGATAGTACTTAGTAAACACATTTCCTTGAAATATCTACCCATTCCTTATAAAGGGCATGAGAATTTATTGAATAGCACGATCATGGTTTTCCAAACCGTTCTCGTGCACCTTTTCAAGCACCGATTGTTTGAATTTGAAATATGTGCATTAATGCCTAGAAAATGCACATAATCCCCTAAATATTGTAAATGAACCCGGAAAAGTGCCAAATTTCAACACGGTGATTAGCAGGGTTTATGTTCATCGTAGAAAAAAATGCATGGACAAAGGACAAAGGAAATTTGGATTCCCATTCAATCTCGGTGATTTACTATCGCACACGATTCATCTCTGTTGCCTCTGGGAACCGTGTGTGTTCACTCACACATGCAAAAGGAAAAAGGAAATCCTCGCCCACTTCGTCCCCACCCACTCACCGCGGACTCCTCCGCAACTCTTCACCTTATCAACTTCTATCGTGGCGGTCACCCTAAGCTCTATGGTGCTGTTGTCGGCGGGCGTAGGTCGCGCTCCAAACGACACGGGATTTCGCCCCTACTGCTTTTTGCCACCTGCACCGACATTCTAGACTCTGGTCGACTGGGGTTTTCTGCGGGATTGGGCCGGGGATTTTTCTCATGGAGAAGGTAATCAACTTAGAAAAATATTCACTCATCTCTTATCGCAGTCCGTCCGTCGCTGTTAATCAACCGACGGAAACCGTCGTGGAATCATTTTTGTTCTACCTGATTCGTGGGTGTTCATTCATGTGTCCATAGTGCAAGCACAAATCGGGCAAGTGTGGTCGCGGCCAGTCGGAAACGAATTTCTATCTCACCATTCCGGATGACTTCAGGGAGTGCTCGGTATGTTCAATCTCAACCTACCACGGTCGGCATGGCCTAAATTTGTGAACATATACCATCTGTTGCTACATTATCTATATATTTGTATCAAATCTTTGTTACATTATTTATTTCTAATTATATATTTTTGTACTTTGCTTTCATCTATATATTTATTTGTTATATCAGTTACTCCCACATTTGCATATTGCTCTCACTCAAAAAAATGACACATCCGTGACATTTTGGGCCGAACGAAAAAAAATTCTGTCATACATATGACACTTCTATGACGATAATTGTGACAAAACCCGGTATCATCATAGATGTGGTGGGCTCCTACTTATATGACAAAAAATCATGACAGAAAATGGGCTTTTCGTCCTGGGCGGGCCGGAGACGCAGCTGCATGACATTCTTTGGGCCGTCCATGACAGAAAAAATCATGGTAGAAGCGAGGGCGAGGAAAATTTCAGGGAGTTCCCGGTTACGGTGGGAGGTCGGGGGCCGAGCGATGCATTTTTCTCTCATACACGTACGTGCGTGTGTGCAAGGCGTTGGCTCTAACTGAACCCGAGCGAGGCGTTGGGCTCTAACTGAACCCGAGCGATTGCATTGCAGGCTACGCGTTACTGAACCCGAGCGATCGATCGATGGCTGTTAACTGAACCCGATCGAGCGATTCCTTTGCTACTGCTGCTAACTGAAGCCGATCAATTGGATGAATTGTGAGTGTTGTGGGAGTTTGGATGAACAGTGAGCGGTGGCGTTGCCTCTGGATGAACAGGACCCCATGGTGTGGAGGGCTGGATGAACAGTAGACGATGGAGGGGTGCCCGTGGAGGGGTGGATGAACAGGACCCCGTGGTTTGGAGGGCTGGATGATT
>NC_041391.1:176665759-176679332 GCF_002162155.2 Triticum dicoccoides
ACACCCCTCCCGATCAACGGGACTCCCGTTTCGACCGTAGGAGGCCTGTTTCCTCCGTTTTGCAGTACGCCACACCCCTCCTGATCAACAGGACCCCCGTTTCGACCTTAGGAGGTCCGTTTCCTCCGTTTTGCGGTACGCCACACCCCTCCCGATCAACAGGACCCCCGTTTCAACCATAGGAGGTCCGTTTCCTCCGTTTTGCGGTACGCCAGACCCCTCCCGATGAACAAGATCCTGTTTCGAACGTGGCCGGTGGAACACAAGGCCGTTCCCTCCATTCTGCGGTATGCTAGGCCTCGTTTCCATAGCCTGTTCCATCCAAGCCCTCCCGATGAACACGACCACACATTCCGTTGCCTCCCGATGAACACGACGCATTCCGTTGCCTCCCCATGAACACGACGACGACGCTGTTTCTTCGTTCCGACCCAGCCAATGTACACGAGCCCTGGTTGTACGTATATATGCGTGTGTAGGCGTTCGAGACCCTGCCTGTTTGTACACATATGTGGTCGTATTTTCTTTCTTGCACCCTAGCCGCTATACGTACGTGTACATGCTACGTGCGCGCCTCTACTACGACACGTGCTTGCCTCTACTATGACACATGCGCGCCTCTACATCCACCAGTATGTACGTACACATTCGCGAACAGAATGACAACGCTACGTACGCTTTGACGAGGTGGGTCCCGACTGTCAGGCAATTCCTTGCGTGCAAAGATGTAGCTGGTGGGTCCCAGCAGTCAGGGGGGTGAATTGTTTTTTTTGCCCAGACGCACTTCCTTGCGTGCAAAGGTGTAGTTGATGGGTGCCAGCAGTCAGCTGGCGAATCTTTTTGTTTTTTTTTTGCCCGGACGCACTTTCTTGCGTGCGAAGGTGTAGCTGGTAGGTCCCAACAGCCAGGGCGGAAACGTTTTTTTCGCGAAATATGGTGGCCCATCCGGTGGGTCCCCGCTGTCAGGTGGAGGAATAATTATTTTGCACGTAATAAGGAGGCACTTCCTTGCGGCTTCCGTGGACCCAGCTGTCAGCCTCTCCACGTACAGTACTCTTCCAATGGAAGTCGGTCGTTGACCACATTGACCACGCCGCGCCGAGAGCACCAGGGCGGTGGACGACGGCGAGGCCTAGGAAGGGGACGATGCGGAGCCGAGCAAGACGCGGCAGTGGATGCCCACATGGAGAGGAGTACGACTATATGAGGGTTTACTGGTTCATCTGCCATCGCCGGAGAATAACAACAGGTGTGGGTCAGTAGAGGGATGGCTAGGCCAGCGATGGGAGTATGGTGGGCGGCGGTGAGGCCTGCACGACAGCATAGCCGGCCGCGGGGAGGAGGGAGCAGGCAGTCCCGCCGGCGCTTGTTTGAGCGACTGGAGCAAGAAGAGCAGAGATTGAAGAAGCACGACGGCCGTTGGATGGACATCCAACTGTCACTGCTTGTGCATCAACCTTCTTTTTAGGAAAGCCTCAAATCTGTGGAAAACAGCATACAACCCATCTGCCATTATTTCTAATAATTTACAGCCCATTTGCTAATTCTTAAGGTTTTATTTGGAGCCCATATTCTTTTTGTTAGCATTACAACCCATATTGTGGCCACGGTTAAAAAATTATACGAAATTTTGCATATTTCGAAGCGGTCCGAACTGTTTTTAATCCCAAAATTTCGATTCACATTCAAACTGATTTTAAAAATAAATGTATATCAATATATAATCCAACAAATTCTCCACGCATAAAAATTAATGTAATTTAAAATCTCGAAATGAAAAAAAAAAGATATTTGAAACTAATTGCCGGTTTGATGTGTTTTAAAAATGTACAGCCCGTTTCTCATTACTGATGGGCCATTTTCTCGGCCAGCCGATTGAAAGCTCTCCTTGTCTTGAAAGATTTGTAGCCCAACAGGCCTGACAAAGCGACTTACTTGGCAAATCACAAAAAAAACTGGGCTATGGTCGTGGACCCAGCTGTCAGCCTCTCCACGTACAGTACTATTCCGATGGAATGTCGTTGACCACATTGACCACGCCCACCGAGAGCACCAAGGCGGTGGACGACGGCGAGGCCTAGGAATGGGACGACGCGGAGCCGGGGAAGACGTGGCAGTGGATGCCCACGCGGACAGGAGTACAACTGTACGAGGGTTTACTGGTTCGTCTGCCGTCGCCGGAGAATAACAGCAGGTGTGGGTCAGTAGAGGGATGGCTAGGCCAGCGATGGGAGTACGGTGGGGCGGTGAGGCCTGCGCGGCAACACAGCCGGACGCGGGGAGGAGGGAGCAGGCAGTCCCGCGGGCGCTTGTTTGAGCGGCTGGAGCATGAAGAGCAAAGATTGAAGAAGCACGACAGCCGTTGGATGGACATCCAATAGTCACCGCTCTTGTGTGTTGACTAAGTTGACAGGATGTTGCATGTGCGTCAACCTTTTTTTTATGAAAGCATACGCGTCAACCTGTAGTAGGCGCACAAGTCAGCCTCAAATCTGTGGAAAATAGCAGACAGCTCATCTGCCATTATTTCTAATAATGTACAACCCATTTGCTAATTCTTAAGAATTTTTTTGGAGCCCATCTTCTTTTTGTTAGGATTACACCCCATATTGTGGCCACGGTTAAAAAGTATATGAAATTTTGCGTATTTCGGTGCGGTCAACTGTTTTTAATCCACAAATATCTATTCACATTCAAACTATTTTGAAAAATAATTTATATAAATATAAAATCCAAATAATTGTCCACGCATAAAAATCAATGGAATTTAAAATCTTGTAATCAAAAAAATTGAAACTAATTCCCGGTTTGATGTGTTTTAAAAATGTACAACCCATTTCTGGGCAAACCGAATGAAACTCTCCTCGTCTTGAAAGATTTGCAGCCCAGTAGGGATGATAAAGCAAGTAGGACTTGTTTGGGTATTTCTTTAAAAAAATAGAACTGGGCTGGCCATTTTCAGCAAGAAAAAAACACAACTGGGCTCATGATGTGGTAAACATAAATAAAACCCTGGCTAGGCGAGCCACGGCTCCCGCACAGCCCCATTGTTACCCTGATCCGTCGCTAAAACTAGTATAAATAACAACTGCTTGTTCCTCAAAAAAAACTGCACGACCTGCCAGGTCCCTGGTGTCAGCCACTCGTAGTGTAATTCTCTCGTTTATTGACTACGTTGACAATGGCGTGAGCCCCAGATGTCCAACCATTAGGAGAAACCATATTTTTGGGCTAGTAATACATAGGCACTTGCTTGCGTACTGCCATGACGCTGGTGGGTCCCTACTATCATCCTCTCCACGTAAAGTCATCTCCTTGTTCCTCTCAGTTGTTAACGATGTTGACAATGCAAGAGGGCGGCGCACCGCGCACGGCGAGCGAACCAAGGCCACAAGGCGGAGGACGACGGCGAGGCCTCGGACGGAACAAACAGGAGCCGTGATAGATGCGTCGGTCCAGTCGTAGGCGGAGGGGAGTACGAGGGTTGACTGGTTCGGGTGCGGGTGCATGTTGGGGCTGACGTTGCCAGAGAATAACAGGATGTGTGGGGAAATAGAGGGAGGGACTGGCCAACGTTGGAGGGTACATACGGTAGGGCGGCGGAGGCACAGCCAGCCATGGGATGCGGGAGCAGGCGGAGCCGACGGGGTGGTTCGGTTTGGGCAGCTGGTGGAAGAAGACAAGAGATAGAAGATACACGACAGATGTTGGATGTCAATCCAACGGTTGGTAGGCAGAATCGTTTGTTGACTGGCTAGGCTATTTCCTCGCGGGTCCCAAATGTTAGAATCCAAATCTGTCACGGTCATGCAGCCTTTCCTATGAAAATTTACAGCCCATTTGATGTGCTAGTTCGAAATAAGTTTGTGGGTGCTAGTGGGGGCTAATCACTTGGCTTCTGTAATGCACAGTGAGCTCAAGCAGCCGGCGAGAGTGATGTTATGTCCCTTGGTTGGGATTTGTTACAATATTTCACTCTAAATGAAAGGAATGACAAGCCATACCTTGTTTCAAAGAAAATATGACAGTCACAGCCGAGTAGAAAAGGGCAGGAACATCTAACTCTAGCTTACAAACTGTACAAAAGCACGAGGGTTAATTGTTCATCACGTTTACAAAAAACCCAGGTTGAAAAGGGCAACAACATCTAACTCCAACACTGTTTTCGGCAGTCACAGTCAAATGGATCGGTCAGGTCCATAGAATGAACATCCTGGGTCGTAAAATTTACTGGATTATGACCACGATATGTTGTAAATAGAAGCTCGGCACGTTCAGATGTTCTTTTGCCCACCTGAAACTCCTTTTTTTGCTCTTCGACATACCCATCCGTCGAAACCATGCTGCTGATAAACTTAAGCTTGATGGACAATAGTAACCTTGCATTCAGCAGGAAGAATGTGACAAATCTAGTGTTTGCATGGTTGGCTACATATCGTTCTAGCGTTATTGTCTTCAATCGAATCTCATGAGAAGTGAGAAAATCCCGATGGTTACGAATCCACTGATTGGTCATAACTTTCTTACCCCGTCCTGTTGCCTAAATAGCCATGAAGATTGAAAATAGTTAAGGTCTAAAAAAAGAGTGTCGAAAGAGCAACAGCTGAACGGTTAATTCTAGTACACTATTGTCGGATTTCGGGTTCCGGCAGACCCTCTAGATTCGAACACTGGGGTGCGCGCGGAGATTTCTCCCTCTACCTACCTACACCTCACCGCCTCGCTGTGATCTAAGCAATCAAAGGAACAACACAAGAGACACGGAGTTTATACTGGTTCAGGCCGCCATTGTGGTGTAATACCCTACTCCAGTGTGTGGTGCGGTGGATTGCCTCTTGGGCTGATGATGAACAATACAGGGGAGAACAGCCTCGCGAGGGTCTGTTCTTGGCTGGTGCGATGAACCTCTAGGGGGAGTTCAGTCGCTCTCTCAATCGATTTCTAGGTTCCTCTACCTTGTGGGTGGCTAGTCCTATTTATAGGCAAAGGCCCTGGGCCTCTTCCCAAATATTGAGCGGGAAGGGCGCCAACAATTGGCCATTTTGAAGGGGAACATCTAGTACACTTATCCTGACTAAAGTTGGTCCTCGCCTGCCAAAGGCTCTGGTGGTGACGCCGGCTTGGGCTCCACGATGATCTCCATCCTGCCGTTCTGCTGGTCTTGGTCTTGTTGCACCAAAATGGACGCCTTTGCTTGATACTCTCGCCTGCGCTTGCTCCCTTAGCACCAAAGAGGAGAGGAGGACACTGCGCTGGCTGGCGCCCGCCTGGCGCCCTTGGTCGTCATGGCTTGCGTCATGGGCACCTCGTGAGGCACCCCGCCTTGATCTCTCCGCCTCCTCGTGAGCCAGCCTGACGAGGCCGCTCCTGAGGAAGCTCCTTGTCGTCCACCCCTCGAGGCTTGGCCCCTCGCAAGGGTCTTGAGCTCGTGCTGATGAAGGTGGGCCGTGCTGGGCCGCCCCTTGAGCCACGCCGCAGGCCGCAGGCAGGCAAGTCTGGAGACCCCCGTTCCTAGAAGGCCGACAGTAGCCCCCGGGCCCAAGGCGCGCCCGGGCTTGGCTGAGTAGAGAAGCGAAGGGGCAAGCGTGAAGCGCCACGGGCCCTATCAGCATGCGGCCTTGGGTGCCGCATGGCAGTTGATTGGACGTGGGCGGCTCCACTCCCACATGATGCCTCGGCAACCGCGCGAGCTGACAAGTACCTGCATGCAAAGTGGGTTATGATTACCTGTGATCGTGGGGGCCGGCGGTTGGCCTCCTCTGGCTATAAGTACGGGAAGGCGCCTGCCCTTCCGGTCCATCCCCTCTTGCTTCTCTTCCTTCTTCATGGCTCCGCTAAAGAGGTTCACAGCCGCGGAGAAAGGGAAGGCCTGCCAGGTGGAGCTTGACTCTCCTCCACCCAAGCGCGGTCGAGGCCGTCCCCGCAAACACCCTGCGACTCCCATGGTGGCTCCCCGCGGTCGCGGAGGCGATCTTCCGCGTGGTGGAGGGCGGCCTGCCGCCGCTGGGGGAGGTGCTAGGGCCGCACGACCCCCTAGGCCGCGCTCCCACTCGGCCGAGGTACTGTCGGAGTTCGTTGTGTGGGCGGTGGAACCGGCCAGCACCCGGCTCCAACTTCCTCGCTTCCTCCTGGGTGAGCTTCCTGCTGGCGCCTCGGGTGGCCTCTGGCTTCAGGTGGACGGTTGCTGCGGCCGAGCCTCCTGGGCTTTGCTGGAGGTCTCTACAGTCGGGAGCTTGGCCCTGACCCGCGGTAGGCAAACGTTTGCCCGCGCGCGTGGTTTGATCCCGCGGTGCACCCTGCACTTCAAGTTCGACGGTGATGCCACCCTCTACGTGAGGGTGTTCGGGGAAGATGGTCGCCGCACTGGGTGTTGTCCTGAGAATGACGACCGCGGCCGTGGGTCTTGCCCCGGTGATGATGAAGACGATAGTGCGCGTGCGGCAGGTGGCGGTCGAGGTTCATCGAGCTTCGACGACTCTTCTTCGAGCGGCATCTCCTCCAGCGGTGGCCGCGATCAGCCTCCGCGCCGCCGTGCCCGCCTGGAGGGAGGTAGCGGGTCTGCCCGCCATTGCGCCCCGGCGAAGCGTGAGACGGAGGCCTCCTGAGCTTTGGAGGCAGTTCGAGTCTCCCTCGCGAGCTGGTGTCGGGCGAGTCGTGCCTGTTGTGTTTTCCCTTTCCCTGCGCGAAAAGATAGTAGTGTAGGGCCTCGCAAGGGTGTGTTTGGACTATTGCTGTTTAATTATTGTACTGCTTCCGCTATTCTGGTATTGTGCCTTCGTGCCGTACGCTGGTGCGCAGAAATTACTTAGCTCGGGGGGAGGGCTTGTCGTGACCCTTGCTTCCCGAAGCCGAGGCTTCGTCGAATGTTCCATGTCCTGCGAGGGTTAGTCTGGAGAGGTAGTTCCCGGCCTCATCCATGGAGGCGATCAACCCAGGCCCTGTGTTCATGTCACGATGCCTGTGGGGCACGGACTGGAGGGGTGCTCCTGTAGTGGACCCGGGTTGGGTAGCCTCGAACGACAAGGGAAGAAAACACTCGCGAGGGTGCCCGTGGTGCTCCCTCGCGAGACTTGCGCGAGAGAAATCGGGGCAGGAGAGCGAAAGAGGCAAAGAGGCACAAACCAAAGACGACAACAACTTCAGCAAAACCTCGAATGGGGATGAACAAGCCAACTGCAGAAAGCAAATGAGAAAAGCGGCGTCCGGCACCTAATCTAGTCTTCGACGTCTTCTCACCAGCGTGGAGCTAAGTGCTGCCACTGTGCATGGGAGGGAGCCCTAGGGCCTGAGGCCGGCGCTCCTGAGACTCCGGGGCGTGTACAGCCCCACTCATTATTACGTGAGAGTGTCACGGGCGGCGAGCTTCACAGGCATTGGCCTTCTTCACAGGCTCCGGGCCTTTCTCGGGAGGATAAACTTCACAGGCGTCCGCCTTCTTCACAGGCTCTGGGCCTTTTCCAAAACACAACAGCTTCATAGGCGTTCGCCTTCTTCACAGGCTCTGGGCCTTTTCCAAAACGCAACAACTTCACAGGCGTTCGCCTTCTTCACAGGCTCTGGGCCTTTTCCAAAACGCAACAGCTTCATAGGCGTTCACCTTCTTCACAGGCTCTGGGCATTTTCCAAAATGCAACACCTTCACACGCGTTCGCCTTCTTCACAGGCTCTGGGCCTTTTCCAAAACGCAACAACTTCATAGGCGTTCGCCTTCTTCACAGGCTCTGGGCCTTTTTAAGGGTAAAATCTCCGGAGGTGCTGGATGTTCACGCGTTGTGGATGGGCACCCCCTCCTGAGTCTCCAGGCGCGCGGAGCCGGGCCTGGAAACATGAACAACCTTGAACGGGCCCTCCCACATGGGAGAGAGCTTATGCAGTCCCTCCCTAGAGAGGACCCGCCTGAGCACGAGGTCTCCTACCTCGAGTGTCCTGGGGCGGATGTTGCGGCAGTGGTATCGCCGCAGCGCTTGTTGGTATCTTGCTGCTCGAAGCGCAGCTTCCCGGTGACGCTCCTCCCCCAGCACGAGGTCTGTCCTCCGCATGGCGTCCTGCTGCGCCTCGTCGAACGCCAGGACCCATGCAGAATGATGTCTGACCTCGTGAGGGAGGACCGCTTCAGCTCCATAGACTAGTAAGAATGGGGTCTCGCCAGTTGGCTTGGTTGCGGTCGTGTGGATGGACCACAACACGGACTGGAGCTCGTCGTACCAACCTCGGCCGCAAGCCTCCAACTTCTTCTTGAATGTCCTGGTCTTGAGGCCCCTCAGGACCTCCACGTTGGCCCGCTCGGCCTGACCGTTGCTCCAGGGGTGCGCCATTGAAGCGTAGCATATCTGCGTTCCAAGGTTAGCACAGTATGTTTTGAAGAGGTTATTGGTGAACTGTGAACCGTTGTCGGTGATGATGCGGTTCGGCACCTCGAACCAGCTCACGATGCCCTTGATGAACTTGACCGCAGACCCTGCGGGGATGGTGCGGACGGCTTCCACTTCAGCCCACTTAGTGAACTTGTCCACGGCGATGTAGAGGTAGCGGTAGCCCCCTAGCGCCCGAGGAAATGGGCCCAGGATATCCATCCCCCAGACTGCGAATGGCCATGCGAGGGGTATAGTTTGCAGACCTCCAGCCGGCTGATGGATCTGCTTGGCATGGAACTGGCAGGCCTCGCAAGCCTTCACCAGTTCGACGGCATCATTGAGCGCAGTGCGCCAACAGAACCCACTGCGGAACGCCTTCCAATGAGGGTCCGCGATGATGAATGATGCCCACAGTCCCCACCGTGTATATCCGCTAGCAGTTCCTTCCCTTGCTCCCTGGAGATGCAGCGCAGGGACACATCATTCGGTCGCCTTCGGTAGAGCTCTCCATCCCTGATGCAGTATGTTGTGGCCTGCCGCGCCACGCGCTCCGCTTCCTCTTCCCTCTCTGGCAAGATCCCTTGTGTCAGATAGCTCCGGAGCTCCGTGATCCAGCACCCCTCCTGAGGCTCCATTGTCAAGAGCAGACGCGCCCCTGAGGTCGGGCCACAGACCGGGGCTCCCGAGGCTGGCGGCTGGGGGAGCTCCTCCCGAGGTTGCGCCACGCTTGACAGTGATGGCGTGGCCGCGGGCTTGAGGAGCCACTCTTCGAAGACGCCAGGCTCCTGAGGTAGTTGCCTGGATACTCGTTTGGCGATGTCGTCGGCCTCCTGATTGGTGCCACGCGGCACGTGCTGGAACTCCAGCCCCCAGAACAGCTTCTCCATCCTGCGGACCTCCGCAAGGTAGGCTTCCATGTGCTCATCCCTCAGCTCGTATACTTTGTTGGAGAAGTTGACGAGGAGTTGTGAATCACCTTTGATGGTAAGACGCTTTACTCCGAGGGCGGCCGTAGCCTTCGTATTCTGCTATGTTGTTGGAGACCTTTTCTCCATGCTGGAAACAGAGCTGCACGGCGTAGTAGAGCTTGTATTGGGTGAACAACTGCTTCTTCTTTGCCGGTGCAGCCCCCTTGGGCTCAGGGGCGTCCGAGTCGGCGGGTTACGCCAACGCCGCCGCCTTGAAGGCGAGCTTGAGAACTTGCAACGCATCCCCGGTGTCTCCGCATACGGTGAGGACGCCGCTGCTCCCGGTCATTTTCATGAGGTTGTACGCGGGGTGAGTCGCAGCCATGAATCGGGCCAGCACTGGGTAGCCGAGGATGGCGTTGTATGGGAGGCCGATAGGGGCGATGTCGAAGTCGATTAGCTCCATGCGGAAGTTGTCGTAGGTGCCGAAGGTTACCGGGAGACGGATCTGCCCTAGGGAGCTGGAGGACCCGCCCCCGACGCCCAAGAAGGGCCGGCTGGGCCGAAGCCGCTTCGGTGGTATGTGGAGGAGGCTGAAGGCTTCAATCGAGAGCACGCTGAGGCCCGAGCCGCCGTCGATGAGAGTCCTTGTGACGTCCACCTAGCAGATGGTGGGAGTGCACAGCATCGGGAGCATGCCAGAGCAGGCCGAGTTGGAGGGGTGGTCCTTCGAGCTAAAGGCTAGATCGTCCTTGGGCACCGACCGACCTGAGGGAGCCCCCTGCCGCGTGGAGGCGGCACCGACCTGGCGGATGAATGTCTTGACATGGTGGCCCAAAGGTGGTGCCTACAAGCCGCCCAGGAAGGCCGCGATGACCGGGGGTGCCGGTGCAGAGTGCCTGGCGAGGAAGAGGTTGCGCAGCTCTTCCCAAGGGGCCACGGAAGCCGCCGGCAACTTGTCCGGCCACCGCACCCGTCGCAAGGCCGGGGCCAAGGCTTGGAGCCCCCTGGCCCCCGCGCTAGTGCTAACAACCGGAGCGGGCGGCGCGCCTCTCATCGTAGGGCGAGTCAAGGTGTTGGCGGGGAGCGGGTCAGCGGAAGGAGAAGCTCCGACGCACCCCTACCTGGCACGCCAAATGTCGGATTTCGGGTTCCGGCGGACCCTCTAGATTCGAACAGTGGGGTGCGCGCGGAGATTTTGCCCTCTGCCTACCTACACCTCACCGCCTCGCTATGATCTAAGTAATCAAAGGAACAACACAAGAGACACAGAGTTTATACTGGTTCAGGCCACCATTGTGGTGTAATACCCTACTCCAGTGTGTGGTGCAGTGGATTGCCTCTTGGTCTTATGATGAATAATACATGGGAGAACAGCCTCGCGAGGGTCTATTCTTGGCTGGTGCGATGAACCTCTGGGGGGAGTTCAGTCCCTCTCTCGATCGATTTCTAGGTGCCTCTACCTTGTGGTGGCTAGTCCTATTTATAGGCAAAGGCCCTGGGCCTCTTCCCAAATATTGAGCAGGAAGGGCACCAACAATTTGCCATTTTGAAGGGGAACATCTAGTACACTTATCCTGACTAAAGTTGGTCCTCGCCTGCCAAAGGCTCTGGTGGTGACGCCGTTTTGGGCTCCATGATGACCTCCATCTTGCCGTTCTGCTGGTCTTGGTCTTGTTGCACCGAAATGGACGCCTTTCCTTGATACTCTCGTCTGCGCTTGCTCCCTTAGCACCAAAGAGGAAAGGAGGACACTGCACTGGCTGGTGCCCGCCTGGTGCCCTTGGTCTTCATGGCTTGCGTCATGGGCACCTCATGAGGCACCCCGCCTTGATCTCTCCACCTCCTCGCGAGGCAGCCTGACGAGGCCGCTCCTGAGGAAGCTCCTTGTCGTCCACCCCGCGAGGCTTGGCCCCTCGTGAGGGTCTTGAGCTCGTGCTGATGAAGGTGGGCCGTGCTGGGCCGCCCCTTGAGCCACACCGCAGGCCGCAGGCAGGAAAGTCTGGGGACCCCCGTTCCCAGAACACCGACAACTATATGCGGGCTTCGAATGTGCGTGTGAAATTATCACCTTTATATACAACTTCTCCAGACATGGAAAGCATTGCAGCAAGCCAATAATCTTGTTCAGATCAAAACTAATCATTTGGATATATAAGATCTTGACAAAATCTAGCACCATTGATATGCCATCCATGGAGAAACTCTTCATTGGGCATAGAACATAATATTAGTACAAAATGTGTACTCCAAGATGATATATAACTTATGGGCAGAAATTTAAAATGCAGCTTATGGTTACAAGTGTAGATGATAATATAAAGTACCTAAAGAACTGTGGAGCCAAACATCATATTGAAATGAGCACAGGGATCATGTATTACACCCAAGGTCTCCAGTTTAGGCGCAGAGAGGACGGTTATTTGCAACGGTGAATAACAAGAATCAAGGATCAACCTTTGAAGTGAAAGGGCATCTTGGATGATGAGCTGCCTTCCGTCAAAAGAAATTCCAATTCTAACAAGGTTAGGCGACTTTATTTGGACACAACCGATTCTAACTGTGAAAACAAGCACCAAGCACTCTAGGGCAGGGCAACTGGAGTGGATGATGTTGTGCAATGAGGCCTCCGATATACGAACCCGCACAAGTGAAAGTTTCTTGAGAAATGGGAGTCGAAGGTTTAGTACCAGATTGTCTGGTAGGTAGCACAGCGTAAAGGTGGAGGTGTGGAGAGAGGAGGAAAACCGCGAGATGGACATCGGTGCTGAGGGCACAAGTTCATGGTGTTCAGTATGTGGTATGTGATTTCCAGGGGAATAGTAGAACTCAAGCAGCTGTAGTTCTATGAATTCAGGGGATTTTAGCCAGGCGTCCACTGTGCAGGGCATGGTATGCTTGCTCAGGTAGCATGACGGGATGCAGAGGCTTTGAACGGAGCCCTGGTGGGAGGAGATGATGGCTCTGGGGATTTCAAAATCATTGAAGAGAGATAGCTAACAGTCGAGATTAAGGGGCACGACGCGCCATAGAGGGCTCCACCGAATTTAGAGGACTTGGGTGTGGCAGCATTCCTTGGTGGGGAGAAGCGAGATGATCTCCCCAAGGACGGCGTCCGGGAGATCGCTGATGCGGTCCACCCGAGATTCTACGGGTTCCTGGGATCCGGTGGGGGCGGGGTCGCCGCTTCTCCCCGCGCTGCCGGGTGCGGGATCGACAACAGGCGTCACCGCTGGTGGGAGCCTCATCTTCTTGGCACTGGGGTCAGCCGACTCCATTTTCCTCGAGGGAGTCGTGTCGCGCTCACAGATTTGAGTAGAGTAATGAATGATGAGCCTAGTTGTAGTGCGAGTGAAGAAGAAGGGGATCTGAGGTTTTTTCTGTAGTAGTGAGGAAGAAGGGGAGCTTGGGTTTTCTGTAGGAGTGAGGTGAGGAATTTGGGGGTACGAGTGGAGCGAGCTAAGTGAGGTGGGTGGGAGCAAGGAGGAAGAATAGCACCCAGGTTTTTTTGGGGCGGTGTGTTGGGTGTGGGTAGCGCCTCTCATTCAGTAAATATAGGGCTTTTGAATTGATTTTACTATTTACTAGTGTGGATGGGCTGTTTAGTCTTGGGCCCAGAGAAACAATTACTAGTAGTACAGTGGAGACACTCTACAGCTACCCAGAAAAACAATTACTACTAGTACAATGGAGACACTCTACCGCTTCTGGCTCCTCCTAGGTCACTGAAATGTTTCCCTCTATTGAATGATGTTATACTTTTGTTCACCGACATGCGGGCCATGCAGCGCACGGGCCCAAATGCCATCCACCAAATTAGAAGGCAGTATGCAGGCGGAGAGTAACCCCGATCGTAGCACGGCAGTAACAAGCCGTCATATCACAAAACCCCACCCCCCTTAGTCTAAGTTTGACGGACGAAGCAACCATCATTTCACTCTTCGCTGAATCCCCTTCTCCCTCACCGTCTTCAAGAAAGGCAACACTCGCATCTGCCATTGTTCTTCTCTCCCAACAGAGGGAAGGTAAGCGGATCCGTGATGTTGGTATATTTTCGTTCAAGGAAAAAAAAGAACTTTTGCAAAGCAGTAACCGATCCTCACTCTCTTTTTTGTTTCATTGTCATTGCGATTGTGTTTTCCTTTCAGTGGTCTCCTAGTATTCATCAGTTTCATGATGGACCAAGGAGAACCAGGCAAAGATCTGCCGATATTGGAGCAGACGCGGGAGGCTGATCCCCACAAGACAGAGAGCTCCAAGAAGATGGAGGCATCCACCGAGCCGACCCCAGATACACTCACGACCACTACT
>NC_041391.1:176679550-176691950 GCF_002162155.2 Triticum dicoccoides
GATTGTGGTTTTTCATCTAAGTATGTGGTGATTAATAATGTAAAATTTTATTAGCTTCAATTCCATGCTATACATAGTGGTTTAAATAACTTGTGTTTCTTATACTGAAAAGTAATTCAGAATTTGTTTCTGTTTTAATTAGAACCCTGATGCAGACAAGGATTGTTTGGTTGTGCATATCACTCGCTATGAGGCGGATGACCTGAATATACGCACTAGGAAAACAGAGTCCTTAGGCTGTTGGATCCTGGAAGCCATTTGCGGTTATACCAATGAAGAGTTGTATTCCAGCCTCACTATTGTTAGGCGTGTTGTCTAGGGTGTACTGAAGCACAAGAAGTTCAAAGCTACTCCTTCGTTTGTGAGGCATACTGTTCTTGTCAAGCTTACGCAGGAAGATGATGTGGCATGCCTCCACAAACAAGTTTATTAGTGGCAAGGCCATAAGGTTGTATCCATGAAGGTTCACAGGATTGAGCTGTTGCGGGACGTCCTCGATGATGTTCATGGCAAGGTCCGTCTTGTGTCCAGCCCAAATTAGATCGAGGCATGAAATAGTTGCCCCAGCTAGTGTTTAATGGTAGTTTGGATTGTGTCTAATTATCCGAACCTTGCCTGTTATCGACCCCTCTAGGGCTAGTACTCTGTTTGAATCCGTCTATGGGAACTGCTGCTACTTTTGCGTGCCTGTGAATCATGTGAGAACCATCGTAATTGTTGCCGAAACAGATGCGTCCTCACTAGTTTTTTCATGAATATGGCATGGTAAGACATAAGTTGTCACGGTTTATCATACGAGCAGTGTGTGTTTTGATGAAATAGAGCACTCGTTCGAGAACTATGCACCGACTTATACATAAGTACTTGTAAACAATGTTGGTGCTACCCCACTTGTAAGCAGTTGTGCAAAACACGGCACATTGGCTCAGCTCGCTTCAACACTAGGCTATCAACCAGCTAACAATCAACAATCTGCTATCTGACATATAAGCAACTATGTATCTTGTTATAGTGGTTAATGCAGTTAATTGAGGCCACAATGTAATAAATTGCAAACGTTCACACGCTAGTCCAGCGCTCATGTGGAACGCTCACATTAAACTCGTTTTCATAAAAAACTTGAAAAGCATAAGTTAAGCAATTTTATACATCTCAATGATTCATAGAACATAACAAAGATATACTAGTTCACAGCAAAAGACAAAGTTGTGAGAAGGTTGACAAATCAGGAAAAAACAAGCAAGGCTTCTCTGAGCAAAGGGCCTCCCGGCAGGCTTAAATTTCCTGGAGTTCACTCGGGTTTTTTCATGTTGCCACCATCCAGGGTTAGGTTCTCTCATTCCAGAATAACCAATTATAATTGTGGTCTCAGCTGGAATGCTGAACTGAACCATGCAGTGTACTGACCAGTTGAAATGCTTGTGCATTCCACTAAATTTAAGCACCGTTATTTGCATAAATAAGCAGACCACAATGCCTCTTTTCCGCGCACCTGCCCAAAAAATTGTCATGCAGCCGTGCCAGCTAGTCCTCGGTCCGTGGAAGAACTGGCAGAAAGTGCATTCCGGGCTAGGATGCAATTGTTTTTGCTCGTCCCTGCACTGCAATCAGGAAGTAAAATGTATGAATGAGCTTCTTTTAGATTGCATTGGTCATTCTACCTTAGTTACTACCAATGTAGGAATACCTTGAAGACTGGAGGTTAGACGACGACAACGAGGGATAGCCATCTCATTTTGCCGGTTGTACTAAAACTGAGGTGTGTGCTTTTGATTGCGCGGATAGAAACGATACGAAGACAGACATCCCGAAACGATATGGAGATAGACATCCCTATTTGCGCAAATATGAAATACGGTTATTTAAATAGTGACAAATATTTGCAGTGGCGTATGATTAACAGCAGGATCTATTGTGTTATAATTGGCACTAGATTGACAGTATGAAGAGTCCTTAAGTAAGTAGCATCACATCACATCAACAATGCCACTAGATTAACATGCAAACCAATAGCATTAGTATTACTGTCATGAGAGTAGCACATGGTCAGTAAATGTGCAATCAAATTTGTGCAGTTCCACTGGGATGAAGCAATGTTAGCGGTGTGAGAGTTAAGTGTAACTGCAAAAACACAATTCATGGGAAATAAAGCAAGACAGAAGCACTTCATAAAATGGTGGTGGCATTACTTCAATTTATCGATGGCACTAGACCATTACTTATAGTGACATAAGGTGGCATTGCTTAATGCTTCATGTGATTTTACATTAACGGTAGCGATATGGGCGTAGGGACAGCAGGGGCATAAAGTGGTGAGGCAGATGTGGCTGCCGAGAGAGGCAAACACTCAGGCAGCATGTCTGCATTTGTCCCATTTTTTATCTCCTCGACGACATTTTCCTATGTGAGCACATGAAATCTAGACCTGCTCATTCTCATTTGCGTTGTCCCCCAACACCCGTCACTTTCTTTCCTTTTTCAACCAAGAGATAGGTCCACTTCCCCCCACCCTTCGCCATCCACCATGCTTTCTTCGTCTTTTCAACCAAGAGACCGGTTGGGTAGCCAGTATCTACTACTTTCCCCCGTTTCCTCTTAGAACCAAGTCCTAGATTCATGCTACAGCTTTCCCACTTTCTTCCCTATTTGAACCAACTCTTAGAGTCGACTGTATGAACTAGCTTTACCTCTAATAAGAGTAAAAGTCTAGGTGGCTTTGGAACAGCGGATGGAAGTAGAAAAAGATCCACACGAAGGGAGCTGGGGCAGTAGAGCAAGGCAGGTTTCGAAGGAATATATACCTGAAGGTCGTCGGCATGTGGCAAAGACTGCGTCGGGAGGCCGCATCTTGGCCACAATACCGTAGGGAGGAAGAAGGGGTCGGAGGCACTCCTGAGCCGGCGCTCTCTCGGAGAGAACGGCGCGGCCGCCGATCGGGATGCGCGGGCGGCCGTTGGTCTCCTCCCTCGCCGCTGACAACAGCGTGAACGATGCACCTACACCCCTGCCCCGTTCGAGGTTGTCCGGCCGGATTTGTGACCAGTCGTGAGCTGTGAGAGAGTGTGGCCACCTATGTCTTGCTTAGATCTGGAGAGCATGAGAGAGTGAACGAGAGGAACCCTAGTAAAGGAAGCACTAAGGCTCCTGCTTATATATATAGTGGAGTGATTTTGTTGTACCAGCTTCAAAAAAATGCGCTCCTACATGTACCAGTGAGTGGGTGTGAGAGAACTAGTGCGTGCGTGCACCTCTTCTCTTCGTGAGAGTACAATTTTTTATGCCCAAAGAACAGTCGCTGCAAGAGTAATAGTATAAGTGTGTGACATGTGAGCTAAAATAAAATGTGCGCAACGTCTTCTGTTTTCTAGAAGTTCTGATGGTAGGGTGTGAAGAGCACAATGTGCGTGACATCTACCTACAGATAGACGGTGGATGCGACGTGCGAGTCTGCAAGAGGACTCGAGAGAGTCGTGACTCGTGAGGGTGCGTGTGCGTGAGAGGGAGGGGCACATATCAATGCAATGCATGTGTCCGTAAATCATTATCCAACAAACATTTGCCACAAGCCTTTTCCTGATGAACGCTGTAAGAACCGTTGGATCGGCATCCGACAGTTTCAGTTTTGCCATGTCATTTGACAGAACAGACACTCCTCCTACACACAAATCTTCCGCGTGAGTGTTAGCAACTGTCGTATGCTCCCTCCATTCTGAAATGCAGTGCATATAGCTTTATTGAAAATTCAAACCTCGCAAACTTCTACCGAGTTTTCGTGCACCAAATTGCACATGTAGAATACCCTGTATATATCATTTCATTCATCTTTGAGAGGTAACTATAAAGATGGGGGAGGAGTCTACAAAATAAGACCATCATATCACCCGCATCAATTTCAACCATCCTTTGGTGTCGAGGAATATCATAAGAACTCTATATGATATGATTTTTATAGGATTTTTTTCCTTTAGAGCCAATTGGTTCATAGGAATAGATTCATATACTCCACATTTCAAAGGAAATAAACATGATATCATTTCTATAGCTTTAGAGCCACTTGGTTCAAATGAATGGATTCCTATACTCCCTTAATTTCAAAGGAAAATAAACATTAGCGTATATTCAATAGAAAAGTTCCTATGATCTGAACCAAATTACATATCTTTTCTAATCCCTCCTCATAGGAATTGAGATACATGTCATCTCTAGATTCAATAGAAAAGTTCCTATGATGTGAACCAAATGACATCTCTTTTCCAATCCCTACTCATAGGAATAGAAATGCTCCATGTCATCTCTTTCCCTACAACTTCCATGTATACATCTTCTATTCCTAAATAGATAGTACAACCCACTAGTAGCTTTTTTCCAAAACATGCAACTATGGCACAAGAACTATATAGTGTGCCAATAACTTTGAAAGATGGTCGCTGGATGAAGCTAATCCGATAGTGCAGAGATGGCGAATACGAGTACTACTAGCCGTTGGATATCATCAACATTCCACCAGATCTGCCACATGTACAATTTAGAAGACTCCATGGTTGAACTTAAGCATAATGCACAAACCTCAAAACACAAGCACTTCTCCTTTGTTCTAGAATCTTCTGTATCATAATTTTTTTAAATTAATTGCCATTATTTGTTTTTTACTTTATGGTTTACAATGCACAACCCCATGAATCTTAACATTTTTATAAAACTAATTGATTTTGAATGAGATGAACTATAAGAACTAAACGAACATCTACATCATGCATATATGACTCAAAGCTTTACATGCTATAGTGTGTATTTATTCATAATTTGGTTTCAAAATCTCATGCGTTCAATGCATCATTACCTTTTGGTCGAACCTACGTCCACAATTTTTTGTGCGTACTATATCTCCACTGATCCCCGAACCCAAAATGCTGCCTCCTTCCCGTAAAACCAAGTGGCCCACACATGCGTCAACTCGAACCCGTTTACTATGATGTGGCCCCGCACGCCGTAGTACTCGTACAAACCCTACGGCCGCACTCATCATCGGTTTTCTTCAAGAGGATGAGGGAGAAGCCGATTTGTAGTGGAGGCGCTTTCAAAAAAAGGATATGTAGTGGAGACCCCTACCCTAGGGTGCCCTAGGTAGCTGCCGCACGCATCATTGTTTTCTCTTTTCTTTATGCTCTTGCACCCTAGAGTGAAATAATGGTTTCTTCGTCCGTCCAGCTTAATGCGGGCCCTAGAGTTAAATGATGGTTGCTTCGTCCGTCCAGCTTAATGCAGGGAAGGTGGGGCTTTGTGATTTAACCCCTCGTCGCTCATTTTCTACTACTGCGGCGCTACGACCGGGGTGCCTCCAGTTCCAACCGCTGCTCCGAATTGTAATTTGGTGCATCGCACATGGAACAAGATGGTGGATGAGCCACATGTCAGCCAAAGGGGTCATGTTAAGTGTGTCGCCATTTCGTGTGGGGACTGACCCTGCTTGAGTTGCTACGCCAACACGACAGGAGCAGCCTACCACTTGGTTTTGCTCCTTGGTGAATCCCGACTATAATGATCTAAAAAGATACGTGCTAAACTACCCTCTCTGTCTTGGTTTTTTATTTTTAGGCGTCTCGGTTTATAGGGCATGCACGTAGTTCTAGGTCATCCATTTGACTAACTAAATATGAGTTACTAGTATGTCACAAAAAGTACTACTATATCATTGGATTCTTAAGCGGATGTAGTTGTATTTAAAAGTCGAGGGCGGGGCTTTTCCTACGCGGTAGGCAGGGCAGTTCCGCCTAGTCGGTTCGATAGAGACGCGAGAAGACGAGGGAGTAGGCTGCTGCAAACGTAGGGTTGTGTGATTTGACAGCGAGCTACTGCTGGATAGGTGGGGCCCCGTGATTTGACTTGCCTTTATCATTTTAACTGCGGCGCTACGACCGGCGTGAGTCTCCTGATTCCTGACCACCTCCATACATGTGCCTCTCCCAATGCTCCACCATGTAGTTGAGGCTGGCTCTTGCATGAGAGCCCACTTCTCCACTTTTTCCTTGCCTCTTTCCTCCACACATGCAAAAATGCCATGTAAAACGGGCTTATAGCCCACTATTGTAGTACTTACTTACTCCTACAGGTGCTAAGCTTGCCACATCGGCATAAAGTCTGATGTGGCAAGTTTGGTGACCCAAGGAAGAAACGGTGCTAAGCGCGTGTACCTAGGTGAAAAGACAATTTTCAGTCTATAGCTAATTAAATGAAGCAAACTTAGCAACACCATTTCATTGGAAGAGGTCACTCCTTGGCAAATGCAATAAATACTAGTACTCCCTGTGTCCTAGTGTCAAAAACGTTCTTATATTATGGGATAGAGGGAGTACGAAAAAAGAGATAGAGAGGAGTAAAAAAATACACTTATAGCCAACCTTATAGCTAACCTTGTTATAGTATGTGTGACTAAGTGATGACTATGTATGACATGCCAACATCAGATAGCCTAACGCACCGTGTTAAATCTCCAACGGCGCGACCGCGTGAGCGACACGACGGTCGTGGTAGGCACGACCATGATACAGGCTGCTGGCAGCCCTTGGATCTGAGATCAAACGGTCACATGCTAAGTTGCTGAAAATTTGCAGAATAACCCTCCAGGATAGGATATTCACCCATAGGTCCAGAATCACGCCATGCAACCGTTCGATCTCAGATCCAAGGGCTCTCGGAAGCCCGTATCATGGGAGAATGGAAAGCCACTACCCTGCCGTTCGCACGTTGGCAGTTCGCTCCTACTCGTCCCCGCATGTCTTTCAATACTACGGCGGTTCGCTCCTAGTCGTCCCGTCCATTCACATTACGGCAGTTCCACTAATCCTAACCCTCCTCCCAAATCCATGGCGTCCCAAATCTCCACGATCGGTGGTGAGTACAAGGTTAGAACCATCACCGGCAATGAGTTCGACGTCATCTACACCCGTTCTTCCGTGACGGTGAAAGGATGCCTTTCTCGCTTCAGACGCATGTTCGAAGACTCAGATGATGAGTGGGTCGCAGGGCTAGATGTTGAGTACACCACAGTCCTGGGACGAGAGAAGGATCTAAAGAACGAAGAGAGGAAGAAGCCCGCTGTGATCCAGGTTTGCGTGCATGACTTATTCTTGGTCTACCACATATGCCATGCCGACGTTGAATGCCTCGATTTTAAGGACTTCCTCGAGAGCAACCTAGTCAAATTCGTTACTGTAGACTTTGGTAATGACAAAGAAGTCCTGGGTTGGATAGGCCTCGTTGTAGGCAACACCTTCGACCTCCGGAAGAATCGGCTGATGTCCTCTCGTCAGCCTTCAATGCTGACCCTGGCAGGAGCCATGGTTCATCCTTCGTACGGTAAACTAGAGAAACCTCATTACACGTTTCATCATTATGCATGGCAGCGAAATGTACTAGATATAGACCACATCCACTACGCTGCAATGGATGGCTACCTTTGTTTCAATATCTACAAGGGTTGGATGAAGAGCAAGAGCCAAGTGTGCGGTTCAAGAAAAGAAGTATCGGCCAAGAGGAAGAGGGACAAGGACGAAGTCGAGGACATGGACGACGACTCCTCCGAGTGAGTAAGGTGTCAGTATCGTTGCTCATGGTGGTTCTAATGCAGTGTCTATCGGATTAGTTGCATAGTTTAATTTCAGGTGTGCTTAGTTGAATTTGAGGGGTGTGTTGTGCTGAGCCCCAACAGAACTATTTTATGTTTCTTCTCGTTACTTTAACTCTTCAGTATGTACATACTACTAGTATTTCTTTAATAGAATTTAGCACCCCAATTAAGCATGTACTAGCTTTTTTAATAGTACTATATGCATAATTTGGCGACGAGCACTCTCTATATGTACCACCTTTTTTTTAATTTCAATTTTTGCTCCACGGCGCAATCCATTGATAGTACTACTGTACAAAAGTATACATTTGTTAAAAGGCTGGAGTACTGTTCATCACATATATAGCCAGTTAAATTCTCAACCTAGAACGACGTGCATCCCATGTAGTAAACCGATACAGAGGAAGTATAGTAAAAATGAGGTGATTTTACCGAGCGATCGGCAGGGGAGCATGGCCTGTCATGCGGTCCAACGTGTCATGATATACCAAGGAGATGCGTGTGTCCCTCTTGAGGCAGAAGCAATACTACGTGGTTTGAGATGATGGCGAACCGAAGTGTGAACTAATGGTTGCTTCATCCGTCTGGGAAGGTGCGGCATTGTGATTTGACGTCTCATTGCTCATTACTACTACTGGGCCTGTACGAGTGGGGTGCGTCCCCCTGCTGTTCTGCACTGTTATTTGGTGCTTGACACGTCGACCCGGTTGCTATATGTCCCACATGTCGGCGACAGGAAGTACAGAATTCATGAAAGGGAGCATCGACGGAGGAGTATACTACAGAATTCATGAAAGGGAGCGACTTAGTTTTGGAAAAATCTATTTTTACGGAGTACGTACCCACTAGGGTTTATAGGGCTCATTAAAAAACAATCATTTTTCCGTTTGATAAGTCTCGATTCTACTATAATAGTAGTAGTACCATTACATGTTGGATTTCGACGTGCATTAGATCACCCGATGCAAGCAGTGTTAAGAGGAAACTAACCAATGCATGTACAAGTTCATGGAAATTTAGTGGTCATTCATGCATTCGTTCTAATTAATGCCTCGGTAAACATAACTTCTTGAGAACAACGAGCATACTAATTACTTGTGAAAACTACGAAATTAATTCGACCACTCACCGTCTACCTTGGTTGGAGAGATTTTGAAATTGAGCCATAAACTGGAAAGGAGGGAGTAGTAACTTTTGTCTTGATTACTATTTGTGGCCTTGTATAGATGCAAAATGTATTTTTTTATAGTGGCCTTGTATAAGTAAATGGAGGGAGTACTAACCAAGCTACGTAGTAGGGACGAGGAGTAAACGGAGGGAGTAGTACTCCCTCCGTCTAGGTGTGTGGTCGTCTTATGAAAACCAAATAATCGCAAAACACTTAGGCGTGGTGCATTAAATTCTACCTCGTTCTTGTTTCTTGACATATCAACCAATAAGAGATGTGGGGTGTGCATCCTTTTAATGACTTGAGACACCAAAAACGACATGCAGTGGTTAGTTCATTGCATGCAATGCTATTAATTAGCTAATGAACATTAAGTTCTCTCATTTTCTCCTCCTCCTTGGTCACGGTGCACAACCTAAGATGACTTACTCACCTAGACGGAGGGAGTAAAATTTTCTCCTCGTGCTGCGAGCCACCGCGCGCGTGGGCGAGGGAGCGTGCGTAAGGCATACATTAGTAGGAGTACTCCTACTACTACTCGTAAGCAAGCTTGGCCTCATCCTGTGAGCCACCGCGCCCGTGGGCGGGGGAGACGGCATACTAAGCAAGCTTCTCCTCGTTCTGCGAGTTGATGGGACACATCAAAAGTACTCTAGTGTATAGAGCCTTGCCTCTAAGGTAGGCCCCACATAGTTTATCTCTTTTTTTAACATAACACGTCAAGTCGCAATTTGTTTGTTCACCCGTGGTAGACGATCCTCCCTCCTCCAAGTGGACAACTAGTACACATGCCAAATTACCATGTGGGCTGCCTTTTTCGTACAGAAATGAGCTCCACCGTGTACCGGCGCGGGTGTGGTTGGGAAAGAGACGGGAGTACGTGCATCGTGCGTGCACCTCTTCTCTTCGTGCACGTCCCCCATCTACGTAGTGCGTGTGTGAGAGAGATACAAACCTAGACATAATGCGCCGTCCATCCCCATGCCTCTGCCCAGTCCGACCACCAGTCACCACCATGCCCCACTCCTCCTCACCTTATCTATCATCTTTCTCCCTCCATTTTTATATACAAGGGGCCACTATAAAAATTACAATTTGCAGATATACAAGGCCACTAACACAAATCGATGCAATATTAATGGTGTTTGCCTCGTGGTACTAGAAAAGGAGGACATTAATTATCCCTTGCATGCATGCGGGAGTTTGTAAAAAAATTCATCTTCATGTTCCGTGCAATGCACGGGCATCTTGCTAGTCCATGAAAACAACACATGGCAAAATTCCACGGCGAACGAGGGATTTGAATCTGTTGAGAGGGGCTGTTTGGATCTTGCCCGGGGTAGCCAAAATATTGGTGACCCTTTTGTCCACCGGTGCCTTTGCCACCGATGAACGAGGAATGGCTCGGGTGCTCATGATGTCATGCATCCTACAGTGCGCACATTGGAGACGAGCTCGCATGAGCTGTGTTTTTTTGTCCCACAACGCCGCCCGAGCCGCCCGCAGACCGACCGGCGACCCGTAAATTACGACATCCAACCGGACGAAATTCACGCAAACACGTAGACAAACTGATATTTCATATAAACAATGACGGAAATCATATAAAATACCGTATTTTCATACAAACATGACGGATTTCATTACATTCAAATGAACTACGCGGTGCTAGTTCTGGACAGCACAGGTATATAATACCTGGCCAAAATGGTCGCCCGCCGATCGATTTGTGTTCCTCATGTCCGGCAGCACGATCACCGGACTGCCGGGAGCCCCGGAGGTATATGCTTCAGCGCAAAGGATGGCTCGCTTCCCCACTGTCCAATTGATATCATTGGCTGCTGCCGAAGATGATGGTGGCCGGCACTAGTTCGAGTTCATCACCGGCCACTACTTCACCATGGCCGGCACCGGCTCAAGTTCATCCTAACATTCCCCTCTTCCGTGGAGCCCATGCTGGGTCGACGAAGGTCCTCGCAACAAAAGGATCTGGCAAGACACTTGCTGTGTACGTCGGCGTCGCCTCTGCGGTGGCCTCCATGGGACCCAAGTGGTGGCAGCCTCCCGTGTTCTACTTCTCCTTGATGATGGCGGCGGACGCGGAGGCGCTGGCCACCGACTCGTCCCTCTCCGTGCACCCGGCTTCTGTCGCTGCTTGCATGGCGCGGCCGCCGGCATGGGAGTCTCGGCCATAAAAACGGGAGACGCGGTATGAGGCTGTCACATCCCCAGTTCAGGCCTTGCTTGTTTTTTTCTTTAGCATCCATGCATCATGTTTAAATTTTATGAAACTTGAAATGGGGATTGCCTAAACCCTAGCATCTAAGGAATTCACTAGGTTCAACTAAAATATTTTCAGTGAATCCAAATGGCTTTCAAAAATGTCCATCATTTCTGGAAATGCTAGAAACATTAACCAGAGGTGTTGCACCCTTTTCCATGTCATATTTGGGCTCTGGATTAAATCATATGCTATTTGCAATTGGGCATTTAAATGCTATATGTTATTTTAGGTGCTCAATTAATTATGAACTTAAGTGTGGGCTGCTAGGAATAATCCTAACAGAGCCCACAAC
This sequence comes from Triticum dicoccoides, assembly GCF_002162155.2. Classification (NCBI taxonomy): domain Eukaryota; kingdom Viridiplantae; phylum Streptophyta; class Magnoliopsida; order Poales; family Poaceae; genus Triticum; species Triticum dicoccoides. The sequence continues at coordinate 176,690,922 of NC_041391.1, forward strand.
TACTTTCAGGATTTTTGGAAATGTTTTTGTATTTTAATAAAGCCACAAAGATTACAGAAAATAGAAAACAGAAAATAAGAGAGAGAGAGAGAGAGTTAGTACCTGGCCTCACTGTGCAGGCCACCTAGTCGGCCCAGCTGTGGCCCAGCACTGCAGCTGGCCCAGCCCACCACCGCCTCCTTCCATGTCGTCTTCCTCCTCTGCCAGGAGGACGCGCGTGTGGCCGACGCGCGCGCCCACGCGCCCTGGCCACCTCCTGCTTGCCGCTTCGCCCTGGCCTCTTCGGGTGACGCCACGTAGCCCCCTCGCTCCTCTTCCTCACTCTCTGCTCTCTCCCTCGCCCTCCAGTCCCTTCCTCGAGCGCGACCGAATGCAGCCGTCGCCGCCGCCGACGATTACCGTGGCCACCGTCCACCCTACCCCTCTCCGTACCGTCCAACGGCTCCGCCGAGACGCCCTCTTCCTCATCGCCAAGCCACGTGATGCTGGGAGCCCCGTGTCGTCGTCCTCGCCCTCGTCTTCTTCCGCGGGATCCAATGATAACCGCCGAAGATTCGACGCCGTCCGGCCTCCCCCGAGCTTGCCGACCACCTCTACGAGCCCGCTATGAGCCTCCGTGCAGAAACCCTCTCTTTCCCCTCGCGTTTGCGAGCTCTAGGCCATAGCTCCGTCACGGCCGAACTCTGGCCGCCGCTGACCTTGTCGCCGCCATCACTGCAGCCGCTTGCGCTCGATTCCGAGCGTGTCACCGCGCTCAGGAAGCCACCAGGAGCCTAACACATATTCTAACTCGCCCTCCCGTGCACCACAGCGCCAACCCCACACTCGCCCGAACTCCGACGCCGCCGCGAGCTCACTTCCGGCGAGCTCCGACCACCCCGTGACCTACCCCTGCCTCCACTGGATGCACGGGAGCGTGGGCTACCTCCAGGTGCCCTCAGCGCACCCAGCTGCGGCCCCTGGCGCCACTCCGGCGAGCCACTGCCGCTTTGGGTCATCGCCGTCATCTAACCGCCGGCGAATCCGACG
>NC_041391.1:176692286-176704470 GCF_002162155.2 Triticum dicoccoides
ACTAACCAACCCCCTAGGCCACTGACTAATGGGCCCCACGCCCTAATTAACACAGATTACATTTTCTACTTAATTTTAACTAACCCCGATGGGCCCACGCGTTAGTGTTGACTATGCTGACGTGGCTGTTGATCTGGCCCACCTGTCTGTGACCGTAGGCAGCACTGGCTCACTGACCGGCGGGCCCCACGCGTCAGGTTTGACCTGGACCGGGTCTGTTGACCTGCTGAGGTCAGCGTGACACAATGCTGACGCAGTAATTGTTTTCTGGATTTAAAATAATTCAGGAAATTCCAGAAAATAGTCTAACTTCTAAAAATCATATAAAATCAACCGTAACTCCAAATGAAACAAATTATATATGAAAAATGATCAGAAAAATCCAATCTATACATCTGTACCATTTTCATGCATGTTAGAACAACCTATAGCTGCTGTTTAGCACAAGTCATATAAATGGCATTTAAACCTTCACATATGGAGTTTGAATTTGAATCTTGGATTCAAACCAACTCCATTTAACCTGCTGCTCGTTGCATTAGCTCAAACCACATCATATTGCCATGTCATGATCATGCATCATATTGTGCATTGCATTGATTGTGTTCTTCCTTGTTTGTCGGTGTTTGTCCCCTCTCGATAGACGTGACTCCGACGATGTGATCGATGACACAAATGAAGAAATATACTATCTTCAGAAGTGCCAGGCAAGCAAAAACCCCTTGTTCATTCCGATACGATCCTACTCTCTCGCTCCTGCTCTCTTTTGCTGCATTAGGACAACAACGATTCATCTGTTACTTGCTGCGGTAGCTGAACCCCATTATCCTTTGCATGACCTGTCATTGCCACAGTAAATAGATGAAACCCACTAGCATGAGTAGGAGTTGTTTGAGCCCTGTTGTGCCTAATCATTCATGCTTGTATGTCATGCCTGCTACTGCTTAGAGTTGAGTCAGGTCTGATTCATTGGGGGTGAATCAGAGGTGTCTGAACATGTCCTATTGTGTGTGAGCTAAGTGTGTGAGGCCATGTAGGAGTACATGGTGGGTTGTCTCATTGCAGCCGTCCTCAGGAACTGAGTTCTGTGTTTGTGATCCATGAAACAGATACTACCACGCATTGGGCCCGAAACCAATGGACCCTCTCGTCTTCTTAATCACCCTTGTCCTCTGTCCAGGAGCTGCAAGTAGTTTCTGGTGTTTGTAGTATGTTGGAGGCCGTGGGTAGCGCTGACCGGAGGGGTGGGCTGTGATGCGGTAGGCACGTGGCCGGGTATACCGGGCGCCCGTTTGGTGTCACGGAACCCTGTACACATCGTTCGGGGTCGTATGTGGAAACCTCGGCCGGACTCCCTGCGGATGGAACCTGAATAGGCGATAACCTGGACTAGGGACTTGAGTGTTTAGGTAGGTCGTGGCCGACACCCTCGTTGGGCTTCCGCTTGAAGGTTGCCGAGTACATGTCGTGTAAACAGCGGTAAGTGGTGAGAGTGTGTGTGAAGAAGTACACCCCTGCAAGGTTAACATCATCTATTTGAATAGCCGTGTCCGCGGTAAAGGACTTCTGGGTTGCCTATACAGTTCATACACAAGTGAAAGTGGATACTCTAAAATGCGCAAGATAAGTGTGAGTGCTATGGATGGCGTTCTCGTAGGGAGACGGGAGCGGATCCATAGTGGGGTATTGGTTGGTGAATATGTGGACTCGTGTGCGCCACCTCAAGAGTCGCTTGCAGTCGTAGTTCAGGATAGCCACCGTGTCAAAGCTGGCTTGCTGCAGTTAAACTCCACCATCCCCTTTGTTGATAATGATGCATATGTAGATAGTTCTGATGTAAGTCTTGCTAGGTACATTTGTACTCACGTTTGGCTATTTTATGTTTTTGCAGAGAGACTTCAGTCTCACTGGTAGTTCCACGTGGACTTCGACGTTTAGCTTGTTACCTCAGCTACGATCTTGTGCCCTCGGCGGGATCTGGTAGATAGTCAGGCTTCTCAGCCTTTCTCATTTATAGATGTCTGTACCCAGACATGTTAAGCTTCCGCTTGTGCTTTGACTTGTATGCTCTGAATGTTGGGTCGTGAGACCCATGTTTGTAATATCTCGCTCCTCGGAGCCTATCGAATAAATACTTGAGTCCTAGAGTCATGTTGTGATGCCATGTTGTATTTGCACATATCGAGCATATTGTGTGTATGTTATTGAAATGCTTGGTATGTGTGGGATCTGACTATCTAGTTGTTTATCCTTAGTAGCCTCTCTTACCGGAAAATGTCTCCTAGTGCTTCCACTAAGCCTTGGTAGCTTGCTACTGCTCCGGAACACTTAGGCTGGCCGGCATGTGTCCTTCTTCGTTCCTGTGTCTGTCCCTACGGGGAAATGTCACACGATGAATACCGGAGTCCTGTTAGCCCGCTACAGCCCGGTTTACCGGAGTCCTGCTAGCCAAGTGCAACAGCCTGGATTCACTCGCTGATGACCGACACGTTCGATGCTGGGTCATGTATGCCTGTCCCAGTAAGTTAGTGCCACTTTGGGTTCACGACTAGCCATGTCAGCCCGGGCTCCTTGTCATATGGATGCTAGCGACACTATCATATACGTGTGCCAAAAGGCGCAAACGGTCCCGGGCAAGGTAAGGCGACACCCGTGGGAATACCGTGCGTGAGGCCGCAAAGTGATATGAGGTGTTACATGCTAGATCGATGTGCCATTGAGTCAGGGTCCTGACAGCTTTGGTATCAGAGCTTGACTGCCTGTAGGTTCTCCAAGCCAAACTGGTCGAAGTAGAGTCTAGAAATTCTTTAGTTATATAAGGGAATTGATTGTGGGATGGAACGTAAGGTTCTTTTTACTCCTTATACCTTATGCCCTTCTGACCTGAGTCATATTATCTTTCCTACGGGGTTAAGGAACTAGGCTTTCTCTTCTTTCTATCAGGATCACGTGTTACTAATCAGTAGACCCATAAGATTGTTGGATTTAAGCCTCAGTTCAGTTTCTACCTCTGTATGTTAACTATTGATCTCGAAACCTTGATATTGTGCTTCTGATTGGTTACGCCACCATTTTTGTAGCATGTCTCAAATCCTTTTGATCATTTACAGTCGTTATGCTGTCCGAGTCATCCCAGGTTTCTAAACAGGCTGATGCATTTGCAAATCCCTTCTATCCATTTCTAATGTTCATTGGGCCAGATTAATCACACAAATTAGTATGTTGAGGTACTCCGCTGCCTCGGCATATATGTTGGAGCTATTATTATGAACCTAGGTGTTTTAGGGAGTCACCTAGTAATCTAGCCATGTTGTGTGTTCCCGGTGTGATGATTCTAGCCATCATTCTCGAAAGCATCTCGTGATGTTATTAGTTAGTAGGTATTCTTTTCCTGGGTTCTTGAACCCGAGATTCACCCTACTTACCTCCTGTTGATAGTGCTTGCTAGTTCCTTTAGGATATTATTAACTTTGCGATAGTCCTTGAGGTCCGTGGTATTTCCTTCTTCCAAATACTATGAACCACTTATGGCAGTATTTTGTTGGATCAAAAGATCATAACAGGAGTGCTCTTGATGGGTTCTCTATTCTATATTGCGACTCTGCCAGTTCAACTTTTCTGCATGGGTTATCTGGAAGAAATTTGTTAAACTTGGTTCAACATACTAATCTATGCATTCACAACTCAGAAAACTGTATGTTCCTTTGAGTTGTCCCACTTTAGTTGTCTTCCGACCCTCGTCTACCAATTGATAATCAAGAGTATGCATGCATTCGTTCATCGATGCCTATTATTCTTGTGGTCCGTCAAGCCATTTTATTCCGGAATGACTAGGAGATATAAACTCCAGTACCTCATCCATATCTAGGATTGGGTCAAAGTAGTCATACTCCGCAGATCAAAATACTAATCCAGGTTTTGTTCTGTTCCACCTTGGAGTGTTACCATCTTTATATCAAGAATATCATGGGAATTGCACACCCTCCTATGAATTCTTGATACAGTGATACTTCTCACCCTCATTAGTCATTTCTCAGCTCCCGTGTTGTTGCAACTGGAATGCCGACAGGTGAACTTTGATGTGTGAAATCAATACTCAGAGCAACTCGTTGCTTGGTAGTAAATGGACAATATTCTCATTCTTAGAGTGTTGGTTATTGAATCATCATTCTAAGATAGATTGTGCTACCTAGTCCTTATTTCTGGTGCACTCTTTGATCAATGAGTCAGGATTATTCAATCCTTGCTTATTTGATCATATCGTCTTGCCCTGAAAAGCAAGATTGTTCCCGATCTTAGTAACATATCGGTGGTTCGTGATTTTGCGGATATCTTCTCGGAAGTATAACCAGGTTGTCACCTGACCGCTATGTTGAGTTCGTGATCAAGTAGGTTCCTTATAAACCACCCCTTCTCCAAGAATCTGTGTTGGGTACCCTGAGCTAGTTGGTTAAGCTAAACAACAACTTGGAGAGTTGGAAGATAAAAGCTTTCCTGGCTTAGTTCATGTTAAGGGATATTTTGTATGTATGTTGAAGAAAGATGATATCTTCACTGATTGGTCCTCGTGACCAGTTGTTGGACCTATTGTCTTGTCAAAACTTTGATTTGAGTGTGGGCTATCCTCAAATCAAATCAGAACCAACAATGTTCTTAATGTTGTCTTACTCGTGGTTGATTCCTCGAGCATACACCATTATATCCTTTGGTCTGACCAATACCATCACTTGTTGTCATAATTATGGAATTCCATTTTTATGGAAACTTGGATGAATTGTTGTTGAGCCCATCGACAACATCCTTGTCTTCTCCATAATTTTGTTGAACATTAAGCTAGTGTTGGAAACTTTTGAAAGCATTTGTTCATGCTAGCTCATGAAGCATATGCTCGGATGTAAGAAGTGACTTCCTCTAATTCATGTGCATTTGATGCAAGTCGCCACCATGAATCCGAGAAAGCAAGTTTTACTTCCTCTGGAACCATCCCAAGTCAGTTATGCATGTGCGAAGTATTCTATGGTCTGATAGACTGATCATCTTCATTATATATGTATCCCTAGCACACCAAGCCACTGATTGATTTGTTCAAGGAGAAGAAGTTCCTTCTTAAGAGCTAGGCTTACGCAAGGACTTCGATATCCTCGTTGATGGTTCCCAACCTGAACTAGGTAGTGTTTTATTATAAGACTACCACGTGGTCATGCTTGTCTGGGACAGTGTGTTCACATGTTTGTAGCAGAACCAGCTCATATTTTGGAGCTTACTATCATAGCTCATTCCCCGAGATTCTCGCAACACCATCTCGTCGATTTGTGTTGCAAACTTTAATTTTCTTTCAAGACTTGAGGAGTCTGGAATATCTTGACACCAGCCAGATCTGAATCTCAGGCAGATATGATGGTTGGAACGTGTCCCAAGAATTATAATATTGGTCTCTCTGTAACCCGGTAAACTGGATGTCGTGGCCAACACACCCAGCCGGAAGACCTCTTGTTGTAGTATCTTGATTGAGGAAGTTGGCCACCTCCCCATGAGGATTTCGTAGGATTTACCTCTGTAGTTAATCCTTACGGATTCTTATGCTCCCGAAGTCCGACCTTTTACTTGATGTTCTAGATACCAAACCATGTAAATGGGTTACGCTAGCACATCAAGGAGAACATTAGAAGCGGAGTGCTAAATGTCTCTCGGTCGATCATCTAGATTTTGTTTCCTTGGCCTCGCCAAGGTGAAATCTGAGACGGTGTTATCTTCCTTTGCATCTGCATCTCTTCCACCGGTATTCATCATGGTAGTATGTTGTGTTGCCAGGATTCTTGACACGGATATTGGTAAACCTTGATGAATATGGAAATGCTCAAGTTCTTGAGAGCACGCGCAAGTGCTAAGTGTTATCATCGGCACTAATTGGGATTGCTCCCAGTTTTCTTCGGTTATGCTATAACCATTCCAACAGTGGATTCACTCTCTACTGTTGAGCTTCTCCCCAGTTACCAGAATCATTCCCATCATTTGCATGTTGTTCCCAGCTTGCACCGCCATCGTGCCACCCTACTCTGGATTACCCTTCTCAGTAATTACTGATCGGGATCATCCTCAAAGTGGTCCTACCATGGGTTCCATCCATTTCCGATGATAAGCAAAATCATCCATTGCCTTGTCTTCAACAAGGTAATCCACATCATCCATTCTGGTCCGAGAATGTCATTCTTTCGGATTCCTTCAAATGATCAATTGTGATTTGCCTTAGGCTGGTATAAAGAGTTTCAATGATCTCTGAATCAAAGGTAATTCTTTTTGCCACTTAAGGGGATATATCTACGAGTCACCATCCCTAAGGTGTCTCGTTGCGGTATCATGAAAAACTCAACTCCTCGCTACGTTGACAACCGTTCAACACCTTTTAAAGCGTGAAATTGTTGTCTACCTAGTGAACCTTCGTCTTCTGCTTCACTCCATTCCTATGGATGTGTGCTTCGCGTCTCAGCTCGTGAAATGTTTCTATGTCTCATTCCGTGAGTTGATCATGAGTTGCTCGATCTTCGAGAAGATCGATCCTTCTAGAGTTTCTTTTCCCTCACGTTGTCATGTTGGTAGGAGTTCCTGGAGCAAGACATCGAGACAATGATGGTGATCGAATCAACATTCATTTGAAGTGTAACCTGGATCGTGAAGATCGTGTTAGCTTGTGTCATTGTGTCTTCTTACCCTATGCTTGAATCTCGGGACGAGATTCTTGTTTAGTGGGGGTGAGTTGTCACATCCCGAGTTCAGGCCTTGCTTGTTTTTTTCTTTAGCATCCATGCATCATGTTTAAATTTTATGAAACTTGAAATGGGGATTGCCTAAACCCTAGCATCTAAGGAATTCACTAGGTTCAACTAAAATATTTTCAGTGAATCCAAATGGCTTTCAAAAATGTCCATCATTTCTGGAAAATGCTAGAAACATTAACCAGAGGTGTTGCACCTTTTTGCATGTCATATTTGGGCTCTAGATTAAATCATATGCTATTTGCAATTGGGCACTTAAATGCTATATGTTATTTTAGGTGCTCAATTAATTCTGAACTTGAGTGTGGGCTGCTAGGAATAATCCTAACAGAGCCCACAACTATTTTCAGGATTTTTGGAAATGTTTTTGTATTTTTAATAAAGCCACAAAGATTACAGAAAATAGAAAACAGAAAATAAGAGAGAGAGAGAGTTAGTACCTGGCCTCACTGTGCAGGCCACCTAGTCGGCCCAGCTGTGGCCCAGCACTGCAGCTGGCCCAGCCCACCACCGCCTCCTTCCCTGTCGTCTTCCTCCTCTGCCAGGAGGACGCGCGTGTGGCCGACGCGCGCGCCCACGCGCCCCGGCCACCTCTTGCTTGCCGCTTCGCCCTGGCCTCTTCGGGTGACGCCACGCAGCCCCCTCGCTCCTCTCCCTCACTCTCTGCTCTCTCCCTCGCCCTCCAGTCCCTTCCTCGAGCGCGACCGAACGCAGCCGTCGCCGCCGCCGACGATCATCGTGGCCACCGTCCACCCTACCCCTCTCCTTACCATCCAACGGCTCCACCGAGATGCACTCTTCCTCATCGCCAAGCCACGTGATGCTGGGAGCCCCGTGCCGTCGTCCTCGCCCTCGTCTTCTTCCGCGGGATCCGATGACAACCGCCGACGATTCGACACCGTCCGGCCTCCCCTGAGCTCGCCGACCACCTCTACGAGCCCGCTGTGAGCCTCCGTGCAGAAACCCTCTCTTTCCCCTCGCGTTTGCGAGCTCTAGGCCATAGCTCCGTCACGGCCGAACTCCGGCCGCCGCTGACCTTGTCGCCGCCGTCACTGCAGCCGCTTGCGCTCAATTCCGAGCGTGTCACCGCGCCCAGGAAGCCACCAGGAGCCTAACGCATATTCTAACTCGCCCTCCCGTGCACCACAGCGCCAACCCCGCACTCGCCCGAACTCTGGCGCCGCCGCGAGCTCACTTCCGGCGAGCTCCGACCACCCCGTGACCTGCCCCTGCCTCCGCTGGATGCGCGGGAGCGTGGGCTACCTCCAGGTGCCCTCAGCGCACCCAGCTGCGGCCCCTAGCGCCACTCCGGCGAGCCACTGCCACTTTGTGTCGTCGCCGTCATCTAACCGCCGGCGAATCCGACGTGGCCGTCGTTAGCGGCTAACCCCCCCACGCTAACGAACCCCCTAGGCCACTGACTAATGGGCCCCACGCCCTAATTAACACAGATTACATTTTCTGCTTAGTTTTAACTAACCCCGATGGGCCCACGCGTCAGTGTTGACTACGCTGACGTGGCTGTTGACCTGGCCCACCTGTCTGTGACCGTAGGCAGCACTGGCTCACTGACCGGCGGGCCCCATGCGTCAGGTTTGACCTGGACCGGGCCTGTTGACCTACTGAGGTCAGTGTGACGCAATGCTGATGCAGTAATTTTTTTCTGGATTTAAAATAATTCAGGAAATTCCAGAAAATAGTCTAAACTTCTAAAAATCATATAAAATCACCCGTAACTCCAAATGAAACAAATTATATATGAAAAATGGTCAAAAAAATCCAATCTATCCATCCGTACCATTTTCATGCATGGTAGAACAACCTATAGCTGCTGTTTAGCACAAGTCATATAAATGGCATTTAAACCTTCACATATGGAGTTTGAATTTGAATCTTGGATTCAAAGCAACTCCATTTAACCTGCTGCTAGTTGCATTAGCTCAAACCACATCATATTGCCATGTCATGATCATGCATCATATTGTGCATTGCATTGATTGTGTTCTTCCTTGTTTGTCGGTGTTTGTCCCCTCTCGATAGACGTGACTCCGACGATGTGATCGATGACACAAATGAAGAAATATACTATCTTCAGAAGTGCCAGACAAGAAAAAATCCCTTGTTCATTCTGATACAATCCTACTCTCTCGCTCCTGCTCTCTTTTACGGCATTAGGACAACAACGATTCATCTGTTACTTGCTGCGGTAGCTGAACCCCTTTATCCTTTGCATGACCTGTCATTGCCACAGTAAATAGATGAAACCCACTAGCATGAGTAGGAGTTGTTTGAGCCCTGTTGTGCCTACTCATTCATGCTTGTATGTCATGCCTGCTACTGCTTAGAGTTGAGTCAGGTCTGATTCATCGGGGGTGAATCAGAGGTGTGTGAACATGTCCTATTGTGTGTGAGCTAAGTGTGTGTACACGATTTGGTAAAGGTAGCGGTGAGAGGCCATGTAGGAGTACATGGTGGGTTGTCTCATTGCAGCCGTCCTCAGGAACTGAGTTCTGTGTTTGTGATCCATGAAACAGATACTACCACGCATTGGGCCCGAAACCAATGGACCCTCTCGTCTTCTTAATCACCCTTGTCCTCTGTCCAGGAGTTGCAAGTAGTTTCTGTTGTTTGTAGTATGCTGGAGGCCGTGGGCAGCGCTGACCGGAGGGGTGGGCTGTGATGCGGTAGGCACGTGGCCGGGTATACCGGGCGCCCGTTTGGTGTCACGGAACCCTGTACACATCGTTCGGGGCCGTATGTGGAAACCTCGGCCGGACTCCCTGCGGATGGAACCTGAATAGGCGATAAACCTGGACTAGAGACTTGAGTGTTTAGGTAGGTCATGGCCGACACCCTCGTTGGGCTTCCACTTGAAGGTTGCCGAGTACATGTCGTGTAAACGGCGGTAAGTGGTGAGAGCGTGTGTGAAGAAGTACACCCCTGCAGGGTTAACATCATCTATTCGAATAGCCGTGTCCGCGGTAAAGGACTTCTGGGTTGCCTATACAGTTCATAGACAAGTGAAAGTGGATACTCTAAAATGCGCAAGATAAGTGTGAGTGCTATGGATGGCGTTCTCGTAGGGAGACGGGAGCGGATCCATAGTGGGGTATTGGTTGGTGAATATGTGGACTCGTGTGCGCCACCTCAAGAGTCGCTTGCAGTCGTAGTTCAGGATAGCCACCGTGTCAAAGCTGGCTTGCTGCAGTTAAACTCCACCATCCCCTTTGTTGATAATGATGCATATGTAGATAGTTTTGATGTAAGTCCTGCTGGGTACATTTGTACTCCCGTTTGCCTATTTTATGTTTTTGCAGAGAGACTTCAGTCTCACTGGTAGTTCCACGTGGACTTCGACGTTTAGCTTGTTACCTCAGCTACGATCTTGTGCCCTCGGCGGGATCTGGTAGATAGTCAGGCTTCTCATCCTTTTTCATTTATAGATGTCTGTACCCAGACATGTTAAGCTTCCGCTTGTGCTTTGACGTGTATGCTCTGAATGTTGGGTCGTGAGACCCATGTTTGTAATATCTCGCTCCTCGGAGCCTATCGAATAAATACTTGAGTCCTAGAGTCATGTTGTGATGCCATGTTGTATTTGCACATATCGAGCATATTGTGTGTATGTTATTGAAATGCTTGGTATGTGTGGGATCTGACTATCTAGTTGTTTATCCTTAGTAGCCTCTCTTACCGGGAAATGTCTCCTAGTGCTTCCACTGAGCCTTGGTAGCTTGCTACTGCTCCAGAACACTTAGGCTGGCCGGCATGTGTCCTTCTTCATTCCTGTGTCTGTCCCTATGGGGAAATGTCACGCGATTAATACCGAAGTCCTGTTAGCCCGCTAGAGCCGGTTTACCGGAGTCCTGCTAGCCCAGTGCAACAGCCTGGATTCACTCGCTGATGACCGACACGTTTGATGCTGGGTCATGTATGCCTGTCCCTGTAAGCTAGTGCCACTTTGGGTTCACGACTAGCCATGTCAGCCCAGGCTCCTTGTCATATGGATGCTAGCGACACTATCATATACGTGTGCCAAAAGGCGCAAACGGTCCCGGGCAAGGTAAGGCGACACCCGTGGGAATACCGTGCGTGAGGCCGCAAAGTGATATGAGGTGTTACATGCTAGATCAATGTGCCATTGAATCAGGGTCCTGACAGAGGCGGCAGCATGCATGGCAGCAACGACGCCCGTGCGCCGCTCCTCGTCGAGCTGGCCTGGAGCGGCGAGTTGCTGAAGCGTGCGCCGGCTTGGGGCGGCAACTGGCTCCGTTAGGCGAGGGGAGGGAGGTGGATCAGCGAGCTGCATAGCTCGTATCCGGCAGGCTACCCAGCCGGCTTGGATGCGGAATAACTACTCTTCGTAAGCCATTGTAAGAGTGGCCAAAATGGTGGAGGAGATAGGGGAGCGGCGGAGGTGTGCGATTCTTGGCCGGCGTTTGGCCTCGTTTAAATAGGATATTAAATAGATGGCGGACAGGAGGAGCTCGGCCGGCGTTGCGTTTAACGCCGGCCCGGTCATGAACGGACGTGTGTCCAGAGTGGGTTTCTCGGCTTCCACACGGGCGGGTTTCATGGAGGCGTTTGAATGCGGCACGGAGGCGTGTTCAGCCGGGCGTGCAGCGAGTGGCACCCTCGACTCTGACTTAGGACACCGCGCCGTTCTTCCACTGATGTGTGGGCTCTTTGGGTGCATGGCCTGCATGTCAATGACCCAACGCAGGCAGCGCATAGCAGAGGAACATTTGGTGGGCTAGGGCGGTCAGAAGCGGGCATTTCATAAACCGATGATTGTTCATTGAGTGTGACGTCATCTTTTTCATGTAGATAAGCCTACTATGTTGATAGCCCGTTCGATACGTTATGATTCATAAAGACCGCTACAAACATCAATGTTCTGCTTATCACAGATAAGATTGATTAATACCCGTAACAATCCATGTCCTTAACAAAGGGTGCATGCACGTATAGGTTGAGCGTGTGTCTTGCGTCGTGTTCTGTGTGCATGCAGGTGTGCGAGTGTTGCGTGCGTGCATGGGTACGTTTCAGTGTTGCATGCATGGGTGCGTACGTGCGTGTGTTCGTGAGTGCATGTGTACGTGTCAGTGTTGCACGCCAGCATGCATGCGTGTGTGCATGTCAGTGTTGCACGCCTCCATGCGTGCGTGTCTTGCGTGCGTGCATGTGTACGTTATGTGTACGTGTTAGTGTTGCACGCCTGCATGCATGCGTGTCTTACGTGCGTGCATGTGTACGTGCGGGGTGAGGCTACACATCAGTCGAGTGACTTTTTCATCTCTGGTCATTAGATTTTCCAGCCGTTGGATACGAAATCAAGGGCCTCCAGTTTATCATCAAACTCCACCCCCTGAGCCGCCAACCCCCGCCGCCCGCGGCCGGCCCGCCCACCC
>NC_041391.1:176704666-176728583 GCF_002162155.2 Triticum dicoccoides
GCTTTTTCTCCAGCGATCCCCACCCCACCACCCAATGAACGCCCCCCCCAACCGCCGGTGACTGCCAACCAGAGGTCTCACGACTTCGAATACCCACCGACCACTAATTTATTACCATTTTGTCCTTCATATACGTGCTGACGGGTGGGCCCTATGGTAATGTGCGCTGCTGAATGTGGACCGTTTGACTGGTCAATTGATCGTGTTATCAACAAATTACGGAGCTGTATGGTGAGCCGGTGACCGTATGATCACCCTAAAATGTACTCCTATTTTATTAACACAGTACAGACTCAAACTACCATTTCTTTCTTTCATATACGGGCTGATAGGTGGGCCCCACGGTTACGTGCCCGATGGTGCAACATTAGTTGCGCCGCGTGGAACGTTTGACTGGTCAATTGATTGTGTCATCAACAAAATACGGAGTTGTACGGGTCAGCCAGTGACCGTATAATCATGACTTGTATTTGTTTAACACGGTACAGACGCAAAGGGCTCATATATACGCGCAAGCACTCACTGCTATAAGTGCACACACGCGAACCCTAACCCTATGAGCACCTTCGAGAGAGTGGGCCAGCATATATGATCTTGAGATTTTAGGAAGTCACCATAGGTGCCTCGTAGTCGAGTGGAACGTCTCCTCCCACTGAACGTGCATCGCCAAAAAATACTGAAATTAATACAAGATAAATGCGAGCACCGGGACTTTAACCTTTGTGGGCTTGAGAAACCACTGTCCTCCTAACCATCCAACCACATGTTGGTTAGCACGGCAAAATGTATGTGGTGACCGTGATTAGCTTATTTGGAAGTCCAGTGACCATATCATGCTTTCGCTTCAAATACAATGATTGTAAGTGTCATCAACCAAATACGGAGCACGCATCAAATGCAAAGTCCGTCAGTGTCATCAACAAAATATGGAGATGTATCGTGAGCTAGATACCGTTGTACTATTGTATATGCTTATTTTCATAGTGGCCGATTGCGTGTGTGGTGTGGTGGGAACATCATTTCTAGTTGTGGTGCGTCAACATGAAGACTCATGGGTCGGTTCCATCCTACACCACATATAGGTTGGACCGAGACGTGTTATACGAAGACCCATGTGGAGGACTCGGCGTACAACACGAAGCTACCAGAGTCGCCGAGGATTCTATCCCCACTGGTGATAAGCCGACTATATATATATGATTTGTAACCCTAGGCCCTTAGTATGTTATACAAGCTTGGGGGCTAGTTCGTCGATAGTATACACACACGCACAATGCCTGGTATTCACGTGTACTTTGTACACACCCCTATCACTAATATATAGTAATAGGAGTAGGCTCTTTCTTCAACTGCAAGGGTCTGATCCGAACTAGGGTAAAACTTTGCCTCGTATTACCATCCAGCCTAACAGCCAGGGACATCCTTCCGAATGATATGATGAAATCATATCTACCAACTACTAAGAGAGAGGTGTGTCGGGGGGGCGCAATGTGTACGAGAGAGGCCTAAAGATAATGTGCGTGCGGGAGACACGTAGGCACATATATGTGCGTATAGAGGGCTAGTAGAGACCGTGCGTGTGTATATATGCATGCGAGAGAAATAGTGTTTTCCAACTGAGATTAGTGAAAAGAGTGGTACATAGTAGTCAGAAAGAGAGAGAGAGAAGCAGAGAGAGCATGTGCGTGAGACATCTCGACACCCTGAGAGAGATTGTGAGCATGTGTGAAAGAGAAATGCCGATGCATATAAAGTGTGTGCACTTATGCGTTAGATAGAGAGATATATAACACGTTTGTGAGAACGTGGCAAGGCATAGTGAAGCTACGTGTAAAAGGCAGTTCTATGCATTAAATTAAAATATAAATGGCATTATTATTTTTGGATGAGATCATGAATTTTGCAAATTGCGTATGGACAAAAATCGGTCTATCAGACACCCATACTCTATTGAATTCTAGCATGTGCATGTGTTTATTTCATATTATCGATCCATAGAGTGAGAGCGGTCTGAAATACAGGCAATGGATGCTTTTGCAATTCATATATAAACATTAATTAGTGCACTCCATGTTGTTAGTGTGAAGCACTTTATACATTTGTCACTTGCATGGATACATTCCAAATTGCTAGCTATGAAATAGAATACATGTCGAATTCAACATAAAGGGGGTTTCGAAGATTCGAATTCAGAGGAAGTGCATTCATCTATTTGAACCAGAGATAATGGCATTTGTAAATCAGATGTAAAAGGGGGCATCAATCTTTGTTGTGAGTTTGAACATGCTATATATATTCATATGCATATCTAACCTTTATTTTTTGCAACCAAGGAGATTATATCTGGAACCATGCATGAACTGAGGTAAGTTGCATATTTTTTAATATATACTCGTGTACAATGTATATTCAAATGTACCCCCTCCATTCCAAAATAATGATAGCTTTAGGATTTTCAAGAGTAAACATTTGTGAAGTTTGACAAATCCTGAAAGTTCAATTCAAGAGAACCGAAAACGTTAATGTTTTTGCTCCCAAATATTGAACGAAGCGCCAAATAGGCCTCTGGTCACCCCAAACCGCGCGAGCCTAATGTTTGGTGGTAGGAAATTACTGTCCTAACTCTGGCCCATGTAGCCTATCGGCCCGATGTCCAAAGGTCTAAACCGGGGTAGGTTTGTAACTTCACCAAGACCCCAGTCTCAGCCACCTCCGAGAAGCATTCATACGCCGTGGGCGCCTAAACACCCATGCGCTCGGCCGAAATCTATCCCGCCCACATTTGGGACACCTGACATGACTGTCCTACCCCCAACCCGTAATATGTCTGAAATTTTAGATGGGGGCAAAGTTTGTAACTTTCCCCAAATTTCAAACAAGCGCCTCTCAAACTGAAACATTGTTCCCCCTTAGTTCCCCGCCTCCCTCCGTTTCCCCATTCATACTCCGTGGGCGCGAAAACACCCTCTCCACCAGTCGTGAAACCCCAGCCTCCTCCATCCTCCACCCCATGGCGGCCAATCCACCGCCGCCCTCCTCCATCACGCCGGAGCTGGTACCCCGACGTCGTCGTCCAACGCAACCGCAACTGCAACACCCTCAAGGACTTAGCAGCTGAAGCTGAGGCAGAGCTGCCTCCACAATGCCGACGCTGACGTGCGCCGTACCAGAACCACTCCGACCACGCTGTCCTGCGCTTCACTGCTGCGGCTCCACTGTCGCAACCATCCACCACACCGGAGCTGTTCCCGATATGCCATCATTCGCTGCCTAGGATCTGCTTCCCCGCTGCCGACAGACGGCCACCGCACCACACTCAACAACTTGGCCATGGGTTCGTCCAAGGCTGCACCGTCCTCCACAACTTCTGGTTTCCGGCGAACAACAAGAAGATCGTCGGAAAAACAGAAGGAGGACACAGCACTGCCAGCAGAAAGAGGTACTCATCTTCCCTTATTCGTGCAAATCTTACGTCTCCGCTCACACCGTATTCATCCCACGAAAGAAACTAGTTGAGCGCTTCTTACTGCACCTTCTTTGTGATACTAAATGCACAAGGTTTCCTCCCTTTTACTATTTCACCTTTGCTAGAGGTCAGTAGCCCGCCTGGATTTCAATTCAGGGTCAGTCGAACCGCAATTAAAAGAAGCAGCACCCGCTTAGGCGTGCGGAGCACCTACTCCGCCTGTTCCCCGGGGAAGCGGCGCATCGGTGTCTATCATAGGGGTGTGGGCGCAGGAGCTGCTTGCGCCCGATCTGGAGGTCGGCGGGGCTTGAATGGATGGCCGGGGGCCGGTGCCAAGCACGGCGGTGCGGTGAGGAATACTGGGCCGATGGTCGCTGGCGTTTCAAGGAAGATCGTCAACACTGACTGGCTGGAGGTAGATGAAGGCGATCTGCCCATTCTTTGTACATCGGACGGTGCAGAAAAAATGGACTGACCTATTTGCTTTCAGTCGACTGTTATTTTCATAGAATCATGTAGTAATTTAGTGTGTCGTGCATGTTGTAGAGCTATCATATGTCTCCCATCATTTATTTCTCACTGACCTCCTATCTGTTACCTTTACACTGTACTAATTGTGCACACACTTCACCCATACTCACACTATTGTTTTTTTATGCATGGGTATTTCAGACTCTGATGCAGTGTTGATGAATGCAGAAAAGAAAAGACAGAAGTCGCTCCAATGTAATTCGAAGATAAGCACTAAGCATTTCAGCGCTCTAATGGGTGCAGTGTCAGCAGTTGGAGACAGTAAACATAGCTCTGCAGTTGATGATCTCAATTGCCACCCACAACCATCCCATCCCAGGTGCTTGCTTTAACTTCACGCTGTCAAATGTGGTTGCATGTTGCATATGGTGTCTAGCTTGTATTGCTTCCAATTTGGTTAAATTGCATCTGCTTACTTTACACATTATACCTTTCATAATGACATGCCTTCCTGTTATTGATACACACTACATATGTATATTAACCATGTTCGTACATCAAACTAATGCTCTTTTGTATCCCTCGTCAATCACTTATGATGAGACAGTCACCCGGGTGGGTTACGGTGAGACGCCCTACTCGTTTAAAGAGTGTAGTGTCATCCTCCCCACATGATTCTCAAGAAACAGCAAGGCTAAATGAAGATAGTCAACGTAGCTCTCTAGTTGATCACCGCAATTCCCCCACACCACCATCGCAGGTGCTTGCTCTTACTTGGCATTGTGATATGTGGTTGCATGTTGCATATGTTGTCTACCTTGTAATGCTTTTAATTAGGGTAAATTGCATCTTCTTAGTTAACACATTATACCTTTGAATATGACATGCCTTCCTATTTTTGGTACATACTACGTCTTTCTATTAACCATGTTCTTACATCAAACTACTTTTCTTGTGTATCCCTCATCAATGCTCCTAATTTGTTAAATTGCATCTCCTTAGCTTACACATTATATATGTGAATATGACACGTCTTCCTGTTTTTGGTACATACTACATCTGCCTATCACACCATGTTCTTACATCAAACTACTGTTCTTGTGTATCCTGCATCTATCGCTTATGATGAGACAGTCACGCGTGTGGGTTAATACGAGATGCAATACTCTTATAAAGAATGCAATTTCATCCTCTCCACATGATTCTCAAGAAACAGCAAGCCTAAATGAAGATATTGAACGTAGCTCTGTACCTGAAGACCGCACTTCCCCTACACCACCATCACAGGTGCTTGCTCTAACTTCGCAGTGTGATATGTGGTTGCATGTTGCATACGGTGTCTAGCTTATAATCTATACCTATACTAATTACAGACTCACAAGTAATTACCATGTTAGTCAGAAATTAGGAGCCGTTTATCTGGTGGGACCAAGTTATTACGGTGTAGATCAACCCATCTAATCCTCGGCCACCTAACCATCAGTCAGCCCATGCAAAAAAACATCAATAGCCCTAGCGCAGCTGGCCCTCTCCTGGAATCCAACCAAAACAACCATCAATCAGCCCATGCAAAAAAAAACATCAATAGCCCTAGCACAGCTGGCCCTCTCCTGGAATCCAACCAAAACAATCAATTTGCATCATATGATATACGGACGGGGCCTTAAAGTCGTCTCCAAACACCAATACGTTGCCAAACCAGAGTCATGTTTCATTAAAAAAACTAGAGTCCTATTTTTGTACGCAATACTAGACCGTAAGCATTGTTGTTTAAAAGAAAAAAAATAGGTGGAATAAAATCTCAGCCATCAACGTGTTCTCCTACATCTTTTCATCAAAAAGAGCTAAAAGAAAAATGAGAAGGCGTAGAAGGTGGGTTCACCACGCGGAAACCATGTGGAGGCGATCGGCTGATGATCCCGTGGCGCCGCTAGGGTTAGGTTTTCCTGCGTGGGTGGCGAGTCTCTGGTGGGTGCAACTCCGAGGAAGATGGCAACCCCCACGTCGAAGATGGGGGGTGGATCAACAAGAAGCGGCTCTTCTCTATCTCTGGCGGCTGATGGCAAAACCGCAGCGGATGTGGCAAGCCACTCAAAGCGGCTGGGCGGCTTGATGTCGACAGAGAAAGAATCTGCAGATATCTTCTCACAGGACGAGAGGCCAGAGGGTCCAAGACCGTCTAGGTGGTTCGCTGTGGGGAAAGTCTATTAACTGAGGCCGATGAGTATTCAGGTGCTAGAGAGGATGATGTAGAGGGATTGGGGTCTCCACTTTGGCAGTGAACGAGATTGGAAACATGCACTACACAATGCGCCCTTGCAGTTTGATTTCAATGTCATTATTTTGTAGGATTACGAGGGCAGCACGAGACACTCTGAGATGGTGTTCGACACCACGGAAGCCTGGGTCAGTGTCAAGATCTCCCCCTTGATAAAAGAACAGATGATTTTGCCATTGCTCTTGGTGATTGGCTTGGAGAGAGAGTGAAAGTGGATTTAGTCATGTGAATAAAGATGGGACTGCGAGAGGCAAATACTTTTGTGTTAAGAGTTAAGATTTCAGTGTATGAGCCTCTGATTAGGGGATTCTTCCTCAGATCGACCCCAAAGAAAAAAAATATAAGCGAGGCATTGGTTTGATTTTACTTATGAGAACGTCCGGCACTTCTGTTTCGAGTGCAGGAGGTTGGTTAATGCAGAGGGAGGATCTGAGCCTCCAATTGAGTCGTCGTCCCAGTGGGTAGAATGCCTGGGTGTGCCTCCCCGGGTCACAGCTCAACCATGAAAGACCGGTACCCGGATGGCAGCCATTGGCAATTTCAGTGGGATAACTCGAGCAGGTCTGAATTAGAGAAGGGCAATAAAGTTCATGCCATCGTCAGAGACCTACCTACCAAACGAAATTTGGACCAGGAATTTACCTCATCAAGTGCTTCCTGCACTGGTGGGATGCATGCGAGGGAGTAGGTAAACAGAAACCGGTGGAAAAGAATGGTCCAGACCTAAGGCAGCGCCTGGAGAAAAAGAGGGAGAGAAAGATAAGGCGCAACCTACAGATGAGTTTTGCTTCAGATCCTACTCAGTTTAATAGGATGCAGCAAGGTTACAACAGTCTGAGGCATGGACACATAATAAATAGTCTACTGAAAGACTCTTTATATTCAAGGGGTGTTATCCAGGTTGCTTAAGTGAGCGCGTGTAGGTAGTTTTGTGATAGTAATAAAAGGCTTTCTCAATATTTCATCCTTTTCAACAGCCTAAGACGATTGGCTAGATGCCGTTAGTTTCTTATTGTTCATAACCATGACCAGAAGCGAGGTATGTGCTCTGTGTGTTTTTTAACTGAAAATAAGAACTGTCCTATTATCATAAACTGTTATTGTAGTTGATATCTATGTTGTCTATATATCATGTGGGAACTTTAGCAGATATCCATCATCAGCAGATAAAGTTTATTTTTTCTTTAAGCAGAAATATGGCCTTGCACACATATATTTCCATTCCCATATAATGGAAGATATCTTGAAGGAAATAACCATGATGTATGATCAAATACGTGATATATAATGGAAGAAGTGTATTGTATAATTATTTGTGATATCAGATTATATAACGATGTCTTTCTCTACATGGATGGGATCATAATAAAGATATCATGTATATACGTTATGAACTCTATCAACTTTTATACATCACATAGAAGAACTATGTGTACATGGTCTACGATTACCAATTTCTTATTGTTGACCATTTTTGTAAAATTTTATATGAACCTACCATTACAATGGAATGGGAACCGTAAGATAGTCATTTAACAGAACACTATATACACTTCTAAAATTGTACTAACTCTGTACCTTAATATTTGAACTACAAAAATGTCTTATATTAAGATATAGAGGTAGTAAATAATAACTAGCCCGTTCGAACGCACGGGTTAACAACTAGTGCTTCTAATTAGGGTAAATTGCATCTGCTTAGTTTAAACACTATACCTGTGAATATGACATGCCTTCCTATTTTTGGTACACACTGCATCTATGTGTTAACCTTGTTCTTACATGAAACTACCTCTCTTCTGTATCCTGCATCAATCACTTACGATGAGTCACCTTTATTCGTTGCATATTGCATATTATTTCTAGCCTGTTGCCATGTATTGCTTCTAATTTGGTCAAATACATTTGTTAGGGCACCCTTTTAATTTGGCAGAGTGATATTGGTTTCATCTTTCATATGGTTTCTAGCTTGCATCAATTCTAAAAAGTTCAAGCACCTTGTGCTTAGTTTACACTTTATACATCATACATGTCAATATGTCATGTCGTCCTGTTTTTCATACATATTCCATCCTCCTATTATGCGGCTGCCTTACATGAAAGTAGTGTTCGTCAGTATCATGCATCAATGAGTTCTGAAGAGCAAATTTTATTCCTTTTTCTTGCGGGTTTGACTTGACAAGGCAAAATCAAGAAAGAGGAAGGAAAAGAGTAAGGAAGGCGCTGATGGTGGTCCTCTGCAGCAACGTAAACGGAGCATTTGTACCGATTCTCCTTGTACTGATAGTGCATTACAAGGTCCAAGTCTCCGCTCCCATACTCCACCATCCAAGGTGCTTGCTCTAACTTGGCAGTGTGATATCTGGTTGCATGTTGCATATGGTGTCTAGCTCGTATTGCTCCTAATTAGTGTAAACTGCATCTGCTTAGCTTACACATGATATATGTGAATATGACACGCTTTCCTGTTTTTGGTACATACTATATCTGTCTATCACACCATGTTCTTACATGAAACTACTCTTCTTGTGTATCCTGCATCAGTCACTTATGATGGGACACCTTTAAGTTGGCAGTGTGATATTGGTTGGCATCTTGAATATGATTTCTAGCATGTATTGCTTCTAGTTTGATGAACGCCACCCATGACGAGACAGTTTTAACTTGGCAGGGTGATATTGACTGCACCTTCCATATGGTGTCTTGCAGTGTTTCTAATTTGTTGAAGTGCCTTCTGCTTAGTTACCACATCATAGGTGTGAATATGTCAAGCCGTCCATTTTTTCGTACATATTCCATCCTCATATCATGACTTTGCCTTTCATCAGAGTAGTGTTTGTCAGTATCATGCATGAATGAGTTCTAAAGAGCGAATGATATTCCATTTTCTTGTCGATATGACCTCACAGTGCAAAATCAATAAAGCTGAAGGAAGTTGGCAAGGCATTGGATAGCAACTGAAACGGAAGTTCTCTACAGATTCTACTCCGCCATCCTCCCAACAAGATTCGCAAGACAACGGAAGGCTAGACAGTCAATGTAGCTGTGTAGATGATGAGCACATCTACCCTACTCCACCATCACAGGTGCTTGCTATAACTTGGCACTATTATATGTGGTTGCATGTTGCGTATGATGTCTAGCTTGTATTGCTTCTAACTTGAATTGCATCTGCTTACTTTACACATAATGCCTGTGAATATGACATGTGTTCCTGTTTCTAGAACATACATGTACATGATGAGCACATCTCCCCTACTCCATCATCACAGGTGCTTGCTCTTACTTAGAATTGTTATATGTGGTTGCGTTTTCCGTATGATGTCTAGTTTGTATTGCTTCTGATTATGTTGAATTGCATCTGCTTAGCTTACAACTTATACCTGCAACGATCACTTACCCATAAGACACATTTAACTTGGGACTGTGACGTAGGTTGCATATTGCATTGTCTTCTAGCTTGTACTGCTTCTAATTTCTTGAAATGGCACTTACGACGAGACACTTTTTACCTGATAGAGTGATATTGGTTGCATGTTCATATGGTGCCTAGCTTTCATTTCCTCTAATTTTGTTGAAATACCTTCAGCTTACTGTTTTTTCATACATATTCCATCCTCCTATCGTACGTATGAATATGAAATGCTATATTTTTTTGTATATATTCCATCCTCCTATCCTGCGCTTGCCTTACATCAAAGTAGTGTTCTTCTGTATCATGCATCAACCAGTTATGCAGAGCTAATTTTATTCATCTTCTTGTCGTTTTGACTTCATAAGGCAATATCAAAAAATAGGAAGGAAACGAGTAAGTTAGGGGATGTTGGTGGTCCTCCACACCGACGCAAACAGAGACTCTCTAGATTTGCCACTGCTACTGCTAATGAAGTTGAAGTCCCAAGTCTACATGATGAGTTCATCTCCCGTACTCCACCATCGCAGGTGCTTGCTCTAAGTTGACAGTGTGATAATTGGTTTCATGTTGCCTATGTTGTCTAGCCTGTATTTCTTCTATTTTGATTAAATTGCACCTGCCGAGTTTATATGTTATACATGTGCATATGACATGGCTTTCTGTGTCTAGAATACACTGCATCTATCTATCATACCATGTTCTTACATCAAAGTACTGCTGTTGTGTATCCCGCATCAGTCACTCATGATTGGACGCTTTTAACATGGCAGTTTGATAGTGGTTGCATCTTGCATTGATTTCTATTGTTGTACTGCTTCTAATTTTTTGAATTGCCACTTATGACAAGACACTTTTAACTTGGCAGAGTAATATTGGTTGCATCTTTCATATGGTGTCTAGCTTGCATTACTTATATTTTCTTGAAAATCCTTCTGCTTAGTTTGCACATCATAGCTGTGAATATGTCATGTTGTCCTGTTTTTCTTACATATTCCATCCTCATATGGTTGTCTTACATCAAAGTATTGCTTGTCTGTATCATGCATCAATGAGTTCTGAAGAGTGATTTTATTCTTTTGTGTTGTGGGTACAGCTTGACATGGCAAAGTCAAAAAAGAGCAAGGAAAATAATATAGTAGGGAGTGTTGTTACTCGTCGGGTGAAATGGAAAAGGATCTACCGTCGAGATTCTGCTGGTACTTATAGTGCAGTACAAGGTCCAAGTCCACCGACTAAATCTACAAACACAGTATCACCTGCTCCACCAGCTGCAGCATCCGCTTCAATTGTACCAGCATCTCAACCAGTTACTCGTTCGTTTGCTCCGAAACTGGCCAGTTCCCAAGCTGCCTTCACACCTAACACTACTTCTGAAGCACTGCTGACACAATAGGACCTGGCAAGATCAGATGAACCTCATGAGCATCAACACCAAGACGGTACCTGACCGAGTCAAGTTGCAGTTGCATGCTCCTTTATATGTACTTTCACAGTTTGATGTACACTAACACTTTCCATATTCGTTGTTGAACTAGCACCACGGCGCAAGCGGAAATAGACATCAGGGATAATGCTTGACAGATTAACAAAATCTAAAGGAGGAAGAATGGAGATCCATTTTGAGGCAGGTTTAAAAAGGCCACATGATGCTACAGAGTCAGCCAAGTTAGTATTAGAGGCAACTGTTGCCTTTAGGTGTCATGCACGTATCCTCCAACGTGGATCCAGTACAGGAATGAGAAAGACAATACCCAGTTTAACACCTTCCTTGACCATTTATCCATAAGTAATGTTACTCATCGCAATTAGTAATATTGTCTTGCTCTGTCCCATACTTTCTAGCTTCCTCCTAATAAGACTCACATTCTTTTTTCAACAGATGAGGTTCAAGTTGGATCCGAAAGATGATGCAACTAAACAAGCATGCACTCATGTTTTTCAGTTTGCTCTGCGATAGTATTAGTACCACCTTAGAAAATCTCACTTTGAAGGCAAGGCTAACAATGAAATCGCCCAAACATCTCCAGTGGAATATATTACAGATGAACACTGGACAGCCCTTGTTAAACACTGGTCTGATCCAAAGTATCAGGTAGGCTATATGTATTTGCTCATACCACATATTGAACTTGTAATTATGTATGTGCCTTACAAGTGTATCTTGTTCTAGGCTAACTGTTTGAAGAACAAAACCAACCATTCTAAAGTGAAATTCCAACAGACAACAGGATCTTGTAGCTATATTGCACACTACGAGGCTCTTGTAAATAGCTGCTACTTCCTTCTTTTTGTGTGCCATATTATCATATCTATATTGACTTGTTCCAAATACAGAGGAAAGCCCGTGCGGACCAAAAAGAACTTGAACCGAATGCAGTGCAAATCTTCAAGGATTGCCACACCAGCAACATGAAGGGCATGAGCACACTAGTTCAAGCCGCTATTGTAAGTCCTTACTCCTCCTGCCTTGAACTGATTAGTACTGCGATGTGTTCATTTAACTACTTGGTTTGCAGCCAATGTAAGTTACTCTGTTCACTTTTATACACAGTTGTCTTAACGTATCATTTCACCTTACATGGTTTAAAAGAGATGAAGGATATTCTTTTGGTCTTGATCTGTAATCTAGTTGTTATGTTCACGTGCGCACACAATGATAAAATAGCATGTTTGTTTTATATCTATTTGCCCATGATATGAATGATGTCATACTATGTTTATCCTACTTTAAACCATGTCTCTTTATCCTTAGATGTCAACGAATGTGAGGAAATAGACAATACAATATGCATGCTACATGGACATATGTTCCGAAAGTGATTTTATTATATAGTTGGCACTACAATACATACTAATGTATTATAGTAGTTCACCAAAATAAGTTATTTATAAACGTTTAACCTACTTTGTTTGTTTTTGTCTCATTAGTAAATTATCTGGTTCACTAATCTACAAGTTCAAACTTTCAGCAAGCTATGGAACAAATGATTGAACACCCACAACCACCTGAAGGTGATGAGGCTACGACAGGCACAATGTCACCTCTTGCTGCAGTGCGTCAGTATCTCTCCACTAACAGTGCAAAAAGCACCTTCCCGCGTAATTCTTGGTTGGTTGTCAAGGTAACCTTGTCCAAATCGCCTTCTGAACAAAATCTTCCTGCTAGACAGAGTGATATAGCTGTGCTCCAGACACAAGTCCAATCCCTAATGGACGTTGTTTCAGAAACAAAAATAGTGGTTGAGATATGTCGTCAAGATATGAATGGTTTTGAAACCAGACTATCAGACATCCGCTTCGTTGTTCAAGAGCAATAGCAGAAAAAAGGTGGAGATCATGCTGCTCCATCAGATTCTACAGCCTAAAACATTAGCACTCAGGTCAAATGATCTGTGCTTCTATACATCTGATGGTGCTTTTATCTGCTAGGACTGTAAACTTTATGCCAATAGGCCTTTTGTTGTATGGTTGGATTTTATTTTGTTGTGATACAAAATTTATGATGCTGCCACAGGCTGCAGTAATTACGACGCTATTTTTGTATAGTGTAGGTTTATCTTAGTAATGTATTCGGCCGAAAGCTTCGTAGGAGCCCAACATGCCAACATTCGTCGGGCCCATTCCAATTGGGCTAAAAACGATTACGGGCCGAAATTGGCATGTAGCCCACTAAAAATATCTGGGCCTAAATCAGCATAAGCTTTCATATTTTTCTGGTAAGCATTTGCCCATAGTGGGCCTTTAACAGGCCTAAACATAATTTGGGGCCTCAGTAAAATTAGGCCTTTTACAGGTGTAAATATCTCGAGCCCATAAAGAATATGGGTATTTAATAGATCGAAAGTGAGATTGGGCCCTGATTGTGCCAAATAACCCACTGGACTTAGCAGGCCGAAATGGTGGCCCATTTACGATGCGGATCTTTGACAGGCCGAAATTCGGACGGGCCGTAAATGCGCCGACCTAATACACGGGCCTTTAACGAGCCGGAACTTTGGTCAGGCTAGATTATCGCCATTTTTATATGGGACGTTAATGGGCCCGATATGACATTGAGCCGCATATGGCCCTTGGTTTACGTCCGGCGTTAACAGGCCGGAAATGACAACAGGCTGAAAGTGGCCCAAATCTATAGTGGGCCTCTAACAGGCCGAATGTCAAACACGGACGAATATGACCCAAATCCTTTACGGTCGTTTATGGGCCAAAAGTTTTGATGGCCTGTAAATGGGCCCAAATGAAGCCAGACCTTTAACAGGCTGGAAATACACCGGGCCATAATTCGGCCCAATTACTTAGCAGACAGTTAACGGGCCAGAAGTGACCATGGGCCGCATTGATGCCAAGTTTAGGGCAGGCCGTTGACGGGCCGATTTGACAGAGAATGTTGGGCCTTTAGCTGGGTCGGCCCATTATGGTCTGCAGAATCTTACGGGCCTTTACCTGGGCCGGCCCATTGTGGTCCGCAAAATCTTGTGGGCCTTTAGCTGGGCCGGCCCATTATGGTCTGCAAATTCGTGTGGGCCTTTAGCTGGGCCGGCCCATTATGGTCCGCTAAATTTTGTGGGTCTTTAGCTAGGCCTGGCCCATTATGACCCGCTAAATCTTATGGGCCTTCGTTTGGGCCGGCCCATTTAAACTTTGTGGGCCACTTTTGGGCCGGTCCTCATGTCAACATATCATAGGTCATCACGACCATTGGATGAGTGATACCTGTGCCAACGCTGAGCTGACGCATGGATCCGTCAGCCAATGAGAATTTTACACGTGGAAAATCGGCATTGGTCGTGGCTGTTAACGGGTTATCGGATCCAAAATCCGACCCGATAGCTTAACAGCGTTCCGTTACGGTGGATACCACGTGTCGGTCACCCTTGACGAAAGCACTTCTATGACGCGTGATTTATCGTCATGGAAGTGGACACTTCCATGATGATAATTTTGGTAATGTCATGGAACACTTCTACGACAGAACAGGTATGACTATCTTGATTCTGTCATAAATTTGTCATGGATGTACATGCATGACAGAAAACGCAACCTACTATGACAAACACGTATCATCACGGAAGTGTATTTTTTTGTAGTGTCTGTTATTTCAATATATCTAATTTACGATCTTAATTTTCATTTCAAGAAGTACATCCCTTGCTTTGCAAGAACAGGAGTAGAAGGAAATCTTGGGCTTTACTTTGTTGATGACTCCCAGGATGTCATATTGACAACGCAGCATGGACATACAATGACGGTTAGTGTAAAACTTGATAAAGATGGTTACTCCTATTTTAATGCGGGCCTTTGGAGAAAAATGTCTAAGTGTTATGAACTGGAAGCTGGCAATAAAATTCTAGTGCGTGCACCACATCCTGGTCTAAACATGGATGTTTAGTTCCCCAACATCATCAGCCGATCAAAGTCTGATCGAGGTTAGTGTCCTTTCAACTCTCTCCATGTTGTCATATTACTTAGCAAAATCGGGGTATTTGTTCTGACTAATTGATCACTATTTAAGCAACCAATTGTGATTTCATTTTCTAACTCTGTTCCTAGGCACTAACAAATTCTATTTACCAAATTATGCGCACTATATATTCTTCTGCCATGTTCGGAATAAGTAATACATTTCCACCTTTTAAGCAGGATATGTTGGATGTAGAGTGAATGCTCTGTATGTTACTAAGCGTACCAAATTTCACTAGAAGGACTTGAAGCATGTCATAAACTTTGTTGATAATCTGATAGAGATAGCACAGCATATGAACGCTGGATTTTGGATGGGATTAATTATACCTATGGTGCACACATTGAACAAGACCAATTGTGTGCACAAAATGATGGTAAAAAATCTTATTTTAATGTTGATGCTCATAAACTATATATATGTTCAATGATATGTTACAATTGGTTTTTATTCTACATTTCAACAGAAATTGCCCGCTGTAGCAGTTCCTGGTTCGATTTCCCGGCGTGGTCGAATTACACTTGTGCCTGCTAATAACACCAAAGTGATTGCAAGGTACTGATACGCCTCGAACATATCTATAATTTTTGATTGTTCCATGCTGTTATATTATCATTCTTGGATGTTTTACTATAATTTATAGTCATTTTATATCATTTTTTGGTACTAACATATTGACATAGTGCCCAGTGCCAGTTGCTGTTTTTTGCATGTTTTTTACATCGCAGGAAATCAATACCAAACGGAGTCCAAACGCTGCAAAACTTTTTGAGGATTTTTTGGGCCAGAAGACATCCAGTGGGCTAGGAAAGCACCTGGGGGGTGCTCCAAGGGGAGCACAACCCACTAGGGCATGCCTAATTTTTCAGAATTTTTGGAGTAGCAGAAGTATGGTTGGAGTACAGATTACTTCAGAACGTTTTGTTTTTTGACAGATTCTGTTTTCAATGCATAGTTTGCTTGTTTCCTAGTTTCTATGGCTTATATTTCTGAATATAAATTGTGAAAATGATATGCTATAGTAGGAATTGTGTGGAAACAACTATGAATCTTACCTTTGACAGTAACAAAGTGAAATGGTTTACTCTTTATCATACTAACCTATCTCACGAAGTTCCGTTAAGTTTTGTGGGGTTGAAGTTTTCAAGTTTTGGGTGAGATGTAGATATGAGGAGAATAAGGAGTGAAAAGACCCTAAGCTTGGGGATGCCCAAGGCACCCCAAGGTAATATTCAAGGAAGATCCAAGCAACTAAGCTTGGGGATGCCCTGGAAGGCATCCCCTCTCTCATCTCCAACATTATTGGTAACCTTACTTGAGGATATATTTTTATTCGTCACATGATATGTGTTTTGCTTGGAGTGTCATTTTATTTTGTTAGGATTTCCTTGCTGTTATTTATAATAATGTTTTGCATCTTTTATTTCAATAAAAATGTCAAGTATAGCCTTTGCCATGCTTATTTTGTGAGTCTACTTGTGGATGTTTCAAGACAGAAAGTTTGTTGCAGTTGCAAAAATTCTCTAGAAAAGTCAGAATGTGATAAAATGTTGAAACGTTTTGTATAGTAAGCTATAAATTTCTATAGTGTGGTAATTTTTTAGAATTGTTGGAGTTAGGGAAGTATGATGAATCTTGCATTCTTTACAGACTGTACTATTTTGGCAGATTGTTGTTATGGTTGCATTGTTTGCATATGTTCGCTTGTTTAATGATTCTATTTGAGGATAGGAATATCAAATATGCAGAGGCATTTAGTATTCAATGTCAAATAATAGTTTTAGTGATTTGCTACAGTATAGAATGATAAGGTTTTGCATTGATTTATACTAACTTATCTCATGAGTTCTTGTTGAGTTTTGTGTGGATGAAGTTTTTGAGATTTAGGCAAACCGTGATATGAGAGGAATGAAGAAGAAAGAGCTCAAGCTTGGGGATGCCCAAGGCATCCCAAGTTAATATTCCAAGAAGTATCAAGCATCTAAGCTTGGGGGTGCCCCGGTAGGCATCCCGCTTTTCTTCATCAACAATTATTGGTTAGCCTCGGTTGAGCCTAAGTTTTTTGCTTCTTCACATGATGTGTGCTATTCTTAGAATTTCATTTCATTTTATTTTGTTTTGCTTGCTATTTTAATAAAATACTTAGATCTGAAACTTTTAAATAAGAGAGAGTCCTCACACAACTACCTATTTACTTAACTACTCATTTGATCTTCACTTATATCATTTTGGAGTAGTTTGTCAGTTCTCTCATGCTTCACTTATATTATTTTGAGAGATAAATTTTTTATGCCCATGTTCTTCACTTAAAATTGTTTGAGCTTATTAAAAGCAACATATGAAACTAGTCCCAAAGTGATAGATATCCAAAGAGTATATAATAAAAACTTTCATGAAGATCATTGGACAAAATAAACTTGGTTCTTTGTAATGGTTTTGAGATATGACGATATGATATGTGAGTCATGTTGATGAGTAATTATGCTTTAGTAAGAATATTGATGTTAAGGTTTGTGATTCCCTATGCAAGCACGAAAGTCAATAGTTATGCAATGAAATTACATCCTACTTGTGGTGCATTATTTGGTGTTAGTTGTGCTTAATGCTCACTTATCAGATTTTTTGTTTCTTGGTTGGACTCTTCTCAATCTTTTTGCTAGCCTTCATTTGCACTAAGTATGATCACTACTTGTGCATCCAAAACCCTTTAAACCAGTTTTTCCATATGAGTCCACTATACCTACCTATATGTGGTATTTCCACGCCGTTCTAAGCAAATTTGTATGTGCCATCTCTAATTTTCAAAATAAATTTCTCTTTTGTGTGCTTGTACCACTCGCGAGGCGGTGAGGGGTGGCCGATATTTTCCATGCTAGATGTGCTATTCTCATGATGAGTGTTTATTCACTTGTCATTGCACGAGAGTACGTCAAAAGTATTAGGGATGCCCAATCCCGAAATAAAAAATGAATTTACTTTATGTTGTCAAATAATAAATTCCTTGGAAAGTGTTGGTATGGAGGGCACCCATGGATACGGTTAGCCATGGAAAGTGAAAGTATGGTGGAAAAAGGAATAAACTTTATTTTCTGTTTGGGAACCGCCTATGATATATCTAGCATGGAAAGTGATGGGAACTCTAAGTCGTTTCCGTTGCTGGGAAAAGTATGCCTCCCAAAATGTTTTTATCTCTCAATTTTCGCTTTGAGCTCTGGCACCTCTATAAATTGCTACCTCCCTCCGCGAAGGGCCTTTCTTTTACTTTATGCAATTTTTATTTTTTACTTGATTCTCCATCTTCTCTTATAAAGCACCAACTAAGGGGCACTATGATCGTACTTGAGCATTTGGTGTAGCTAATATACGAGTGTGCTTCATGAATGGATCAATGATTGAGCATAATGGGCTAGGGATAACTTGCTTTAGTGTTGATATTTTGAAAGACATGGTTCCTTGTTGATATGTGATGACCCACAAGTGTAGGGGATCAATCGTAGTCCTTTCGATAAGTAAGAGTGTCGAACCCAACGAGGAGCAGAAGGAAATGATAAGCGGTTTTCAATAAGGTTTTCTCTGCAAGACTGAAATTGTAGGTGATAGATAGTTTTGTGATAAGATAAATAGTAAGGAGCAACAAGTAAATAAAGTAAATAAAGTGCAGCAAGGTGGCACAATCCTTTATGTAGCAAAGGATAAGCCTGGATAATTTCTAATAATAATAAAGGAGCTCCCGACGACACATTGGGAATTATCGTCAAGCTAGTTTTCATCACGTTCATATGATTCGCGTTCGGTACTTTGATAATTTGATATGTGGGTGGACCGGTACTTGGGTACTGCCCTTACTTGGACAACCATCCCACTTATGATTAACCCCTATTGCAAGCGTCCGCAACTACAAAAGAAGTATTAAGGTAAACCTAACCACAGCATTAAACATATGGATCCATATCAGCCCGTAACGAAGCAATGCATAAACTAGGGTTTAAGCTTCTGTCACTCTAGCAACCCATCATCTACTTATTACTTCCCCATGCCTTCCTCTAGGCCCAAATAATGGTGAAGTGTCATGTAGTCGACGTTCACATAACACCACTAGAGGAAAAGACAACATACATCTCATCAAAATATCGAACGAATACCAAATTCACATGACTACTAATAGCAAGACTTCACCCATGTCCTCAGGAACAAACGTAACTACTCACAAAGCATATTCATGTTCATAATCAGAGGAGTAATAATATGCATAAAGGATCTGAACATATGATCTTCCACCAAGTAAACCAATTAGCATCAACTACAAGGAGTAATCAACACTACTAGCAACCCACAGGTACCAATTTGTGGTTTTGATACAAGATTCGATACAAGAGATGAACTAGGGTTTTGAGAGGAGATGGTGCTGGTGAAGATGTTGATGGACATTGACTCCCTCTCGATGAGAGGATCGTTGGTGATGACGGTGGTGTTGATTTCCCCCTCCCGGAGGGAAGTGTCCCCGGCAGAACAGCTCTGCCAGAGCCCTAGATTGATTCCGCCAAGGTTCCGCCTCGTGGCGGCGGAGTTTCGTCCCATAAGCTTTCCCACGATTTTTTCCAGGGTAAAAGTGATGATAAAGTAGAAGATGGACGCTAGAGGCCCACCAAGGGGCCCAGGAGATAGGGGGCGCGCCCTATAGGAGGGGGCGCGCCCCCCTGTCTCCTGGACAGGGTGTGGGGCCCCTGGCCTATTTCTTTCACTCAGAAATTCTTAATAATTCCAAAAATTTGTTTCATGGAGTTTCAGGACTTTTGGAGCTGTGCAGAATAGGTTCCCAATGTTTGCTCCTTTTCCAGCCAGAATTCCAGCTGCCGGCATTCCCCCTCTTCATGGTAAACCTTGTAAAATAAGAGAGAATAGCCATAAGTAATGAGATATAATGTGTAATAACAGCCCATAATGCAATAAATATTGATATAAAAGAATGATGCAAAATGGACGTATCAACTCCCCCAAGCTTAGACCTCGCTTGTCCTCAAGCGGAAGCCGAAATCGAAAAATATGTCCACATGTTTAGAGATAGAGGTGTCGATAAAAATAAAATACGGACATGAGGGCATCATGATCATTCTTATAACAGCAACATATATAGATTTTGTCATATGATTTCCTATGCTCAAGTAACAAGCAATCCACAATGTCAAGTATGGTTCAAAAACTTCATTGGGAACTAACAAACTATAATCTCAGTCATTGAAGTAATTGCAATTTATCGTAACATCAGAAAGAGTCAATAAAAGAGCTTTTCAGCAAGCTCACATACTCAACTATCTCGTAGTCTTCTACAATTGCTAACACTCACGCAATACTTGTGGTTATAGAGTTTCAGCCAGACACTGAGAAAGATAGGGGCTTATTGTGTTGCCTCCCAACGTATTCACCTTTAGGTGATGTCAACAATAATAGCCCATGCTAACTTACATCCAATTTGATATATATATCATGATCTTTCAAACACGAGGAGCTTGCCAAAGGATAAAATGTAAAAGGGAAAGGTGAGGATCACCCTGACTCAAGAATAAAGTAAAAACATGAAGTAAAAGATAGGCCCTTCGCAGAGGCAAGCAGAGGTTGTCATGCGCTTTTAGGGTTGGATATACAAAATCTTAATGCGAAAGATCATCACTTTATATTGCCCCTTGTATGTGGACCTTTATTATGCAGTCTGTCACTTTTATTACTTCCACAACAAGATTGTACAAAGCTTATTTTCTCTACACTAATAAGTTATCACTACTAGGGAAAACCCTAGCAGTAGCGCTGGTTTTGTGCTCACTAGTAGCGCGGGTAGGCGCGCTACTAATAAGGTGCTACAGCTATTGCTTAGCAGTAACGCGTGCCGGCGCGCGCTACTGCTAGGACAAATAGTTGTAGTGTTTGTTCACCCCCACGCTACTGCTAATGAAACTAGTGGCAGCGTGTTTTCTCTCCATCGCTACTAGTATTCATTTTTTATTTTTTATTTTTAGTGTATTTATGCGGTTTTCTCTCCATCGTACAAATATTGGTACAATACCAGTTATGAGGTTTACATCATTATGTCCAGTGTGTCAAATGAAGGTGGATTAGGTTCAAGTGGAGGCAATATGTGGTGCATGTCAAAAGTATACTACTAATCCAAACGTGATCTAGTTTGGACTAGTAGTACTTTCGATGTGCACCACATGTTGCCTCCACTTGAATCTAATCCGCTAGCACAAGCTATTTAATCATCATCATAGTAATTACCACCAACATTATTTATTTAATCACCACTAACACTAGCTAATAATAATCATCATAGTCATTACCACCAACACTAGCTATTTTATCATCATAGTAATAGTGTAGCACATCATCATCCTCAAACTCATTTCTAGCTAGCTAATCACTCGTGCTGCTCTCTCTTACGTAAAATAACATAAAACATGTGTAGCTCTCCTCCTTGATCAAGTTGGAGCATGCAGATAAACATGTCTCCTAATCGTGGGTTGCGCTTCTGTTTGCTGCCCCTCGTACTTCTCTGCGCTCCCCCGTCACATATTTGGTCCAGTCTTGCACTATTAAGCATCCGTCGCTAATCTTGAATGCACTACAGTAATCTGTAGGATATCTTGGCCGTAAGATAATAATACTCATGGTACCTTTAGTCTCGATCCCATAAGGCACAACATTCATCGGGACTCCCTGTTGAAGAACATCGTATGGTAACAT
The DNA here is from genome assembly GCF_002162155.2 of Triticum dicoccoides. NCBI lineage: Eukaryota > Viridiplantae > Streptophyta > Magnoliopsida > Poales > Poaceae > Triticum > Triticum dicoccoides. The sequence continues at coordinate 176,726,493 of NC_041391.1, forward strand.
ACTTAGCAATGAAGTTTAGCTTCAAAAATAATGTATGGAAAAGATGCATTGAGGACAAATATTAAAAATCTTACCATCCTTCCTAAATAGATGTGACCGTAGTTCAGTACGAACACTATTGGTCGCACATTTTCAGTACTAACATTTCTAAATGCAGGAAGAAAATTTGTCTTGACAGTACCAAGATCCGCAAGCCATGAAACATAATGACTAAGCTCCTCGCAGTTGAGTTCAGCCCCGGCACAGTATACGGTCTTGTCTACCAAGCGCTGAACATGTTTGCTTGCACCAAAATAAGCTATCAATAGAAATTAATTGTCAACTATTTTTGAATAAACAATATCAAAGACATAAATATGGTTGAGAAACTCACATTTTGGTATAACTGGAGGCATCTGCACATCGACCCAGATGTCGGTATTACCTTCAATATCATCTTCCAGACGAATATCAAAGGTGATAACCATATCGGGCTCAAATGCATAAGTCTTGCATAGTGCTCGCCATGTTTTGCATCCAAAATAAGTGTAGTCGTCTGAATTGTATAATTTTGTGTGGAAAATATAACCATGCTCAGTCTTCAAGTAAAATTTCTTTACCTCCATAGTACGACTGCAACCTATCTTATACAATACAAAAACTCTTGCATGGAAGGGGATACGCTAGAAGAATAGTAAAAATAAATTATAAGTTGAAGCAAATGAAGCATATGTCATGCTTAATTACGAAAAAAGACTTGTCGTTGTGACTTACTGTATCCACTTCGAAGTTCTCGTCCAGCTTGATGCTGAAGCGCCTATCATCATCTAGGAAGATTCCATCGCACAGGCCGCGCTCGTCTTTGCAGTATTTGCAAATACCGAAATCCTTTTCGTCGTCAGACATTTCCTATGTTCATCGTTAAAACATTAATTGAAAATCGATCGAAGACAACTACCAGGATACTCAACACACAAATCCAGGGCACGTGATATTTCCTACATATTCTGGCACAAGTCATGCCAAAATTCACGGAAAAATCCGGCATGACCTTTGCTAAAATAGGACATATCGAGCGCCTGAAATTTGCCGGAACGGAAATGAATCAACACTCCGGCAAAACATAGGCCAGTCGGAGGTGTAACCTGCAAACATGATCGGCCACTTGGGCAAGCACATATCCTATTTGAGCAACACAAGACATTTCAAAATATCTTATAGGACTCAAATTAGCATGCATTGAATAAGCAAAAGTAAATCATCTCATGCGTGTTCGTACATCGTTGAATATTATCACTAATACATCCTGAATAGTGTCATACATATAACATCACTAATACAACTAAAACCCTAGCACACGAAGGGTATCCGCGCGGGCGGTGGACACCCACAGAGAAGGAACCATCACGGGATCATAGCTCCAGTGAGATCCCTGGAGAACCTGCCAGGTATTGGAGAACCTGTGCTCCAACGCAAACAAGTAGTGACGGACGTGCGCGTCCTCCTCACTGACACGGTGACGCACCACCTCCGCGGGGTCCTCGAGCCTGGACCGTCACTGGCCCATGCGACCGCCACCAAAGAAGGTTCGGGTCAACGACAGGCTGGCTCCTCACCAACCTGCGCCCCCCCCCCCGGTAGGTAGCGCCTCCCAGTACCACCCCGGCGGAGCCCAGTCCCGGACATGGCCCATCTAGTCAAGCAGGTGTCGTCCTCCACCAAATCGACGACGAGGATGCGTGATAGGCATCGTCCACGTCGATGCAGGAAAAATTGCTTTAACTAAAAAAATAGCAACAAGTTCTTACTAACATGTTCTATTAATTCAATTAGTTCTTACTGAAAATAAACTTACTATAAATAAAAATAAACTAGTACCTAGCTAATTAGTACCTAGTTCTTACTAACTAATTAGTACCTAGGAACTATTGCTAAGGGTTCATACTAACTAACTAACTAACACTAAATTAACTAACACTAAAAATAGCCTAGGGTTCATACTAACTAGCACTAAATGCTAGGGTTCATACTAAGAAAACAAGAGGGATCGGAAGGGGAGAGTGCTTACAGAGGGCGGGGAGAGAGATGGGGTCGGGGGAGACGGTGGCACCG
>NC_041391.1:176729032-176752458 GCF_002162155.2 Triticum dicoccoides
GAGGTCGGGGGAGACGGCGGCGAGGCGGGTCAAGGGAGACGGCGGCGAGGCGGGGTCGGGGGAGACGGCCGTGAGGAGGGGTCGGGGGAGACGGCGGCGAGACGGCGGCGAGGCGGAGGCGACGAGGGGGAGAAGATAGAGTGGGGAATTGGGGGAGGAAGCAGAGAAGAGGGAATCAGGTCGCGCGGGGGGTTAGGTGAGAATAGCTTTAACAGTAGCATGGGAAGGGAAAACGCGTTGCTGCTAAAATACATAGTAGTAGCGCCGTTTCTAGAAGGGCGCTACTACTATACCTAGCACGTCGGGAACGGTGTGGCAATTATAGTAGTAGCGCGTTCTGTTCCTGCCGCGCTACTGCTAAGGGGGTAACAGTAGCGCGGTTTTGGCAGACGCGCTACTGCTAATTAGCAGTAACGCCTCATTTTAACACGCGCTACTGGTAAGATTCTGTGTATAAGGTTTTCCCGAGTAGTGTATGCATATTTAAAGAGAAATTTTTATTGCTTGCACCGATGACAACTTACTTGAAGGATCGTACTCAATCCATAGGTAGGTATGGTGGACTTTCATGGCAAAACTGGGTTTAAGGATATTTGGAAGCACAAGTAGTATCTCTACTTGGTGCAAGGAATTTGGCTAGCATGAGGGGGAAAGCCAAGCTCAACATGTTTGGAATGTCAATAACAATATACTTTAACTAAGATGTGAGAAAACATAAACCATTACATTGTCTTCCTTGTCCAACGTCAACTCTTTTAGCATGTCATACTTAATGAGTGCTTCACAATCATAAAAGATGTCCAAGATGATATATTTATATGTGAACCTCTCTTTCCTTATCACTTCCTATTAATTGCAATGATGACCAAAACTATGTTTATCAACTCTCAACAATTTTTATGCCTCATACTTTCTATATGTGAAGTTATCATTATCCATAATATCAATATGAACTCTTTTATTCTTTCTACTTTCTCAAGATCATAGCACATAGCAAAGCCCTTGACTCAACACTAATCTTTATTATAGATAGCTCGCGGACTCGAATACAAGAAGAGATCACAAAGCAAAACTCAAACTACTTGATATCAAAACTTCAATCTACTAGATCAAGATACTACTAAAAGGATCGAACTAAATAAAGCGGTAAAGATAAGAGTGTGATGGTGATACGATACTGGGGCACTTCCCCCAAGCTTGGCAATTGCCAAGGGGAGTGCCCATACCCATGTGATTATTTCCTCGGAGGTGGTGAAGTAGGAGTTGTTTTGGAGTCGGTTTACTTACCGTACCACATACCTATGCCTTTTTGGAGTCTGGAACATTCTGGAAAGTGTCCCTTATGTATTCCTCAGGGGTTATGGTTTCAATAATATTAGTTTCAACATTGATAGGATTACCTGAAATATAATGTTTAATTCTTTGACTGTTTACCACCCTCGCATTTGTGCCTTCGAAGTTGTTGATTTTTATGGCACCAGAACGATAGACCTCCTCGATAACGTAGGGACCTTCCCATTTTGAGAGAAGTTTCCAGCAAAAAATCTTAAACGAGATTTGAATAATAACACATAATCTCCTACGTTAAACTCACACTTTTGTATCCTCTTATCATGCCAGCGTTTGACTTTTTCTTTGAGAAGCTTGGCATTCTCAAGGCTTGGGTTCTCCATTCATCAAGTAAGCTAATATTGAATAACCTCTTCTCACCGGCAAGCTTAAAGTCATAATTGAGCTCTTTAATAGCCCAATATGCTTTATGTTCAAGTTCGAGAGGTAAATGACACGCTTTTCCATAAACCATCTTATAAGGAGACATACCCATAGGATTTTTGTATGCAGTTCTATAGGCCCATAATGCATCATCAAGTTTTTTGGACCAATTCTTTCTAGATCTATTCACAATCTTTTGCAAAATTAATTTGAGCTCTCTATTGCTCAACTCTACTTGATCACTAGACTGCGGATGATAGGGAGATGCTACTCTATGATTGACATCATACTTAGCGAGCATCTTAGGGAAAGCACCATGAATGAAATGTGAACCACCATCAGTCATAAGATATCTAGGGACTCCAAACCTCGGGAAAATAACTTCTTTAAGCATTTTATAGAAGTGTTATGATCACCACTACTAGTTGGAATAGCTTCTACCCACTTAGTAATGTAACCAATAGCAACTAAAATATGTGTATAACCATTAGAGGTAGGAAAAGGTCCCATATAATCAAAGCCCCAAACATCAAACGGTTCAATAACAAGAGAATAATTCATAGGCATTTCTTGACGTCTACTAATGTTACCTATTCTTTGACATTCATCACACGATAAGACAAACTTACAAGCATCTTTGAAGAGAGTAGGCCAATAAAAACCAGATTGTAGTACCTTGTGTGCAGTTCTATCTCTAGCGTGGTGTCCTCCATAAGATTCAGAGTGACACTTGCGTAGGATCTGTTCATGTTCATGCTCAGGCACACAACGTCTAATAACACCATCTACTCCTTCTTTATAAAGGTGTGGATCATCCCAGAAGTAATGTCTTAAATCATAAAAGAACTTTTTCTTTTGCTGGTATGTGAAACTAGGCGGTAAATATTTAGCAACAATGTAATTAGCATAATCAGCATACCAAGGAGTAGTACGAGAAGCATTGACGACCACTAATTGTTCATGGGGAAAGCTATCATTAATAGGTAGTGGGTCATCAAGAACATTCTCTAACCTACACAAGTTATCTGAAACGGGGTTCTCAGCTCCCTTTCTGTCAATAATATGCAAGTCAAATTCTTGGAGCAAGAGAACCCATCTAATGAGTCTAGGCTTAGCATCTTTCTTTTCCATAAGATATTTAATAGCAGCATGATCAGTGTGAATAGTAACTTTGGAATCAACAATATAAGGTCTGAACTTATCACATGCAAACACAACTGCTAAAAACTCTTTTTCGGTAGTAGCATAATTTCTCTGGGTAGTATCAAGGGTCTTACTAGCATACTGGATAGCATTCAATTTCTTATCAACTCTTTGCCCTAAAACAGCACCTACAGCATAATCACTAGCATCGCACATAATTTCAAAAGGTAAATTCCAATCAGGTGGCTGAACAATAGGTGCGGTGATCAAAGCTTTCTTAAGCACTTCAAATGCTTCTACACAATCATCATCAAAGACAAAAGTAATATATTTTTGCAATAAATTAGTCAGAGGCCTAGAGATTTTAGAAAAGACCTTAATGAACCTCCTATAAAAGCCTGCATGACCAAGGAAACTTCTTATACCTTTTATGTCCTTGGGACATGGCATCTTTTCAATAACATCAACTTTGGCTTTATCAACTTCAATACCTCTCTCAGAGATCTTGTGCCCCAAGACAATGCCTTCATTAACCATAAAGTGACACTTTTCCAAATTCAGGACAAGACTAGTGTCTTCGCATCTCTGCAAAACTCGATCAAGGTTGCTCAAACAATCATCAAAAGAGGATCCATAGACGGAGAAGTCATCCATGAATACCTCACAAATCTTTTCACAAAAATCAGAGAATATAGCCATCATGCATCTTTGAAAGGTAGCAGGAGCATTACATAAACCAAAAGGCATACGTCTATAAGCAAAAGTACCAAAAGGGCAAGTAAAAGTAGTTTTAGATTGATCCTTCACTGACACGGGTATCTGAGAGAAACCAGAATAACCATATAGAAAGCAAAAATGTGTGTGTTTGCATAGCCTTTCTAGCATTTGATCAATAAAAGGTAAAGGGTAATGATCTTTCTTAGTAGCTTTATTTAGCTTACGGAAATCAATTACCATCCTAAAACCTGTAATAATTCTTTGCAAGATCAATTCATCTTTATCAATAGCAATGACGGTAATACCTCCCTTTTTAGGGACACAATGGACAGGGCTTACCCATTCACTATCAGCAACGGGATAAATAATACCTGCCTCAAGGAGCATTAGTATCTCCTTTCTTACCACTTCCTTCATTTTGGGATTTAATCGTCTTTGAGGATCCCTAACTGGTTTGGCATCTTTCTCCACTGAAATCTTGTGTTGACATAATGTGGGACTAATGCCCTTAAGATCATCCAGAGTATATCCAATAGCTGCTCGGTGCTTCTTCAGAGTTTTCAATAATATTTCTTCTTCTTTCTCTGAAAGCTTAGCACTAATAATAACAGGATATATTTCTTTTTCATCAAGATAAGCATACTTAAGATTATCAGGTAATGGTTTGAGTTCAAACACGGGATCACCCTTTGGTGGAGGGGGATCCCTAAGAATTTCAACGGGAAGGTAATGTTTCAGCATAGGTTCCTATTTAAGGAACACTTCATCTATTTCTTCCCTTTGCTTCATAAACATATCGTTTTCATGGTCTAGCAAATATTGTTCTAACGGATCAGTTGGAGGAACATCAATGGAAGCAAGACCAATAATCTCATCCTTACTAGGTGGTTCCCTTTCACGAGGTTGTCTACTAAACTTAGCAAAATTAAACTCATGAGACATACCATCTATGCCAATAGTGACAATATTCTTTTCACAATTAATCTTAGCACTAGCAGTATTCAAGAAGGGTCTACCAAAAATAATGGGACAAAAATCATCTTGTGGGGAACCAAGAACAAGAAAATCAGCAGGGTATTTAACCTTCCCACACAAAACTTCAACATATCTAACAATCCCAATAGGTTTAATGGTATCCCTATTAGCAAGCTTAATAGTAACATCAATGTCTTCTAATTCAACGGGTGCAATGTCGTGCATAATTTCTTTATAAAGATCATAAGGTATCGCACTAGCACTAGCACCCATATCACATAAGCCATGATAACAATGATCTCCTATTTTAACAGAAACAACAGGCATGCCTACGACGGGTCTACTTGTCTTAGTATCAGGTCTAGCAATATTAGCAGTCTCACCCAAGAAATAAATAACATGCCCATCTAAGTCCTCATCCAAGAGATCTTTAACCATAGCAATACTAGGTTCAACATTAATTTGCTCAGGAGGTGTATAACTCCTAGTATTACTCTTACGAACAACAATCGAAGCTTTAGCATGATCCTTTATCCTAACAGGAAAAGGAGGTTTCTCAACATAAGCAGTAGGAACGATAGGATCACTATAGGTAATAGTCTTTTCTTCGACTGTAATAGGTGCAACTACTTTCACTTCAACAGGAGGATTATATTTAAACCACTTCTCTTTAGGGAGATCAACGTGAGTAGCAAACGATTCACAAAAAGTAGCTACTATCTCAGAGTCAAGTCCATACTTAGCACTAAATCCACGAAAAGCATCGGTATCCATAAAAGATTAAACACAATCGAACTTAGGTGTCATACCTGTCTCCTTACCATCGTCGGAACCCCAATCTTCAGAGTTGCGCTTAATTCTTTCCAATAAGTCCCATTTGAAATCAATAGTCTTCACCACATAAGAACCAGCACAGGAAGTATCGAGCAGGTTGCGATTATCAAGAGAAAGCCGAGCATAAAAAATTTGAATAATCATTTCCCGAGAGAGCTCATGATTGGGGCATGATTATAACATTGACTTAAGCCTCCCCCAAGCTTGAGCGATGCTTTCTCCTTCGCGAGGCTAGAAATTATATATGTAATTACGATCACGATGAACAAGATGCATAGGATAGAACTTCTGGTGAAATTCCAACTTCAATCGCTTATAATTCCAAGATCTCGTATCATCACATAGCCTATACCATGTCGATGCATCTCCCTTCAAAGATAAAGGGAAGACCTTCCTTTTGACAACATCATCGGGATTACCTGCAAGCTTAAATAATCCACAAACTTCATCCACAAAGATAACGTGTAAATCGGGATGCAATGTTCCATCTCCTGCAAATGGATTAGCTAGCAGTTTCTCTATCATACCCGAAGGAATCTCAAAGTGAATATTTTCATAAAGTTCAGTAGGTTGAGGAGCAACTCTTTGCTCTTCTGGTTGGGGTGAAGATACCCCAAACAAGCCCCTCAAAGGATTAGTTTCCATAGTGACAAGTAACAGAATATATTAGCACACTATATAAATCTTTCCTTACCAAGTTCCACTCACCAAAAGCGCTACACTCCCCGGCAACGGCGCCAGAAAAGAGTCTTGATGACCCACAAGTTTAGGGGATCAATCGTAGTCCTTTCGATAAGTAAGAGTGTCGAACCCAACGAGGAACAGAAGGAAATGATAAGCGGTTTTCAGTAAGGTTTTCTCTGCAAGCACTGAAATTGTAGGTGATAGATAGTTTTGTGATAAGCTAAATAGTAAGGAGCAACAAGTAAATAAAGTAAATAAAGTGCAACAAGGTGGCCCAATCCTTTATGTAGCAAAGGATAAGCCTGGACAATTTCTAATAATAATAAAGGAGCTCCTGAGGACACATTGGGAATTATTGTCAAGCTAGTTTTCATCATGTTCATATGATTCGCGTTCGGTACTTTGATAATTTGATATGTGGGTGGACCAGTACTTGGGTACTGCCCTTACTTGGACAAGCATCCCACTTATGATTAACCCCTATTGCAAGCGTCCGCAACTACAAAAGAAGTATTAAGGTAAACCTAACCACAGCATTAAACATATGGATCCATATCAGCCCCTAACGAAGCAACGCATAAACTAGGGTTTAAGCTTCTGTCACTCTAGCAACCCATCATCTACTTATTACTTCCCCATGCCTTCCTCTAGGCCCAAATAATGGTGAAGTGTCATGTAGTCGACGTTCACATAACACCACTAGAGGAAAAGACAACATACATCTCATCAAAGTATCGAACGAATACCAAATTCACATGACTACTAATAGCAAGACTTCACCCGTGTCCTCAGGAACAAACGTAACTACTCACAAAGCATATTCATGTTCATAATCAGAGGAGTAATAATATGCATAAAGGATCTGTACATATGATCTTCCACCAAGTAAACCAATTAGAATCAACTACAAGGAGTAATCAACACTACTAGCAACCCATAGGTACCAATTTGTGGTTTTGATACAAGATTGGATACAAGAGATGAACTAGGGTTTTGAGAGGAGATGGTGCTGGTGAAGATGTTGATGGAGATTGACCCCCTCTCGATGAGAGGATCATTGGTGATGACGTTGGTGATGATTTCCCCCTCCCAGAGGGAAGTGTCCCCGGAAGAACAGCTCTGCCAGAGCCCTAGATTGATTCCTCCAAGGTTCCACCTCGTGGCGGCGGAGTTTCATCCCGTAAGCTTGCCCACTATTTTTTCCAGGGTAAAAGTGTTGATATAGCAGAAGATGGACGCCGGAGGCCCGGGATATAGGGGAGCGCCCTATAGGGGGGACGCCCCCTGTCTCCTGGACAGGATGTGGGCCCCTTGTCCTATTTCTTTCACACAGAAATTCTTAATAACTCCAAAAGGTTGTTTCATGGAGTTTCAGGACTTTTGGAGCTATGCAGAATAGGTTCCCAACGTTTGCTCCTTTTCCAGCCAGAATCCAGCTGTTGGCATTCCCCCTCTTTATGGTAAACCTTGTAAAATAAGAGAGAATAGCCATAAGTAATGAGATATAATGTGTAATAACAGCCCATAATGCAATAAATATTGATATAAAAGCATGATGCAAAATGGACGTATCAATATGCCTTGGTATTGATGTATCCATGTCAAAACTAGACTATTGCTTTGAACCATATAAAATTCCATATGTCCATGCTACAAAGGAAAAGAATATGTGATGAACATGATAGGAAGCATTCCACATCAAAAATTATGTTCCTATCATTTACCTACTCGAGGATGAGCAGGAATTAAGCTTGGGGATGCTGATGCATCTCCAACGTATCTATAATTTTTGATTGTTCCATGCTGTTATATTATCATTCTTGGATGTTTTACATTCATTTTATAGCAAGTTTATATCATTTTTTGGGACTAACCTATTGAAATCGTGCCCAGTGCCAGTTGTTGTTTTTTGCTTGTTTTTTACATCGCAGAAAATCAATATGAAACGGAATCCAAATGCAACAAAACTTTTTGGAGATTTTTTTTGGACCAGAAGACATCCAGTGGGCTAGAGAAGCACCTAGGGGGTGCCCCGAGGGGGGCACAACCCATCAGGGCACGCCTTGGGGCCTAGCGCTCCCAGGTGGGTTGTGCCCACCTCGGTGGCCTCCCGCACCGCCTCTTTGCTCTATAAATGCCCAAATATTCCAAAAACCCTAGGGGAGTTGACGAAAAACAATTCCTGCCACCGCCAGTTCCAGAACCGTGAGATCCAATCTAGAGGCCTTCCCCTGCACTCCGCCAGAGGGGGGAATCATCACCGGTGGCCATCTTGATCATCCCGGCGGCCACCATGATGAGGAGGGAGTAGTCCACCCTCGGGGTTGAGGGTTTGTACCAGTAGCTATGTGTTTACTCTCTCTCTCGCTCTCTCTCTCTCTCGTGTTCTTGAGATGTCACGATCTTAATGTATCGCGAGCTTTGTTAATATAGTCAGATCATATGGTGTTTTCCCCTCTCTATCTTGTTCTGATGAATTGAGTTTTCCCTTTGAGATTTCGTTTTATCGGACTGAATACTTTTATGGATTTGAGAGCACTTGATACATGTCTTTCGTATGAATACCTGTGGTGACAATGGGGTATTATATTGATTCACTCAAGATATGTTTTGGCACTCAACTCACGGATTCCCGAGGTGACATTGGGGTAATCTATGCATAGGGGTTGATGCACGTTCTCGTCTTTTATTTCTCTGGTAGAAATCTTGGGGTACTCTTTGAGGTTCTTTGTGTTGGATTGAGTATTACAAATTTGAATTTGCTTTGGTGTTATTTTAGTACAAACTCTTGGATAGATCGATCAGAAATAATAGCTTTGAGGTGGTTTCATACCCTACAAACAATTTATTCTTATGCTCTCCACTAGATAAGAACTTTGGAGTGATTCTTCATTGCACTTTGAAGGATAGTTATATGATCCAATTATATTAGCATTGTTGAGAGATTGCACTAGCGAAAGTACGGACCCTAGGCCTCATTTTCAAGCATTGCAATACCATTTTTGCTCCATTTTATCAATTGATGCCTTGTTATTTTTTATTGTTCTTACTACAAAAACCAATATCTACTATCCATATTACACTTGTATCACCATCTCTTCGCCGAACTAGTGCACCTATACAAATTACCATTGTATTTGGTGTGTCGGGGACACAAGAGACTTTTTATTATTCGGTTGCAGGGTTGTTTGAGAGAAACCATCTTCATCCTACACCTCCCATGGATTGATAAACCTTAGGTCATCCACTTGAGGGAAATTGCTACTATCCTACAAAACTCTGTGCTTGGAATCCCAACACGTGTCTACAAGAATAAAGTTGTGTAGTAGACATCAGCCGCCGTGCCCCGCTGCCGCCCTCGCCCACTGCGCCCCGTTGACGGCCTCACCCACCGCGCTTGCTTCTGCCCTTGCTGTGTGTCCCGTCCAGCTCGCCCAACGCAGCACGGGGAGGTTGCCGCGTGGCCTGTCTACCTCTCTTGCCATTCACCCATGCCACCCTCGCTCATGCAGCTATATAAGCGGCTCGTCCAGCGCTTTGCCCCATCCACCAGCGTCGTGGTAGAAACATCTCCCCTGCATCTAATTCTATCACACAACATCTTATCTCCAGCATGATGGTTCATGGACGCAGGTGTTTTGGGAGGTGGTGGTTCGGTGGCCGCCGAGGAGAAGGCGGCGCCAGAGGCGGCGCCACATCGGGCGGCCTGTGGCCGTCAAGCCTGACGGGGCCACAGACGATGGACATATACCGCCATGGCATCCCCGTTCTGCCATTGTCGCGCCTAGAGCACGGGTGGCACATCACCACTGACGGCTATGCGACGTTGGGCCCTGCACAAGGCGGTCCGTGGAACCCCGAAGGTCGCCATAGTTTTTTGGAAGGTCGCGACTTCGACACCGTTGTCGCCTTCTACAAGTCCTGCGGCATCTGCGCAGACGCTCCAGACGCGCCTCTCGCGCCCCCGGCCCTCCCGCCTGTGCAGGCGTGTGCCGGTAGGCGCGCTCGTGTGGCACCCCAATTTCAGGTCCTGCTGGAACTAACCGTGATGCAGGAGGAGGGCGACCTGTTGGAATTGCCGAGTTTGATTTGCATGATTCGGAACTCGACATGCGAGATGGGTTGGATTCTGCCGACGGAGGTGGTTGACCCGAGGGACCCGGCGGATGAGCCGAGGTACTGGCAGGCGGTGAGGGAGTCGACCGAAACTCTAGCCCAACAGTATGGGAGCTTGGTGGAATTTTTGGCGCACTTCGGCAGCTCGGGCGACTCGGACTCCGACGGTGGCGAACTCGGCGGTGGAAACGGTGATCAAGCCATAGTTGTGGATCTTTTTATCAGCGACCACTAGTAGTTAGTTATTTTTCGTTTTTAAAAGTTGAAATGTAAAAATTTTGTTCAAAAAATCTATGTAAAATATTTTAAATATGAATGAAATGTTGTACCTTGATGACCCACAAGTATAAGGGATCAATCGTAGTCCTTTCGATAAGTAAGAGTGTCAAACCCAACAAGGAGCAGAAGGAAATGACAAGCGGTTTTCAGCAAGGTAATGTCTGCAAGCACTGAAATTATAAGTAAGGAGTAGTTTGATAGCAAGATAATTTGTATCAAGCAAGTAAGGGTAACGGTAACAAAAGTGCAGCAAGGTAGCCCAATCCTTTTCAGGCAAATGACATGCCAAAACGGCCTCTTATGATAAGCAAAGTGTTCTTGAGGGTACACGGGAATTTCATCTAGTCACTTTCATCATGTTGGTTTGATTTGTGTTCGCTACTTTGATAATTTGATATGTGGGTGGACCGGTGCTTAGGTGTTGTTCTTACTTGACCAAACCTCCTACTTAGGATTAACCCCCTCGCAAGCATCTGCAACTACTAGAAAAGTATTAAGAATAAATTCTAACCATAGCATTATACTTTTGGATCCAAATCAGTCTCTTACGGAATAGCGCATAAACTAGGGTTTAAGCCTCTGTCACTCTTGCAACCCATAATCTAATAACTACTCCACAATGCATTCCCTTCGGCCCAAATATGGTGAAGTTTCATGTAGTCTACGTTCACATGACACCACTAAGGGAATCACAACATACATACTATCAAAATATCAAACACATATAAAATTCACATGATTACTTGCAACAAGATTTCTCCCGTGATCTCAAGAACAAAAGTAACTACTCACAAATGATTATCATGCTCAAGACCAGAGGGGTATTAAATATCATAATGGATCTGAACATATAATTTTCCACCAAATAAACCATATAGTAATCAACTACAAGATGTAATGAACACTACTAGTCACCCACAAGCACCAATCTAAAGTTTCGGTACAAAGATTGAACACAAGAGATGAACTAGGGTTTGAGAGGAGATGGTGTTGTTGAAGATGTTGATGGAGATTTCCCTCCCCAAGATGGGAGAGTTGTTGGTGATGATGATGACGATGATTTCCCCCTCCGGGAGGGAAGTTCCCTCGGCGGAATTGCTCCGCCGGAGGGCAAAAGTGCTCCTGCCCAAGTTCCACCTCGAAACGGTGGCACTTCATCCCGAAAGTCCTCCACTTATTTTTTTTTCTTGGTCAAAATGACTTATGTACCAGAAGAGGGGCACCAGAGGTGGGCTGAGGGGAGCACAACCCACCAGGGCGCGCCTGGGCTCCCTGGCGTGCCCAGGTGGGTTGTGCCCACCTGGTAGGCCCCCTCTGGTACTTATTTGCTCCAATAATTCTCATTTATTCCATAATAATTCCTCGTGAAGTTTTAGCTCATTTGGAGTTGTGCAGAATAGGTAGCCTGACGTAGCCTTTTTAGGTCCAGATTTCCAGCTGCCGGAATTCTCCCTCTTTGTGTGAACCTTGCATATTATGAGAGAAACGGCATTAGCATTACTCCAAAAAGCATTATTATGCAATAAAACAAAATAAATAACAGTAGGTGAACATGATGCAAAATGGACGTGTCAACTCCCCCAAGCTTAGACCTCGCTTGTCCTCAAGCGAAAACCGAAATCGAAAAACATGTCGACATGCTTAGAGAGAGAGAGGTGTCGATAAAAACAAAATACGGACATAGAAGCATCATGTAACTTATTATGACTACAACAAACTTTAACATAGAACTTTTATCATAGACTTCTCATGAACAAGTAACAATTCATCACAACATTCAAGTGTAAAGCATAAACTCTATTGAAAACCAACAAACTCTATTCTCAGTGAACTTTGCAACTACAATTCATCATCTTTCCAGGAAGGGCCACGTATCAGAGCCTTTTTGGGAAGTCCACATACTCAACCATCAAATAGTCTTCTATGATTGCTAACACTCACCACATACACATGAGCAAAATGTTTCAACCGGACACATAGAAAGATGGGGGCTTATAGATTTGCCTCCCAACATACTCACCTCAAGGGTGATGTCAACAATAATAACTCATGCTACCCATATCCAACTGGATATATGTGCCTAGATCTTTCCTCACCACATGATGCTTTCCAAAAGAGAAAATAAAAATGAATAGAGGGAAAAACTTTGACTCTTGCAAGAAAGTAAATACATAAAAGTAAAAGATAGGCCCTTCGTAGAGGGAAGCGGAGGTTGCCATGCGCTTTTTGGTTGTATGCTCAATCCCTTAGTACAAAAGAACGTCATGTTATATTGCCACTTGTGATAGCAACCTTTATTATGCAGTCTGTCGCTTTTATTCTTTGGCATCACAAGTCCGTACAATGCTCTATTTTCTCTTACACTAAATGATTTAACACTTTAAGAAGCAATTTTTATTGCCTTATTTCACCGATGACAACTTACTTGAAGGATCTTACTCAATCCTTAGGTAGGTATGGTGGACTCTCAAAGCAAGATTTGGGTTTAAGGGTTTTTCGATGCACAAGTAGTATCTCTACTTGGTGCGGAATTTTTGGATCGCAAAGATATGGGAAGCACCACATGTTGAAGGATCTATGACAATATAAATTCTACGTGAATATGAACAAACATAAATCATTACGTTGTCTTCCTTGTCCAAGGTCAACAATTTTGGTATATAATATTTTGATGGGGGCTCACAATCACAAAAGATTCCAAGATAGTGTATTTGCGTGTGAATCTTCTCTTCCCTTATTAATTCTATCATGAGTTGCATCATGGACCAATGCTATGTTTGTCAATCTACAATAAAATTTTCTACTTATACTTTTCCTTATGTGGTGTCATTACTCATCATAAGATTAGCATATGATCTTTATAATTTATTTCCTTTATTTTTATTGAAACATGAAAGTAAAGAAAGCAAAACTCAAACTAAACTTTATTATATATCTCGCACACGATTACAAAGAGAGATCACTAAGCAAAATTTCAAAAGAAAGGATCGAACTAAACTTTTATTCATCTAAAGCAAAAGATAACTATGGACCGAACTAAGATAAATAAAGGCAAAAGATAGTGGAGGTGATACGATACCGGGGCACCCCCCCCCCCCCAAGCTTGGCACAAGCCAAGGGGAGTGCCCATACCCGATACTCAATTTTCTTTGGTTGATGAAGGGGGAGGTGGTGGTGATGAAGTGGTAGCGGTCTTGTCCTCGGGTTTCCATGGTAGAGGCTCACCATCATAAGAGGAGGAGTGAGTCTCTCGGGTCCTGCAACTGGCAGCCAAACTCATACCTTTAAACCTTGCATCATATTCAAAGACTTGGTTTTAAAGGTCGTAGATCTGGCTCTGGAGGAAGTTGATTTGCTTGTTGAAGGAGAAGATGATGTCCTTCATGGACTTGCCATCCACCTTGAGATCACGAGTGTAGTCCGCGATCATGAGGTGACTGGTAGTGGGTCCATGTTCCCCCATCCCCTTGCACCGGAAAACTTCTTGCTCCATAGCTTCAAGCCTAGCCTCCATGGATCCAGTACCCTTGGGGCCTTGTACATCGCGGACGTGGAGCACCCCCTCATGCATATGGATAGCTTAAGGGTGCTGCATCACTTCTCGCAAATATGGGTTGATGACGTTCTCGAAGAACTTGTCCTTGGAGGAGCTTGAAGCGGCCATGGTGGATTAGATCTGTCAAAAAAGAGCAAGAAAATAGAACAAAAGATTTCTCTGCGATACAGAGGTCATTCGGTTCGGGGAGTATATAAAGATTTTTTTCTTGGGAAACAAGCAAACGGAAGAAAAACGGAGTCCAGAAGGTACCCGAGGTGGGCACAAGCCAGGCGCGCCCTGGTGTCTTATGCCCACCAGGCGTGCCTTCCTGGTTGTTTCTTATTTTCCTAATTTTTATTATATTCCAAAACGGACAGAAAATATTTTTGCAAATTTTTCGGAGTGCGTTTACTTACCGTATCACGTACCTCCTCTTTTTCACGATTCTGGAGTGCTCCGGAAGGTTTCTTTTATATGTTTGTCCGGTGTCATAGTTTGGATAATATTGCTTTCAACATTAATGGGCGTACCTGAGATATAATGTTAAAATCATTGCCCATTAACAACCTTCGGGTTAGTACCTTCGGCACTATTTATTTTGATAGCTCCAGATCAATAAACCTCCTCGATAGCATAGGGTCCTTCCCATTTGGAGAGGAGTTTTCTTGCAAAGAGTCTAAAACGAGAGTTGTACAAAAGAACATGTTCTCCAACTTTGAACTCACGCTTTTGGATTCTTTTATCATGCCATCTTTTAACTTTTTCTTTAAATAACTTGGCATTTTCATAAGCTTGGGTTCTCTATTCATCTAATGACCTAATATCAAATAACCTCTTCTCACCAACCAGTTTGACATCATAGTTGAGTTCTTTAATTGCTCAATAAGCTTTATGTTCTAACTCAAGAGGCAAATGACACGCTTTTCCATAAACCATTTTATAAAAAGACATACCCATAGGATTTTTATATGTTGTTCTATAAGCCCAAAGTGCATCATCTAATTCCTTAGACCAATTCTTTTGGGACCTACTGAATTTTTTTCGTAAAATTAATTTTATTTCTCTATTGCTAAATTCTACCTGACCACTAGACTGAGGATGATAGGGTGATGCAATTCTATGATTAACATCATACTTGGCAAGCATTTTATAGAAAGCACCATGAATAAAGTGTGAACCACCATCGGTCATTAAGTATCTAGGGACTCCAAACCTTGGGAAAATAACTTCCTTAAGCTTCTTAATAGAGGTGTTGTGATCAGCACTACTAGTTGGAATGGCTTCTACCCACTTAGTAACATAATCAACAGCCACCAAAATATGAGTACACCCATTAGAGGAAGGAAAAGGTCCCATGAAATCAAACCCCCAAACATCAAATGGTTCAACAGCAAGTAAATAGTTCATAGGCATTTCTTGACGTTTACTGATATTACCTATTCCTTGACATTCATCACAAGAAAAAACAAACTTACGGGCATCCTTGAAGAGAGTAGGCTAATAAAACCCAGATTGCAATACCTTGTGAGCAATTCTATCTCCCGCATGATGTCCTCCATAAGCTTCGGAGTGACATTTCCGTAGTATTTGTCTGTGTTCATGCTCAGGTACACAACGTCTAATAATACCATCTACTCCTTTATAAAGATGTGGGTCATCCCAAAAGTAATGTCTTAAATCATAGAAGAATTTTTTATTTTGTTGGTATGTAAAGCTAGGGGGAATGTATTTAGCAAAAATATAATTAGCATAGTCAGCATACCAAGGTGTGCTATTAGAAACATTTATTGCAGCTAACTGTTCATCAAAAAAGCTATCATTAATAGGTTGTAGGTCATCAACAATCTTTTCAAGCCTAGACAAGTTATCAGCCACGAGGTTCTTTGCTCCTTTTCTATCCGTGATATGCAAATGTAATTCTTGTAGCAAGAGAACCCACCGAATGAGTCTAGGTTTAGCATATTTCTTTTCCATAAGATATTTTATAGCAGCATGATCGGTGTGAACAATTAATTTTGAATCTACAATATAGGATCTAAATTTATCACAAGCAAACACAACTGCTAAAAATTCTTTTTTACTACTAGCATAATTTCGTCGGGCGCTGTCTAGAGTTTTACTAGCATAGTGAATCACATTCAGTTTCTTATCAACTCTTTGTCCTAGAGTAGCACCAACAGCATAATCACTAGCATCATAATTTCAAAAGGCAAGTTCCAATCAGGTGGTTGAACAATAGGTGCAGAAATAAAGGCTTTCTTGAGTGTTTCAAAGGCTTCCAAGCAATCATCATCAAAAACAAAAGGAATATCCTTTTGCAAAAGATTTTTGAGAGGCCTAGAAATTTTAGAGAAGTCTTCGGTAAATCTCCTATAGAAACCAGCATGACCTAGGAAACTACGAATACCTTTAATATCTTTAGGACATGGCATTTTCTCAATTGCATCAACCTTAGCTTTGTCCACCTCAATACCTCGTTCAGAAATTTTATGGCCCAAAACAATACCTTCGTTAACCATAAAGTGGCACTTCTCACAATTCAAGACAAGATTTGTTTGGTCACATCTCTACAAAACTCGATCAATATTGCTTAAAAAATCATCAAAAGACTTCCCATACATAGAGTCATCCATGAAAACCTCAACAATCTTTTCACAAAAGTCAGAGAATATAGCAGTCATACATCTTTGAAAGGTAGATGGTGCATTACATAACCCAAAAGGCATACGTCTATAAGCATAAGTTCCAACAGGACAAGTAAAAGTGGTCTTTTCTTGATAAAGTTGAGAAACAGGTATTTGTGAAAAAACAGAATATCCATCAAGGAAGCAAAAATGTGTGTGCTTAGATAATCTTTCTAGCATTTGATCAATAAAAGGCAGAGGGTAATGATCTTTTGTAGTTTCTTTGTTAATTTTCTAAAATCAATTACCATTCTATAGCATGTAACAATTCTTTGTGGAATAAGTTGATTCTTTTCATTAGGAACAACAGTAATACCTCCTTTCTTAGGGACACAATGGACAGGACTTACCCATCTACTATCAGCTATAGGATAGATTATACCTGCTTCCAGAAGTTTTAATATTTCCGCCCTTACCACTTCTTTCATCTTTGGATTCAACCGACATTGGTGATCAACAATGGGTTTAGCATCAGGTTCCATATTAATCTTGTGCAGACATAGAGTGGGACTAATGCCCTTAAGATCATCAAGAGTATATCCAATAGCAGCTCGGTGCTTCCTTAGAACCTTCAATAATCTTTCTTCCTCGTGTTCTAAAAGGTTAGCACTAATAATAACAGGTTATATCTTCTTCTCATCAAGATAAGCATATTTCAAAGTGTCTGGCAATTGTTTTAATTCAAACACAGGATCACCTTTAGGTGGAGGAGGACCTCCTAGAGTTTCAATGGGTAAATTGTGTTTAAGCAGAGGTTGTTGTTCGAACAAGATTCTATCTATTTCATATCTTTCATGCATATGCATATCATTTTCATGGTCTAGCAGATATTGTTCCAAAGGATCAGTAGGAGGCACAACAATAGAAGCAAGACCAATTATTTCATCCTTACTAGGCAATTCTTTCTTATGATGCTTTCTACTGAACTTAGAAAAATTAAACTCATGAGACTCATCACCGAAACTAACACCGACAGTTTGTTTCGCACAGTATATTTTAGCATTAACGGTGTTCAAGAAAGGTCTACCAAAGATAATGGGACAAAAGTCATCCCGTGGGGAACCAAGAACAATAAAATCAGTAGGGGTATTTTATTTTCCCACACAAGACTTCAACATCTCTAACAATCCCAAGTGGTGTGATGGTGTCTCTATTAGCAAGCTTAATGGTAACATATGTCTTCTATCTCAGCGGGTGCTATGTCATAAATAATTTCTTGATATAAAGTAAAAGGAATAGCACTCACGCTCACACCTATGTCACATAAACCATGATAACAGTGATCTCCTATTTTAACTGAGACAACGGGCATGCCAACAACGGGTCTATGTTTATCTTTCCCATCGGGTTTGGCAATTCTAGCAGCTTCACCAACAAAGTAAATTACATGCCCATCAACATTATTGACCAAGAGACCTTTAACCATAGCAACACTAGGTTCTATGTTGATTTGTTCAGCTGGTTTAGGTGTTCTAATATAACTTTTATTGACCACAGTTGAAACCTTAGCATGTTCCTTCATCCTAACAGGGAAAGGTGGTTTCTCGATGTCAGCAGTAGGAACAACTGAATCAACATTGTAAATAATAATTTCTTCTTTAGCAACTACTGGTCCTTTAATTTCTTCTATAATAGGTGGGTGATATTTAAACCACTTCTTCTTAGAGAGATCAGCATGAGTAGCAAAAGATTCACAAAAGGAGGCTACTATCTCAGAGTCCAGTCCATATTTAGTGCTAAACATTTGCAAAGCATCGGTATTCATAAAAGATTTAACACAATCAAAGTCAAGCTTAATACCTCACTCTTTACCTTCTTTTCAAAAGATCCCACTAGAATTCAATAGTCTTATTCATAAAGGAACCAGTACAGGAAGTATCGAGCATGGATCGATCATTATGAGAAAACCGAGCATAAAAATTCTGAATAATAATTTCTCTTGAGAGCTCATGATTGGGGCATGAATATAACATTGACTTAAGCCTCCCCCAAGATAGAGTGGTACTTTCTCCTTCACGAGGCCAAAAATTATATATATATATATATATATATATATATATATATATATATATATAATTTTGATCACGACGAACTAGATGCATAGATAAAAAATTTGGTGAAATTCCTATTTCAGACGATTACAATTCCAAGATCCAATATCAACGCATAGCCTATACCATGCCAATGATTTTTCCCTTCAAAGATAAAGGGAAAACCTTCTTCTTAGCTTCATCTTCGGGTAAACCTGCAAACTTAAACAATCCACAAATTTCATCCACATATATCAAGTGCATATCAGGATGTTCGGTTCCATCTCCTGCATAAGGATTAGCTAGCAGTTGTTCTATCATACCTGAAGGAATTTCACATTCAATATTTTCAGTAGGTGCAGTAGGTTGAGGGGTAACTAATTGTGGTTCCGGTCGAGGTGAAGATACCCCAAACAAACCCCTTAAAGGATTGTTCTCAATGGTAACAAGTGACAATAAATTTCAGCACGTAGTAATAATTTTACCTTACTAATTTCCACTTACCAAGAGCGCTTCACTCCCTGGCAACGGCACCAGAAAAGAGCAGTGATGACCCACAAGCATAGGGTATCAATCATAGTCCTTTTGATAAGTAAGACTGTCAAACCCAACGAGGAGCAGAAGTAAATGACAAGCGGTTTCTAGCAAGGTAATGTCTGCAAGCACTGAAATTAGAAGTAATGAGTAGTTTGATAGCAAGATAATTTGTAACGAGCAAGTAACAGTAATGGTAAAAAAAGTGCAGAAAGGTAGCCCAATCCTTTTGAGGCAAAGGACAGGCTAAAACGGTCTCTTATGATAAGCAAAGCGTTCTTGAGGGTACACGGGAATTTCATCTAGTCACTTTCATCGTGTTGGTTTGTTTCGTGTTCGCTACTTTGATAATTTGATATGTGGGTGGACGGGTGCTTAGGTGATGTTCTTACTTGAACAAACCTCCTACTTACGATTAACCCCCTCGCAAGCATCCGGAACTACGAGAAAAGTATTAAGAATAAATTCTAACCATAGCATTAAACTTTTGGATCCAAATCGGTCCCTTATGAAATAGCGCATAAACTAGGGTTTAAGCTTCTATCACTCTCGCAACCCATCATCTAATAACTACTCCACAATGCATTCCCTTAGGCCAAAATATGGTGAAGTGTCATGTAGTCGACGTTCACATGACACCACTAAGGGAATCACAACATACATACTATCAAAATATCAAACACATATAAAATTGACATGATTACTTGCAACAAGATTTCTCCCGTGACCTCAAGGACAAAAGTAACTACTCACAAATGATAATCATGCTCAAGATCAGAGGGGTATTAAATAGCATAATGGATCTGAACATATAATCTTCCACTAAATAAACCATATAGTAATCAACTACAAGATGTAATCAACACTACTTGTCACCCACAAGCACCAAATCTATAGTTCCGGTACAAAGATTGAACACAAGAGATGAACTAGGGTTTGAGAGGAGATGTTGATGGAGATTTCCCTCCCCAAGATGGGAGAGTTGTCGGTGATGATGATGGCGATGATTTTCCCCTCTGGGAGGGAAGCTCCCCCCGTGGAATCGCTCCACCGAAGGGCAAAAGTGCTCATGCACAAGTTCGGCCACGAGATGGCGGCGCTTCGTCCCGAAAGTACTCCCCTTATTTTTATAGGTAAAAATGACTTATGTACCAGAAGAGGGGCATCGGAGGTTGGCCGAGGGGAGCACAACCCACCAGGGCGCTAGGGAGCCTAGGCATGCCCTGGTGGGTTGTGCCCACCTGGTGGGACCCCTCTGGTACTTATTTGCTCCAATAATTCTCATTTATTCCATAAAAATTCCTCGTGAATTTTTAGCTCATTTGGAGTTGTGCAGAAAAGGTAGCCTGACGTAGCCTTTTCACGTCCAGATTTCCAGCTGCCGGAATTCTCCCTCTTTGTGTGAACCTTGCATATTATGAGAGAAAAGGCATTAAAATTACTCAAAAAAGCATTATTATGCAATAAAACAACATAAATAACAGTAGGTAAGCATGATGCAAAATGGACATATCATTCCTTCCAATAATTATGTAAGGTTGTTTGTTCATTGCTAATGTTGTTGGTTGCATTTTACAAAAATGCCATTGTTTTATGGGTTTTTTCATTGGGAAAGTCCTAGGAAATATGCAAATTGGCGTGCGTGCTGTCAATGGTGATGCCAACGTGTGGAAAAAGTTTAGGGCCATTAGGGGGCGAAAAAAAGGTACTTGGGAACCCCCATCTGGCAAACCGAAATGATGCTGGTTGCACAAGGTCTACGTGATCACATGCATGCAATTGCACCAGAGTGTGCAGACATGTGGGCATGGCCGACGTAGGCCCCCACTCAAGGTTGGAACAAAAACGGACACAAAACGAACGTTGCGTCATGTTCGGCCAGTGTTTTACGCTTTTCTCACTGGAAAAATCATAGAAAATGCATTGAGCATCGGAAATGGATGAAAATTGCCGCGTGTGCTGTCGATGGTGATGACATCGTGTGGAAAACGTTTGGGGCCACTTGGCATAGTCGAAAAAACGTACTTTGGAACCCCCCCTCCGGTAGACCGAAACCGTGCTGGTTGCACATGGTGTATGTGATCGCATGCATGCAAGTGCACCAAACTGTGCACATATGTGGGCACGGCCAACGTAGGCCACCACACAAGGTTTGAACGAAATTGGACACCAAATGAATGTTGTGTCACGGCTGGCCACTAATTTAGGGTTTTTTTACCGGGAAAATCCTAGGAAATGTATCGAGCGTCGTAAATGGATGAAAATTGACGTGTGTGTTGTCGATGGTGATGCCAGCGTCTGGAAAAAGTTTGGGGCCAGTTGGCGGACTCGAAAAAACGTACTTCGGAACCTCCCTCTGGTAGACCGGAACCGTGTTTGTTGCACGTGGTGTATGTGATCGCATGCATGCGATGCACGAAAGTGTGCACACATGTGGGCACGGCCAACGTAGGCCACCAGGCAAGGTTTGAATGAAATCAAACACCAAACGAATGTTGCGTCACGTACGGCCAGTGTTTTAGGGTTTTTTCACCGGGAAAATCGTAGAAAATGCATCGGCCATCGGAAATGGATGAAAATTGGCGTGCATGTTGTCGAAGGTGATGCCAGCTTGTGGAAAAAGTTTTGGGCCAGTTGGCGGAGTCGAAAGTAAGAAACGTACTTTGAAACCCCCGTTTGGTAGATCGAAACCGTGCTGGTTGCACATGGTGTACGTGATCGCATGCATGCAAGTGCACCAAACTGTGCACACATGTGGGCATGGCAAATGTAGGCCACCATGCAAGGTTTGAACAAAATCAGACACCGAACGAACGTTGCGTCACGTCCGGCCACTGTTTTGGGGTTTTTTTACCGGGAAAATCCTAGGAAATGTATCGAGCGTCGGAAATGGATGAAAATTGGCGTGCGTGCTGTCGATGGTGATGCCAGCGTCTGAAAAAAGTTTGGGGCCAGTTGGCGGACTCGAAAAAAATGTACTTCAGAACCTCCCTCTGGTAGACCGGAACCGTGTTGGTTGCACGTGGTGTACATGATCGCATGCGTGTGAGTGCATGAAAGTTTGCCCACATGTGGGCATGGCCAATGTAGGCCACAGGCAAGGTTTGAATGAAATCGGACACCAAACGAATGTTGCGTCACGTACGGCCAGTGTTTTAGGGTTTTTTCACAAGGAAAATCGTAGAAAATGCATCGAGCGTTGGAAATGGATGAAAATTGGCGTGCATGTTGTCGACGGTGATGCCAGCATGTGGAAAAAGTTTTGGGCCAGTTGCGGAGTCAAAAGTAAGAAATGTACTTCGAAACCCCCCTCTGGTAGACCGAAACCGTGCTGGTTGCACATGGTGTATGTGATCCCATGCATGCAAGTGCACCAAACTGTGCACACATGTGGGCACGGCCAATGTAGGCCACCATGCACGGTTTGAACAAAATCGGACACCGAACGAACGTTGTGTCACGTCTGGCCACTATTTTAGGGGTTTTTTACCGGGAAAATCCTAGGAAATGCATCGAGCGTCAAAAATTGATGAACATTGGCGTGCATGCTGTCGATGGTGATACGAGCGTATGGAAAAAAGTTTGGGGCCATTTGGTGGAGTCGGAAAAAATACGTACTTAGGAACCCCTCTCGGGTAGACCGAAACTGTGCTGGTTGCACATGGTGTGTGTGATCACATGCATGCGAGTGAACGAAAGTGTGCACACATGTGGGCACAGCCAATGAAGGCCACCACGCAAGGTTTTAACGAAATCGGACAGCAAACAAACATTGCGTCACGTATGGCCAGTGTTTTAGGGGGTTTTTCACCGGGAAAATAATAGAAAATGCATTGAGCGTCGGAAATGGATAAAAATTGGCGTGCGTGATGTCGACGGTGATGCCAGCGTGTGGAAAAAGTTTGGGGCCAGTTGGCGTAGTGAAAAAAAACATACTTTGGAACCCCCCTTCGATAGACCGAAACTGTGCTGGTTGCACATGGTGTACGTGATCACATGCATGCAAGTGCACCAAACTGTGCACACATGTGGGCACGGCCAACGTAGGCCACCATGCATGGTTTGAACGAAATCGGACACCAAACGAATGTTGCATCACGTCCGGCCCGTGTTTTAGGCTTTTTTCACCAAGAAAATCCTAGGAAATGCATCGAGTGTCGGAAATGGATAAAAATTGGC
>NC_041391.1:176752693-176759037 GCF_002162155.2 Triticum dicoccoides
TGGGCATGGCCAACGTAGGCCACGACGCAAGGTTTGAACGAAATCGGACACCAAATAAATGTTGTGTCACGTACGACCAGTGTTTTAGGGTTTTTTTTACCGAAACATTGTAGAAAATGCATCGAGCGTCGAAAATGGATGAAAATTGGTGTGCGTGTTGTCGACGGTGATGCCAGCTTGTGGAAAAAGTTTGGGGCCAGTTGGCGAAGTCGAAAAAAACGTACTTCTAAACCCCCCTCTAGTAGACCGAAACCGTGTTGGTTGCACCTGGTCGACGTGATCACATGCATGCAAGTGCACCAAACTGTGCACACATGTGGGCACGACCACTGTAGGCCACCACGCAAGGTTTGAATGAAATCAGACACCGAAGAACGTTGCGTCACGTCTGGCCACTGTTTTAGGGGTTTTTGCCGGGAAAATCCTAGGAAATGCATCGAGCATCGGAAATGGATGAAAATTGGCGTGTGAGCTGTTGATGGTGATGCCAGCATGTGGAAAAAGTTTGGGGCTAGTTGGATGCCAGTGTGTGGAAAAATCCTAACAAAATATACAGTATGTTAAAACTGTGAACTTGTTCACACAAAACATTACAGAAAACATGGCAATTAATTCAGTACATAGGATAGATGTTCACATAAATATTTTGAGAATCATAATTCAGTACATACGATAGATGTTCACATAATTACTTTGTGAAACATAAACAAAACGCTTATTAAGTTTTCTAGCGTCGCACATGTTCACATAAATAAACAACAACATAGGTTATTCTGACATGACTCGTGCAACAAGTTTTCTTTTTTCCACAATCGAAGCCACTTCTCAACGCCCAGTTCCTGAATGAAATATAAAGAATCATGTGAGAAAATATAGTCGGTAAAACCAAACAAACAACACAACTGAAATAAGGATGTAAAACTTACTTCTCGTTTAGACTACATGTCGCTTTATTATGACCTGGGAAATGACAAAGACTGCACAACGGACCACTTTGCTTCTCTCTAAAATCTTTTGGTCTACGATTTTTTGTAACATCAGGGCCACCCTTTGACCAGCCTTTCTTAGGTGCACCCTTTGTCGAAACTTTCTCAGGATCACGTATACCTGCTGCACCTTCTTCCGCTTGAATTGCCTGCTTCGCAATTAGAGCACACCTTATGTGTCCTATGAGTTCCTCTTCCGGGATCTTCTTCCTTACTATTATATCGTCTAGGAACTTCATCAATTCATCAAACAAGAAGGGATCATTTGCTGCAATATGAGCTGCTTCTGCAGATTTTATTCTCACTTGACTGTATTGTTCTCTCTCCTCTGGCCCGGACCAACCCCAACCAAAAAGATCACTCTTGCCCTCCAATGGCAACCCATCTCTCGCATCTTTTGACAACCGATGAAGGACACAACACTTTGGTATTTCAGACAATTTAAGATGATGCAGAACAAAGAGAATCTGTTTGCAAGGCAGCCCTTTCCGAACCATCCTGCGACACGTGCATGATACGGTTTCTTCTAAGTTACCTGGTTCATACACAACATTATACCTAAACTTGTGGTTATTCTACCATGTGACGATGAAGGTCTGATGCTCAATTCCTACTAGCGTCTCAAATATCTCCAGTTCTCCTATCTTCTTCAAATCATTTTACAGAATGTAGAAATTAGCAGGAGTGAATACTCTGGCAGCATGCTCCTCAATGTCCTTATATTCAGTAACCGCCGGTGGTACTTTCTGATTAGCCTCGCAGTCATCATGCGCCTCATTCTCATGGAGGTGAACTATGCAGTTCTCATAATGCACTATCAAATCAACTGTGGTCATACCATAGTCGGGGTGAAGGTGAAGGGAGCAGTTGAGGCTTTCGCTCCTCTGGTTACAATGCATACCAAGAAAAAAGCCATCTGAAAGATATGATGCTGCCCAGAGTCTCCTCTTCCTATACGTCCTGTTCAGCCACTCTTAAATTTTATCCGTCTTCCATTTATTGAGAAAGGCGGGCCATCTCTCCTCAAAGTTCTCTTGAGAGGTGGCATGCATAGTACAACAACGATCTGAACTCATCCAGTGACTTGTAATGTAGGTGCCTCTGCATATTTTTCTTGATATGCCATGAGAAAATATGATGGAGCACATCTGAAAGGACACTCTGAATCGCTCGGAGCAATGCAGCATCACTGTCTGTGATAATTGACTTTGGCTTCTGCTGAAAGTTTTCCCTTATAAAAGTCTGGAGCAGCCACACATACATTGCTTCGGTCTCGTTAGAAAGATTGGCACAACCAAAAACTGTTGTGCAACGGTGGTTATTAACACCGACGAAGGGTACGAACGGCATACCATATCTGTTCATTTTATACGTGCTGTCAAAGACGACCACATCTCCGTAGTCCTAATAGTCCCTCCATGACTGTGCATTGCACCAGAACATACACTTCAACTACCCTTCCTTATCTAGCACGTACTCTAAGAAGAAGTCTAGGTCCTTCGCCTTTCTGCTCCTCATAATGCCCACTGCCGTCTCAGCATCACCCTTTGCTATGAGCTTCATTTTCTCCCTGCAGCAATGTAACGCCCCGGATTCGATGCGCCAGGTGTCCGCCAGTTATTCGTCATTGTCGCCATGTCATTTGCTTGCGTGTTGCATTTTGTCATGTCATCATGTGAGTTGCATTGCATACATGTTCGTCTCATGCATCCGAGCCTTTTCCCCGTTGTCCGTTTTGCAATCCGGCCCCCCTATGCCCTCTGGCGTTCCCCTTTTGTCTCCTGTTGTGAGCGCGTGTTAAACGTTTTTGGAATGGACCGAGTCTTACCAAGCGGCCTTGGTATAGCACCGGTAGACCGCCTGTCAAGTTTCGTGTCATTTGGAGGTCGTTTGATACTACAACGGTTAACCGAGTAACCGTAAAGCCCCTCTCTCTTTGCAGCCCAACACCCCTTCCAAAGTGGCCCAAAACCAGCAAACTCCCCTCCATGCTCTCGGTCGTTCGATCATGATCGTGTGGGCGAAAACCGTGCTCCATTTGGACTCTCCTAACTCCCTCTACCTATAAATATGTGTCCCTCCCGGATTTTTCGCGCAGTCCAACCCTAGCAGTTTTCCCTCGCGCCGCCGCACGAAATCCCTCTCCGCGCCCGGACATGTCCGCGCCCGCCGGACGTCCCGCGCCGCCGCCCCGCGCCAGTGGGCGCCTGCCACGTGGCGCTCGACCGCCAGAGCCGCCGCCGGGCCGCGCGGCCCGTCCCCGGCCCCCGCGGCCCGAGCTGGCCCCCGCTCCACCGCCCGGCCGCCCTCCGCCGCCGCGGCCCCGTCGCCGGCCGTCGCCCGTCCCTTCGCTGAATGCCGCCCGCGCCGCCTCGGCTCCCCGCCGGAGCCCGCGCGCCTCGCCGCCCCGCGCCCGGCCGTCCTCCACCGCCACCGCGCCGGATCCGGCCGGTCCAGGCCGCCTCCGCCCCGACCCGCACCAAGCCCCGCCGCCTTCGGTCGCCCGTGCTGCCGCCGGCAGCCTCCGCCGCCGTCGCCGGCCACCCCGTCGCCGGAACCGGACGGGTGGGATGAGATCCACCCGTCCCGGAACCAAACGCCGCCCATCACGCCCGGTCCTCTCCGTCCCGGGTCTCCTCCATCCCGTTTTCCCCGAGGTGATTTTTGCCCAAGTCCCAGATCTGTGTAATTTTCATGCCCTGTTTAACGCATCATATCTCTGCATCCGTAGCTCCGTTTCGTGCGTGTAATATGTCAAATTGTTCGTCTCGACGAGTACATCATTTCATTACACTGCATCATATTCATTTGAGAACATCTTGGTGCCTGAATCATTGTTGCAAGAGTGCTTCATAATGTTTTCTGCTGTCTGTTAACAGAACTAGCTCTTTTGTCATTTTTGCCATGATTGACGTGTGTATCCTATGAGGTTGATGTCTACATGTGTTTTGATATATGCCATGTCTTCTTTACAGAGGTGCTTACCATGTATTTTTGTGATCAATGTGGTGACTAGCACAAGCATGCAAATTAGGTTTCGTGATATTGCTAATTTTAGTCCCTGTTCTACTGTTATTTTGATGCCATGTAAACATGATGCTACAGAGAGATCCATGCATATTTTGAGATACTTCAGTAAGGGTGTTTTGAACATATGGTTGTTGTCTATCCATTCATGCCCCTGATTGTAATTATGGAGTAGTCTAGCATGTCATTTTCGTGCTCTACTTTTGCTTCAAAATGTTTCCTGGCAGATTGTTTACATGTTATGCAATTTTGCCAAGGTTGTTGTAGTTGATCCTTGCATGCTATGAACTTGTTCTTGACCTGGATTGTTACATAAACATGTCTTCTTGATGATGCTATGCTTATCTTGCCATGCAATGACTTGTGGTGAGTGAATCGAGCTTGTTAAGTAGTGTACTTGCTGTTGCTGTTTTGCTAGGCTGAATCTGTTATTTCGTGATGCTATGTAAACCTGCTTCTACTAGTCATTCTATGCCTAATCTGGAGATGATCATTAAACATGTTTTGTTCTACATGTTATGCTCTATCCATCCATGCCCTTAGTTGCAATTATAGCCTGCTGTAGCTTGTTGTAATCTTGCTCCAAAGTTGCTATATGATGTTGCTGTCAGCCTGTTAACATTAAGTTCAGTTGTTGCCATGTGTTTTCCTAGTGTTCCATGCACCCTATGACCTTGCTATTGCCATGCTTAGCTTCATAAACATGTCTTCTTACTGTTGGGTTCCTTGCCATGCCATGTTTTGCTCTGTAGTGAGTTGCACAAGCTCATTAACATGCCTTCATAATTCTGTTTCTGCCATGTATGTATCTGTAATATAACTTGCTATGTTTACGTGGGTGCCATCATATTTTCTGATCCTTTTTGGCTTATGGTCAGTAAAGGACTTTTGATCTATGCATTTAGTAGTATCATGCCATGCCTTTGTTTTCCATGATAAGTTCATGTAACATGTTGTTTGATAGCTCTAAACATTGCAACCTGATGTTAATTTCTGCAAAGTCTAAATTGTTATTACTTCTTGCCATGTGTGTTTGAGCATGTTCTACTGATTTCTGGAGATAGCTCAGTGTTCATGTTTTGTTATGCTTTACCTGTACATCATGTCCATGCATTTTGTTTTCATATTGTGGTACTGTAGCATGTTGTTTTGATGCTTGCAATATGCCTAGTTGCTGTTTTGGACAGCTTGTCCTTTAAACTTGTATAGTGCGTGTGTGTTAAACCGTTGCTCCGTTTTGAGTGTGCTCTATATGAAACTTGCTTAGAATTGCATGTAGTTTCATATTATCATGTTGCATCCTTGTTTTGAGGTGTTTGCTTGATGTTTGGGTGCATTTTGCATCAATGCCATGTTTAACTTGTTTTGCTCATATCTTCTAGGCCATAGCTCAGAACTAAATGAACTTTGTATGCAACTTGACTAGATTTTCGTGTAGATCATCTTGGTGTATCTTAACTTGCTGTTTAACAACTTGAACATAAGGTTTATTCAGATCTGGAACAATTTCGAAATATGCATATGAGGACTTACCGAAATTGTTATATGTTGCTTCCGGCCTCATTTAAACTTGTCTTGATGTGTTGCTCTTGTTTGCGTTATCTCTGGCAATGAGTAGCTTCATGTAGCTTTGTCATGCATCATGCTTGTTGTGCATCATGTCTTGATCATGTATGGTGTGTTTACGATGTTATGTGCTTCTTTTCGATAGTTCCTGTTTCGTTGCGATCGTGAGAATTCGTTCATCTACGCTTGGTTCGGCTTCATCCGTTCGTCTTCTTCATGGACTCGTTCTTCTTCCTTGCGGGATTTCAGGCAAGATGACCGCTACCCTGGATCTTACTACTATCATTGCTATGCTAGTTGTTCGTTCTATCGCTTTGTTGCGCTACCTATCACCTGTTTATCAAGCCTCCCATATTGCCATGAACCTCTAACCTTTGACACCTTTCCTATGCAAATCGTTGTTTGGCTATGTTACCGCTTTACTCAGCCCCTCTTATAGCATTGTTAGTTGCAGGTGAAGTTGAAGATTGCTCCATGGTGGACAGGATTTTGGTTGGGATATCACAATATCTCTTATATTATTAATGCATCTATATATTTGGTAAAGGGTGGAAGACTCGGCCTTATGCCTGGTGTTTTGTTCCACTCTTGCCACCCTAGTTTCCGTCATACCGGTGTTATGTTCCCGGATTTTGCGTTCCTTACGCGGTCGGGTGATTTATGGGACCCCCTTGACAGTTCGCTTTGAATAAAACTCCTCCAGCAAGGCCCAACATTGGTTTTACCATTTGCCTCACCTAGCCCTTTTTCCCTTGGGAGTCGCGC
>NC_041391.1:176759359-176771105 GCF_002162155.2 Triticum dicoccoides
TGTTGGTCCAAACTGAGCGATGTCCGGCGCCCCCTGGGCAACCAGGGTCTATGCCAACCCGACGTCTGGCTCATCCGGTGTGCCCTGAGAACGAGATATGTGCAGCTCCTATCGGGATTTGTCGGCACAGCGGGAGTCTTTGCTGGTCTTGTTTTACCATTGTCGAAATGTCGTGTAAACCGGGATTCTGAGTCTGATCGGGTCTTCCTGGAAGAAGGTATATCCTTCGTTGATCGCGAGAGCTTATCATGGGCTAAGTTGGGACACCCCTGCAGGGTATAATCTTTCGAAAGCCGTGCCTGTGGTTATAGGCAGATGGGAATTTGTTAATGTCCGGTTGTAGATAACTTGACACCAGATCCGAATTAAAATGCATCAACCGCGTGTGTAGCCGTGATGGTCTCTTTTCGGCGGAGTCCGGGAAGTGAACATGGTTTCTGGGTTATGTTTGACGTAAGTAGGAGTTCAGGATCACTTCTTGATCATTACTAGTTGACGACCGTTCCGCTTGCTCTCTTCTCGCTCTTATTTGCGTATGTTAGCCACCATATATGCTTAGTCACTGCTGCAGCCTCACCACTTTACCCCTTCCTTTCCCTTTAAGCTTTGCTAGTCTTGATACCCATGGTAATGGGATTGCTGAGTCCTCGTGGCTCACAGATTACTACAACAACAGTTGCAGGTACAGGTTATGCGATGTTCATGACGCGAGAGCGATGTTTGCTTGCCTTGGAGTTCTTCTTCTGCTTCTTCTTCGATCAGGGGATAGGTTCCAGGTCGGTAGCCTAGGCTAGCAGGGTGGATGTCGTTTGAGTTTTTGTTTGTGTTTCATCCGTAGTCGGATGATGCCCTGATGTATTGTGATGTTGTATTCGTATGGCATTGTATGCCTCTTGTATGTATCCCCATCTATTATGTAATGTTGATGTAATGATATCCACCTTGCAAAAGCGTTTCAATATGCGGGTCTATCCTTGGTGGGACCTTCGAGTTCCTTTTGGATAGGGTCGCATATTGGGCGTGACAAGTTGGTATCAGAGCCTCGACTGACCCTAGGAGCCCCCTTGATTGATCATGTAGTTTGGCCGTTGTTGAGTCTAGAAAGAAAACTATTTTCTGAGTCTAGTTATATCTGAGAGTAGGAATTCTTTTTACTCCTCAGCCCCTTCGTCGCTCTGGTAAGGAATCTTGACGTAGGTGTTTTGAATTACTACTCTTCCCCTTCAAATTTTTCCTTAGGATCACACAGTTTGTTTTCCGATCGTTGGTTCTCAGCTTTTTTTCATCCGGTGCATTTCTCGTCAAGTTGACTCGAGCCTCTTCATCATTGCCAAGTTCAATTCTCAGTTGTTTTCTTTTCCCGCCTGCCCACCCCTTTTCTTATCGGAACCGGAGTCCGTAATCAAGTATCCATCCTACTCGTCCGAAGTCTTTGCTTTCTTCTCTCAATCATTTCAACCGGTGTTTTCTCTTCAAGATATTCATCGGTTCCCCCTTCCAAGTTGATTTTGCTTTCCCGCCCTCCCACCCTTTTTCTTCCCGGAGCCTGAGTCTCTTTCGAGCACCAATTTCATTCGTGCGGAACCTCTTCAGTCTTTCGTAAATTATTTCAACCGGTGAATTCTCGTCTCGGTGGACATTCTTCAGATCTTTTTTTCTTCTCCGGTGGATTCAATTCCATTTTCGGTAGTGATTATATTCTTTCCATCAGCTCAAGTGTTTTCTCTGCTCGTTTGCCTCTCGCCATTCAATCATTCCGGAGTTCCCAAGACATCTCAGGAGATTCGTCTGTGTTCCAATTAATTCGAGGTTGTCACCTCATTCAAATATTCCAATTGTTCCGGTGCATCATCTATCTTTTCAACAATCCTTTTCAATGGTGTTTTCTGTTAGTGGGCCCTAACCCACAGGTCTTTTTCCAGGATCTTACCTGACTCTTCTAATTTTCTGGAGCTATTCTCAAATTCTTTCCAAGTGTGACGTAAGTATGATTTTCATCAGTCAGATCTTTTCCAAGATCAATTCAAATCATTTTCATTGTTGCCTCAACATCTTCGCTTTTGATTCTCCCGGAGTACCTCAGTAATTTTGGTGCTGTTTCTAGTCGTCATTTGAAGACCGAAGAAGAGTTTTCATATCATCCTCTCGAATTATTTCAGTTTGGTAGATATTCTTTCTTACCCATCCGGAGTATGTAAGGAGTTGTTTTTTCCATTTCTTTTCACCGGAGGCCATCATTCCAGTTTTCATTCTATAATTATCCCGGTGCTTCGTTCAAGTGTTCGTTAATCAGCCCGAGTTCTTCCTGTTCTCTTGTATCTAAATCCCCCTCAAACATATTGTTTCTTCCCGGTGATTCATCCTCTTTCGTCAGTCATTTCCGAATTCTTACGGTGGTTCCTTCAGACTCTTTTTCCTTGATTATCATTTTAATCCTTTCGTTCTTTTCAATCCTACCGGTGGTTCATGAAGACTTTCTCAAGTTTTGTGCTATCCCTTCTCAATCCTTTTGCCAAGAAGAATAAGTAGTATGCAAAAATCCATTGCTTGTCATCAATTTAATTTGATGAAGGATAGGCATACAATAAATCTTATTCTTATTTCATCCAAGTGAGTAATCCCTTCCTTCGGAGTTTGTTCTTGATGAATAAATTCTAGTTCCAAGTGTTTTCATCTTTTCTTTTCCGGAGTTCAACTTCCTCGGCCATTTCGTCCGAACCTCCATCTAAGTCATCGCCAGGCTCATCTTATTCTTTCATACTTCATTCTATCTCATTATCCTTTTGTTACCGGAGTTCTTCATGGTGGTTCCTCATGATTTAATTCATTCTTCAAGTGTTCATCAAGATTCTTGTTGGTAGAGTTCAAATATCTTTTCTTCTTGCATCTCGAAGTGCAATTAATCCCCCATATCCTTTTGAAGTGGTGTTTGGCATTCCTTCGTTCTTCTCAGCTATTCAATCATTTCCGTTTGCGGCTGCTTATCACCTCATAATTTCTGAGATGTTATTCATAAGTCCATGACAAGCTTATTCTTTCGTTGTTGATTTTCTCAACAACTCCGTTCAACCCTTCCTGCTAAGTTCTTTTCATTAAATTCTTTAAATTCTTCCGGAGGTATTGCGTTGCTTATGTCGTCAAGTGTCATTCCATCTTGTGGAGTTCATATTCTATTCCTTCCATGTTTTAGCCGGAGTGCTGCCTAAATCCTTTCAGTCTTATTCGTTTCTTATCTCGTTTTAACCGGAGTGGTTTCTTAGTCTATCTGATTCCGTGAGCTTTTGATTCTCGTCAGTCTCATCGTTCTTCTCTTCTTCTCGAGTGCTCTTGATTCTTTGCTTCTTCTATTGAGTTCTTTCTTCACCTCATCCCTTTTCCCTTCCGTCTCGGTCCTAAGATCTCGGGACGAGATCTCTTGTTAGTGGAGGAGTGTTGTAACGCCCCGGATTCGATGCGCCAGATGTCCACCAGTTATTCGTCGTTGTCGCCATGTCATTTGCTTGCGTGTTGCATTTTGTCATGTCATCATGTGCGTTGCATTGCATACATGTTCGTCTCATGCATCCGAGCCTTTTCCCCGTTGTCCGTTTTGCAATCCGGCCCTCCTATGCCCTTCGGCGTTCCCCTTTTGTCTCCTGTTGTGAGCGGGTGTTAAACATTTTCGGAATGGACCGAGTCTTGCCAAGCGGCCTTGGTATAGCACCGGTAGACCGCCTGTCAAGTTTCGTGTCATTTGGAGGTCGTTTGATACTCCAATGGTTAACCGGGTAACCGTAAAGCCCCTCTCTCTTTGCAGCCCAACACCCCTTCCAAAGTGGCCCAAAACCCAGCAAACTCTCCTCCATGCTCTCGGTCGTTCGATCACGATCGTGTGGGCGAAAACCGTGCTCCATTTGGACTCTCCTAACTCCCTCTACCTATAAATATGTGTCCCTCCCGGATTTTTCGCGCAGTCCAACCCTAGCAGTTTTCCCTCGCGCCGCTGGACGAAATCCCTCTCCGCGCCCGGACATGTCCGCGCCCGCCGGACGTCTCGCGCCGCCGCCCCGCGCCAGTGGGCGCCTGCCACGTGGCGCTCGACCGCCCGAGCCGCCGCTGGGCCGCGCGGCCCGTCCCCGGCCCCCGCGGCCCGAGCCGGCCCCCGCTCGACCGCCCGGCCGCCCACCGCCGCCGCGGCCCCATCGTCGGCCGTCGCCGGTCCCTTCGCCGGCTGCCGCCCGTGCCGCCTCGGCTCCCCGCCGGAGCCCGCGTGCCTCACCGCCCCGCGCTCGGCCGCCCTCCGCCGCCGCCGCGCCGGATCCGTCCGGTCCAGGCCGCCTCCGCCCCGACCCGCACCAAGCCCCGCCGCCTCCGGTCGCCCGCGCTGCCGCCGGCCGCCTCCGCCGCCGTCGCCGGCCACCCCGTCGCCGGATCCGGACGGGTGGGATGAGATCCACCCGTCCCGGAACCAAACGCCGCCCATCGCGCCCGGTCCTCTCCGTCCCGGGTCTCCTCCATCCCGTTTTCCCCGAGGTGATTTTTGCCCAAGTCCCAGATCTATGTAATTTTCGTGCCCTGTTCAACGCATCATATCTCTGCATCCGTAGCTCCGTTTCGTGCGTGTAATATGTCAAATTGTTTGACTCGACGATTACATAATTTCGTTCCATTGCATCATATTCATTTGAGCTCATCTTGATGCCTGAATCATCATTGCAAGAGTGCTTCATAATGTTTTCCGCTGTCTGTTAACAGAACTAGCTCTTTTGTCATTTTTGCCATGATTGATGTATGTATCCTGTGAGGTTGATGTCTACATGTGTTTTGATCTATGCCATGTCTTCTTTACAGAGGTGCTTACCATGTATTTTTGTGATCAATGTGGTGACTAGCACAAGCATGCAAACTAGACTTCGTGATATTGCTGATTTTAGTCCATGTTCTGCTGTTATTTTGATGCCATGTAAACATGATGCTACAGAGAGATCCATGCATATTTTGAGATACTTCAGTAAGGGTGTTTTGAACATATGATTGTTGTCTATCCATTCATGCCCCTGCTTGTAATTATGGAGTAGTCTAGCATGTCATTTTCGTGCTCTACTTTTGCTTCAAAATGTTTCCTGGCAGATTGTTTACATGTTATTCAATTTTGCCAAGGTTGTTGTAGTTGATCCTTGCATGCTATGAACTTATTCTTGACCTGGATTGTTACATAAACATGTCTTCTTGATGATGCTATGCTTATCTTGCCATGCAATGACTTGTGGTGAGTGAATCGAGCTTGTTAAGTAGAATACTTGCTGTTGCTGTTTTGCTAGGCTGAATCTGTTATTTCGTGATGCTATGTAAACCTGCTTCTACTAGTCATTCTATGCATAATCTGGAGATGATTATTAAACATGTTTTGTTCTACATGTTATGCTCTATCCATCCATGCCCTTAGTTGCAATTATAGTCTGCTGTAGCTTGTTGTAAACTTGCTCCAAAGTTGCTATATGATGTTGCTGTCAGCCTGTTAACATTAAGTTCAATTGTTGCCATGTGTTTTCCTAGTGTTCCATGCACCCTATGACCTTGCTATTGCCATGCTTAGCTTCATAAACATGTCTTATTACTGTTGGGTGCCTTGCCATGCCATGTTTTGCCCTGTAGTGAGTTGCACAAGCTCATTAACATGCCTTCATAATTTTGTTTCTGCCATGTATGTATCTGTAATATAACTTGCTATGTTTACGTGGGTGCCATCATATTTTCTGATCCTTTTTGGCTTATGGTCAGTAAAGGACTTTTGATCTATGCATTTAGTAGTATCATGCCATGCCTTTGTTTTCCATGATAAGTTCCTGTAACATGTTGTTTGATAGCTCTAAACATTGCAACCTGATGTTAATTTCTCCAAAGTTTGAATTGTTATTACTTGCAATCTTGCCATGTGTGTTTGAGCATGTTCTAGTGATTTCTAGAGATAGCTCAGTGTTCATGTTTTGTTATGCTTTACCTGTACATCATGTCCATGCCTTTTGTTTTTATATTGTGGTACTGTAGCATGTTGTTTTGATGCTTGCAATATTCCTAGTTGCTGTTTTGGACAGCTTGTCCTTTAAACTTGTATAGTGCGTGTGTGTTGAACCGTTGCTCCGTTTTGAGTGTGCTCTATATGAAACTTGCTTAGAATTGCATGTAGTTTCATATTATCATGTTGCATCTTTGTTTTGAGGTGTTTGCTTGATGTTTGGGTGCATTTTGCATCAATGCCATGTTTAACTTGTTTTGCTCATATCTTCTAGGCCGTAGCTCCGAACTAAATGAACTTTATATGTAACTTGACTAGATTTTCGTGTAGATCATCTTGGTGTATCTTAACTTGCTGTTTAACAACTTGAACATAAGGTTTATTCAGATCTGGACCAATTTCGAAATATGCATATGAGGACTTACCGGAATTGTTATATGTTGCTTCCGGCCTCATTTAAACTTGTCTTGATGTGTTGCTCTTGTTTGCGTCATCTCTTGCCATGAGTAGCTTCATGTAGCTTTGTCATGCATCATGCTTGTTGTGAATCATGTCTTGATCATGTATGGTGTGTTTACGATGTTATGTGCTTCTTTTCGATAGTTCCTGTTTCATTGCGATCGTGAGAATTCGTTCGTCTACGCTTGGTTCGGCTTCATCCGTTCGTCTTCTTCATGGACTCGTTCTTCTTCCTTGCGGGATTTCAGGCAAGATGACCGCTACCCTGGATCTCACTACTATCATTGCTATGCTAGTTGTTCGTTCTATCGCTTTGCTGCGCTACCTATCACATGTTTATCAAGCCTCCCATATTGCCATGAACCTCTAACCTTTGACACCTTTCCTATGCAAATCGTTGTTTGGCTATGTTACCGCTTTGCTCAGTCCCTCTTATAGCGTTGTTAGTTGCAGGTGAAGTTGAAGATTGCTCCATGGTGGACAGGATTTTGGTTGGGATATCACAATATCTCTTATATTATTAATGCATCTATATATTTGGTAAAGGGTGGAAGACCCGGCCTTATGCCTGGTGTTTTGTTCCACTCTTGCCGTCCTAGTTTCCGTCATACCGGTGTTATGTTCCCGGATTTTGCGTTCCTTACGCGGTCGGGTGATTTATGGGACCCCCTTGACAGTTCGCTTTGAAAAAAAGTCCTCCAGCAAGGCCCAACATTGGTTTTACCATTTGCCTCACCTAGCCCTTTTTCCCTTGGGAGTCATGCTCTCGAGGGTCATCTTTATTTACCCCCCCCCCCGGGCCAGTGCTTGTCTAAGTGTTGGTCCAAACTGAGCGATGTCCGGCGCCCCCTGGGCAACCAGGGTCTATGCCAACCCGACGTCTAGGTCATCCGGTGTGCCCTGAGAACGAGATATGTGCAGCTCCTATCGGGATTTGTCGGCACAGCGGGAGGCTTTGCTGGTCTTGTTTTACCATTATCGAAATGTCGTGTAAACCGGGATTCCGAGTCTGATCGGGTCTTCCTGGGAGAAGGTATATCCTTCGTTGATCGCGAGAGCTTATCATGGGCTAAGTTGGGACACCCCTGCAGGGTATAATCTTTCGAAAGCCGTGCCTGCGGTTATAGGCAGATGGGAATTTGTTAATGTCCGTTTGTAGATAACTTGACACCAGATCCGAATTAAAACGCATCAACCGCGTGTATAGTCGTGATGGTCTCTTTTCGGCGGAGTCCGGGAAGTGAACACGGTTTCTGGGTTATGTTTGACGTAAGTAGGAGTTCAGGATCACTTCTTGATCATTACTAGTCGACGACCATTCTGCTTGCTCTCTTCTCGCTCTTATTTGCGTATGTTAGCCACCATATATGCTTAGTCGCTGCTGCAGCCTCACCACTTTACCCCTTCCTTTCCCTTTAAGCTTTGCTAGTCTTGATACCCATGGTAATGGGATTGTTGAGTCCTCGTGGCTCACAGATTACTACAACAACAGTTGCAGGTACAGGTTATGCGATGTTCATGACGCGAGAGCGATGTTTGCTTGCCTTGGAGTTCTTCTTCTGCTTCTTCTTCGATCAGGGGATAGGTTCCAGGTCGGCAGCCTGGGCTAGCAGGGTGGATGTCATTTGAGTTTCTGTTTGTGTTTCATCCGTAGTCGGATGATGCCCTGATGTATTGTGATGTTGTATTCGTATGGCATTGTATGCCTCTTGTATGTATCCCATCTATTATGTAATGTTGATGTAATGATATCCACCTTTCAAAAGCGTTTCAATATGCGGGTCTATCCTTGGTGGGACCTTCGAGTTCCTTTTGGATAGGGTCGCATATTGGGCGTGACAAGCAAAGGTTGTACACATCCCGCCTAATAAGTTCATTTTTATCGTACGAACTGTACCTACTAATGAAGTTGTCCACCATTGTATGCTTCCTGATTCCAGCCCCTTGCATAGCCAGTATCTTTGCCCTCGTGCCATCTCCAATCCGTCTATGTGACCGAAAACAAACCTCGTCAGGTCGAGCCATCGCGTGGTTGTGATCATCCATGAATGACGCGACGAACCAAACTCCACGTGCCCTGTCCAATTTCACCACCATCTG
This sequence comes from Triticum dicoccoides, assembly GCF_002162155.2. Classification (NCBI taxonomy): domain Eukaryota; kingdom Viridiplantae; phylum Streptophyta; class Magnoliopsida; order Poales; family Poaceae; genus Triticum; species Triticum dicoccoides. Next base: position 176,767,914 of record NC_041391.1, read on the forward strand.
TGCACCGCACTCGCATCGAATCTCGGGTCTAAGCCTGCGGGTTCGACCCTCCATGGTTATGAATTTCCCCTGCCTTCTCCCAGCCCTAGAGCAAACAAACCGCCTAAACCGTATTATTCCTGAAGCATCCTTCCCTCGTTTCACCTTCTCTCTCCTGATGCTAAACCCATGTTCTTTGGCGTGCTTGTTGTAGAATATGTATGCATCCCCTTGTGACCAAAAAGTCATAGCCATGACCTTCCAATGTGTCTCCAACTTCTGATGCTGGTATTGAGCCTCCTCAATGTCCATCTCTGCTTCATCGTCACCACCATTAGGACCATCTGATCCCTCCTACAAAATTACATATGAAACTATGTCAATTTTTATGATCTACTACAAACTACCGCGCGCGGTACAAAATGTTTGAACGAACCTGGCTCAAGTTATCGGCCCACGATTCCTCATAATTATTTTTCTAATTCTCAATGTCCATATCTTCCTATAAATTAAAAACACTGACAAATAGTTACACATACGGTACTCTGCCAATTGAAAACTGGAATCAAAAGGCTTCACTTACGTTTTCACTGTTTGCACCATGTTCATTGTTTGCAAAATCTTCTGAAGGTAAGATATCATATGATGACCACGAATCGTTATCGTTGTTGTCATCATCTTCATTACTAGGATGATTATCAGTCCGACTGGCCTCATTTGTACCATTATCATCGGCTATAAATGAGGTTTCTTCGTCCATTTAAACACACGTTACTACCAACAGTGCACATCATTGAAAAACACATTATCCCGCGTTAAATTCGAAGTTCATGCAGTGGGACATATAGATGAATAAATTGCAACATTTAACCTATGAGCATTTAAAATTATTTCTTTCTAAATCTAACTCATCTACATAGGTGGTACAGCGAAATTTCTTCCGCTGGATTGTACTTTGTGTATAGTTGCATGACTTGCGTGTAAATTTAGCACCACTGATTTCCATGACAATATTATGCTGCTAGTCAATATTGTAGACCACACAATGTCAATGCTAATGAAGACCCCTCTGATTCCCCCCCCCCCAAAGAAGTAGCACTGGTCTAGACTATTTATAGTTTCTTAGATGTGGGATAGATGACAAACCTTCAGCAGTGGTGTCGATGTCGTCCGTCAACACCGATGGGGCCTTGAGGCACGGGCCTCCGCGTAATTCAAGATGGCGGCGACGTGGAAGACGACGAATCCACAAGCGGGATTACCTGATTGTAGCGACCAGACCTCAGACGGTCTGATCTCTGTGCATTAGTGTCATCCCTGGATTAGTAATGCTGACACGCACAGTACTTGAAGGATTTATAACAGAGTAGCAATCACACACTTATTACATCGAATGTCTCCAAAGAGAGCTTATTACAATAAATATGGCTTAAGGCCATCTAATAATGATAACAGCGGAAGGCCTGGAAGATAAGTGAGTCCATCAACTCCAATGGCATCACTGAGTATAGGACCACGATCCTAAGGCGATCTTACTCGCCGTCTGAAAAGTCTGCAACATGAACGTTGCAGCCCGAAAACGGGTCAGCACATGGAATATGCTGGCAAAGTAACACATAGAGAGTAATGGAAAAAAATTAAGCTATACTACATGCAAATATGGCTGGTGGAAAGCTCTATGGTTACAGTTTTTGCATAAAGCCAGTTTTTCCCTACTGCAAAGGAATAAATTTATTTAACTATCATGGTAGTTGTTAACCATTTAGAATGGTTGACAGCATTCTCAATCCCAATTAAGCATCATCATTAAAACCCAACAATATTAATTAAAGTAACATGATGAGATTCACATGATAATCCAAGTACTAGATACTCAAAACGTCCATAATCAGGGACACGGCTAATCATGATTAGTTTATACACTCTACAGAGGTTTGTGCACTTTTCCCCACAAGACTCGATCGCCTCCGTTTGTTTTTCTCGCACTACATGGTGTTTGAGAAACGGATGACCGAGACATAGTCTTTCAGAAGCGCTAGCACCTTATGATTGGGTAGACCTGTACACCTACTTTCCACTACATCTGCTAGTCTACCACTGTAAGAGTTCACACGACTTAATCAACTATGCTAGAGCCCATAATAGCATGTGGCTGCACACGGAAGTTTCTAGAATGAATAATCTTATGATCCCTTTGAGCCTGGGTGGCGGTCCAAAAACAAATAGGCAATCCTGGAATACCCAGGTACCTCAATCCACCCAGATGTGCATTAAAGTTGCCACCATAAATAAACCATTAATTAACAATCTCACATCAGTCATGGAAAATTCACTCACCCAATCCACGTCTACTAGCATAGCATGGCATAATAAGCAAACGTAGAAGTAACTCCCAAGGGTTTGATAATAAAACAGGTAATAGGTACTACCTCATCTACTTCCCAGAACCCACATATTAATCAGATCCTAATCATGCAATTGTTTGAGGATTAATCTAATGCATAAAAACTGGGTAGTAAAGGGGTATGATCAAAGTGTTACTTGCCTTGCTGATGATCCGTGAAACCTAGGGATTCGAAGTAGCAAGCGGCGCAATCCGGGTACTCTATCACAAGCAAATAAACAAACAAGCATACAATAAGTACTCATCTAATGCACAGGTAAAACTCAAATAAAAGATCTAACCAGAAAGTTCAACTTAAGAACTCCGGTTTGCAAAAAGAATCAAATCAAACGAAGAGGCAAAACTCAAACTGCGAAAGAAACAAGCTTCGTTTTCTAATCTGGACCTAAGTCAAATTTTACAGAAGCAAGAACTTGTTTGAGTATATTAAACGGAAAGAGGGTTTCGAGACGAAACTCTAGGCGTTTGAATCGCCTGATTCCGATAAACGAGCGAAAAGTTAAACTAAAACGAAAATCGGATCAGAAATCGCGATCAGAAAAATCGTGGAATAAATCCGTGAAAAAGAAAAATGACGAATAGATTAACTAACAAACGTTCGTTATATGAATCTAAATGATGAACGCGTTCGTTAAAACGAACGAACAAGCGAACGCTCGCTAAATAAATAAACCGAAAGAAAAACCGATCTAATAAAATAAAAACAATCTAAGGTTTTTCTTTAAAAAAAGGAGTGGTTTTTTTTCAAAAAAAAAACGTTGGCGGCGGCGGCGGTACCTCCGGCGGGGTCCTCCGGCGAGGCGGGGCGG
>NC_041391.1:176771434-176834267 GCF_002162155.2 Triticum dicoccoides
TAAAGCGGGGGGAAGGCGGCGGCGACTCCGACTTGGGGAGGGGTCGGGCGGCGGCGGCGGCACGGACTCTCCCGAGTCCGGCGACGGCACGGCGGCGAAGGCGGTGGCGCGGGCGGGTCGGCCTGGCTCGGCTGGGCTTCGGCCCAGTCGGGCGCGGGGAGTTTTTTTTTTAATAATTCCGTCGAACCGAAAAAAATCTAGAAAATTAGATAAAAATCTAAAAATACCAAAATACCAAAATAATTTTTCATCGTCCAAATAAAATATCTAGAGCAAGATGGACATTTTTTGGCCCTTAAATGCATTTTTTTGAAAATCATGCAATTTTTCCTAAATTCAAATAAAATAGCCAAAAACACCAAAATAAAACTTATTTGATTTTTTATTAAATCCTCATTATTTTTTTATTTTGGGAAAGTAATTTTATTCCCTCTCTTTTATTTTTGTGATTGAAATAATTGAAGATAAAATAAATAAAATCAATTGATCCTATTTTCAAAATTTGAGAAACTCAAATCTGAAAATAATGAAATCCCCAACTCTCTCCGTGGGTCCTTGAGTTGCGTAGAATTTCTAGGATCGAGGCAAAAATGCAATAAATATAATATGCAAGATGATCTATTTGTATAACATTTCAAATTGAAAATTTGGGATGTTACAAACCTACCCCCTTAAGATGAATCTCGCCCTCGAGATTCGGGTTGGCTAGAAAATAGGTGAGGGTGGTCCTTCAGCAAATCTTCCTCTCGCTCCCAGGTGGCTTCATCCTCGGTGTGGTGGCTCCACTGAACTTTACAGAACTTGATAACTTTGCTGCGGGTGACTCGGCTGGCATAATCAAGAATTTTAACTGGTTTCTCCTCATAGGTCAAATCATTATCCAACTGAATCGCCTCCAGTGGCACTGTATCTCTCAGCGGTATATCAGCCATCTCAGCGTGGCACTTCTTCAATTGGGAAACGTGGAACACATCATGAACTCCTGACAATCCCTCAGGCAATTCCAACTTGTAGGCAACTTCTCACATACGTTCCAAAGCTTTGTATGGTCCAAGAAAACGTGGCGCTAACTTTCCCTTAACACCAAAACGCTTAACTCCTCATAATGGAGATACTCGTAGACAGACTCTATCTCCGACTTCATAAACTGTCTCCTTGCGTTTTGCATCTGCGTAGCTTTTCTGCCTGGACTAAGCTACCTTGAGCCTTTCACGAATCAACTTCACTTTTCGTTCAGACTCCTTAATTAAATCTAGTCCAAACAACTGACGGTCTCCAACTTCGTCCCAAGACAACGGGGTTCTGCACCTCCTTCCGTATAAGGCTTCGAAAGGGGCCATCTTCAAACTGGATTGATAACTGTTATTGTAAGAAAACTCGGTATATGGCAAATTGTCGTCCCAACTTGATCCATAATCAAGGGCGCAAGCTCTTAGCATATCTTCCAGAATCTGATTAACCCTCTCCGCCTGTCCATCTGTCTGCGGATGAAAAGCTGTGCTGAACTCTAATCTGGTACCCAAAGTTTCGTGCAACTGATTCCATAACTTTGAGGTAAACTGGGTTCCTCTGTCTGATACAATGCTCCTTGGAACTCCATGCAGACATACGATCCTGGTCATATATATCTTGGCCAACTTAGCACTAGTGTAAGTGGTCTTCACTGGAATGAAATGTGCTACCTTCGTCAAACGATCGACTACAACCCAAATCGAGTCATAGCCTCAACGAGTTCTGGGTAATCCTGTGGTAAAATCCATGCCTAACTTATCTCACTTCCATTCGGGTATCGGCAATGGTTGCAACAATCCTGCTGGCTTCTGATGCTCTGCCTTTACTCTCTGACATACATCACAAACTGCTACATATTCCGCAATATCCCTCTTCATTCCGGTCCACCAGAAAGTCTCCTTCAAATCCAAATACATCTTGGCATTTCCTGGGTGAATCGAATACGGTGAATCATGAGCCTCTTGCAAAATCAACTTCCTAATCTCTGGGTTATTTGGCACATAAACACGGTCTTCAAACCACAAGGTATCGTGCTCATCCTCACGAAATCCCTTGGCTTTTCCTTTGCTCAACTTCTGCTTTATCTCAGCAATTTCCTGTTGGGGGGGTACCGAAGCACTTCTCAACAAATAATCTAAACCTTTATAAGGTTCATGTCTTGAAGGGTAATGGTTTTCAGTGCTTGCCAGTTTTGAAATTGAATGTACATGGTCTTGGAGATGTTTACTTTGGTTTGCGGTCTCACGACCAGTAGCACATCAACACATCATTCCTGTATTTTTACCTAGAAACCATTCCCAACATGGATGGTTCAGTTCTTTCGAGGGGGATGGCATACCGTGTATTTACACGTGAACTTGTCCTTAGTTTGCTGCAACGCCATATGCACACTTCCAGGTGACATCCTCCTTCGTATTGGAAATCGTCGGGGTCGTCAGCCGCCACCTTTTTTTTGAAACGGAGGCAAAAGTTTTGCCTTGTCAATTAATTAAGAAGAAGAGAATTGCCCAGTTAATTAACGGAAAACCGGGCGAAAACCAATACAAACGAAGGACGGAAAAACTACTCACATGGCAAAAAAAACCACAATCGCACATGTGCCCGTCGCCAGACTCTTCGATTACGCAACATCCACAAACCTCGACATTGCCACTATGCCATGTGACCCCGACAAGAACACCTCGACATAAGACATCAAACACCTTCCAACCCACAACGATGACCCAATCCAAGAGGACGGGCTGAGAGACTGAAGATCGTCCATCAAGCAGCCAGAGACGCCTTGCCTATGGCACCACTCTTGCCTTTTCCCACCTTCTTTTGTTTGCCTCTTATTGGCGTCCCCGTCAGAAGGCAAGCTATCGACCTACCCAAACCAGGTTTAGCCACCTCCACACTGGCGAGTAAGTCACAAAGTTCTTTCGCGAACTTTGTGGACATGTCACTCACAGGCATCACATGCTCGATGGTCGCAGACAACGGAATGGCAGAGACTGCAACGTCCAAATCACCACACCCCTTGGCATCAGGTATCTAGCTAGACTCCAAGGGTGATGATGGCGGTAAAGCCACAATCGAGATCTCGGGGGGGGGGGGTTACATTCAGATGATCGACGGATAGAGGCAGAACCAAGCCCTCACACAACTCCCGCAACTCAGGCATAATCTGCAGGATTGGAGTCACAACCACATCATTGCCGAGTCCCTCAGAGGCTGACGACGGTGAATGGGCTCTAGCATGAGGGGAGAAACGACCATGAAGCTCGGCACCCAACTCGACCTCGAAGTTGTCAACAGGCACAACAAAAGAACGCAATGCATGATCAGACCGCAACACAGGTGGCGCCATGGAGCGCTCACCAAGTGCAGCCTCAACACGGACCATGAAGGTCTCCATCTGCAACATCCAACCTTGCATGGAGTCAATGACATCACGCAGAGGCTGAACCGTCTCCTGAAGCTGGAGGGAAGTCATACCAAGGAGCTCAGAGCGCAGCAGCTTGGCCTGGTGCTCCAAGGCAGGTCGCACTGGGAAATCCGCCGAGGCCATAGAACCAGCAGGACCAGCAACGATCGATGCCCAAGAATCATGGCAAAATGTCTTCGAGAGGTGCGAGGCTTCTTTCTGGACCTTGCGAGGAGCTAGAGCTTGTTGGTGCTCGGGAAGGCGTGGCAACGGTGACATGGTAGGGCTTCCCAAAAAGCTGAGGGGACGCCAGGCATTGCGGCACTCACGCGCTCGATGACCATTCTCAAGGCACCGAGAACACCTAAAAGGATCTCGACAAACCGCTGCACGGTGACCAGGAAGGAGGCATCTGCAACATCTACCCCGAAGCCAAGCAGGGACAGGACGGGGAGCCAATGCAGGGACCAGAGAGTCCAAACGTTGCATGTTGCGCCGCGGCAGCACCTCCTGCCAATCTTCAGGCCCACGTCTGTGGATCGATCCCGGAGCAAATAATAACGAAGAAAAAAATCGATCAGGCCCACGTCTATAGTTTCTAGTTTTTCTTCTTTTGATTTCCTCCTGTACCAACCCAACCCATGATCAGTTGATCATGGCGAATGTTTGCCGCCTTCTCGCTGCTTAATATAATTGCAAGCCAGCATTGCTGGATCTTTCCAGAAAAAAAAAAACTAGGATAGCCGGCTGCGCTGGGTTTATGTAGGATGGTCGTGATTAGACTAGCCATAGTGAAAGTACCATAAGTAATACAGTAACATGCACGAAACTACTACACATCGATACTGGAGTGTCCAATTTAGATACGATGGTAAATCCACTGGCTGTGCTGCACTTTGTCATATCAATGGGTGGTTTGATCTTCAGTATCGTACACAAATCGGATGTGCAGTGTCAGTATGCATATCATCACTCTAACATGCATACTCATGCAATGCCAACTAGCCATATTGTGACATGGCATAAATAGGAGTACTTAGCATGGTATAAATGCAACGTTGAAGACAGGTTGCACCAATTAAGAGCATTAAAGGATTAGAGGTGTTTCTCAAACGCGCATGCACTTTAGTGAAAGCACCGTAAATTTTGCGTGCAAAGAGGAACATATTCTGGCAACAATAATATCCTCTATTTTCTCTATTCTTTTTGGTAGCCATGCACGCGCAAACCACATCTCTATAAATATAAATTATGCATGATTTTTTTAATAGGACAGGTGCAACTAAATTAAAAAAACACTTTCCAGAAACATTGGAGCTTCAGAAATGGCATTAACGAAATTAACTAGTATAAGAGAACATAAAGGTATAGTGCATGGTTATATCAACTTTGCAACGGTCCTAGAAAAAAGCATTTCACAATGTACGAAAATCATCAGCAGTCAAGCAAATCATTAATACTTCATCGACAAATTCAAAAAATATATAAATACTTCATTGCCTCGCCTTTCGTCATCTATGACTTCAACATCAGTACTTCCACCAAAATGGTATAGATCACCAGATAGTCGATTTTTAGTACATTATATCGAATATCACCTAAATTAAAAGAAGCAAACCTAAATGAACTTAACTAAAATAGGTCGCTCACGTGTGGACTATTCAGTAGATAATATAATGCGTGGACACTTTTGCTAAAAAATGTTTACCCAGCTATGTCATCGCATGATACACACAATGGACATGGAATTAAACAAATAAATAGGAGGGAATGAAAGGATTGATGGTTTCGAAACATCAAGATTCTTGCAGTGTAAGATACATTGACCACTGTTTGCCTATGAAAACTCTGGAACCAGGAGATGTTATTCTTGTGAAACAGTCACCTCAGCTGGTCGATTCCAGTTTGGATCAGCACGTTGAACTTCGTATAGTTTGTCGACCCAAACAATGACAAACTAGCTTACAGGGGGAAATCACAGCAAAAATGTTGGAGATGTCCATGCTGAAATCAGAATAAAGAAGGTTTCGGGGTTGTCAACACTGAAATAAAATGTTACAGTCCTGACCATGCAACGACCTGATCTTCAGTGAGACTTAATCCAGGACTCCCAGGTCTCAATAATGAAGATCAGGCACGATCGTACCTGAATGCGTATCTATACTTCAGGAAAAGAGCACACGGCCGCAGATCTAGTAACTTACATAAGTTACCCCATCCATTGGAATGTTTGCCTAGCTAACTTCCTGTTCTTCACAAAACCATGTGCACATTACATGAAGATCACAGCACAAAAAAAAGGTGCACACATCAGGGTCCATAATAAAGCCAGATCAGCGACAAAAGGGAAACCTAGCTATGCATCAAGTACTGAGATAACTATACCAGATGTCAAGGTTATGACTGAATAGAAGTCACCCCAAAGGGTAGTTTCTATCTGAATTCTGAAATGACTAGTTCATAAAGTATACATTTCCCTAAAAGTTCAAGGCTGTTACAAGCATGTACGTAGAAACCAACAGCCATCAGATTAACAAGCTCTTCCATTATCAGAAAAGACCGTGAAACAGACATTCTGAAACCAACTAAAATCTGAATCCTTATCTATCGCCCAGCTCTACCTCTGAGCCCAGCCATTATCCCCTCTTAGTACGGACGATGTTCCTTTAATGATTTTCTCTTCATCTAGACCATCTCAGTAGTAGTATGCATATACTGCACAGAAATTGGGCCTATTTATGCAACATATACAGGCCAATGATTCTGTCCCTGCCAAGTGCCAATCCCATGTGTCAGATACACACCTTGCTTAGTTTTGCTGCTCAATTCAACAAGGAAACCTAAAACCTTGTAGCACTAAGTTAAATCACAATACAAGTCTAATAAGGCAAAATCTACCACTACCAGGTTGGAGCGTTGGGATTCAAATTGCATTAAGATAAGGTCCAATTTGTTAGTATCTTCTCATTAAACTGTTCTTCTCAGTGATAAGGAGAAAGGGCATGGTCAATTCTCCTTTGTAGATTCATACGCCACATCAAGCTAGTATAAAGTTGAGTCATCTATTTTGAAACGGAGGGAGTAGCAATCATAGTTCAGTTTTAGAGAGATAGCAAGCACAGTTCTGTCTGAACCCTTTTCTTGCACATTATGGATGTGCTAACGCTACAACTAACAATAAAGCTGAATATATGTCCATGTTTCCTAGCAAACAAAAACATTGGAGGATACTGATCACCTGTGCAATAGTCCGCCCCAGCAAAATTGTCCCTAATTCGTCGCCGGTTTCCCTTTTTTACGCCCGACGAACAGAAAAACAGAGCATTTGAGGAACTCGTCCACCAGCTGCTAATCCACCACATCGGCGAAGTCCATGTCGATGAGGAACTCGTCCACCTGCTGCCGCTCAGCCGGCGTCAGGTCAGCGTCAGTCCGGAGATCGTCGAGCGCCGGGCCTGGGAATGGGATGATGCTGTCCGAGCGGACGTCGCAAGGGGGCGGCTCCGGGAAGTCGCTGAGGAGGTCCACGGACGACTCGTCCCCGTCATCAGTAGCGGCCGCCGTGGGTTGTTGCTCGAAGTTGGTCTTGGCCGCGGCCGCCGTGGGTTTTTGCTCGAAGTTGGTCCTGGCCGCGGCGCCGTACATCCCGACGGCCGCGGCATCGTACGCTCCGGCGGCCTCCTCGGCCGTGTCGAACCTCCCGACCGTCACCACCTTATGCCTCCCCGAGTCCCATAGGCCCGCAACGTACTTGCCGTTCGGCTGCCGGGACACGCCGACGAACTCGGTCCGGGCGTCAGGCCTGGGCGCCGCCGGCTTCTTCTTCTTCTTTGCCGCCGCCCGGCCGGCCGACTCGGGGACGCCGTCTTGCTCGTAGTTCGTCACGGCCCGCGCGCCGTGCAGCCTGACGGCCGCCTCGTCGTACGCCCTGGCGGCCTCCTCGGCGGTGTCGAAGGTGCCGAGCCACCGCTTCTGCCCCTTGGAATGCTCGATCCGCGCCCCGTAGTTGCCGGCAAGTGTCCGGGACACGCCGCGGAACTCGGTCCGGGCCTCCGGCCGCGGCGGCGCCTTCTTCTTCGCCGCCCTCCCCGCCCCGTACTCTCTGGCGGCCCCCTCGGAGGTGCTCCCCTTCCTCCTCCCACCCGCAGCTCCCGCGGCCCAGTCGCGCGCCACCGCCCCCGCATCCACGCCACTCGGCAGGCCTTGTTCATGGACGCTCTCCGCCGTCGCCACCATCATCACACTGACTGGACTGAGCCGGGGTGGGCACGCCGCCGCAGCAAGAGGCGGAAATGCGCGAGCTTTTGTGGGGTTTTGAGGGACAGGTGGCGTCGAGGTTCTGTTCGTGATTCGTGCAACCTGAAAGATTTCGTGTTGCAGTTGCTCTACACTGTACTGCCGGCCAGTACAGCTGTCAGGTTAGGTTAGGCTGAAAAGGAAAAGAAAAGCTGTTGTCAATTTTTAGTAGTTCTTTTTTTTCGGAATGGTTCCCTTGAGGGCTTTGTTGAATTGCAAGAATCCGAGGGAAAATGCTTGATTAGGATATCGGTGTAATATGAATTTTCACATAATTTAAAAATGAAAAGGCTAAAATCTGACGTTAGTTTTTACCTAAAACCTAAAAAGTGCAACTATGCTAATTAGTCTTACAGAGCACACGCGCTCGCCCGCCGTCTGACCGACATCACGCGGCCACGCGCTTCCTAGGTTTATCGATGCGTCCGACCGCCCCGCCCGTTTTACCGATACGTGCGTGAGGTGGCACTTGGTCGTGGCATCGGGACGAGACCCGTTGGGTGTCTAGGCAGTCGTGGGTCCCTCCAGTTCTTCTCGCCTCCCCACTTTCGTCTCCTCCCCATTTCGAAACCGCTCGCGAGCGCAGGGAGCGCACCCCCATTTCCTTCCAAATCCACCAAATCCGGAGCAGCCGGCGGCGGCGCGGCGATTCGGCGGCCGTCTTCCGCCGGAGTGAAGAAGGGATAGCGTGCGCGGCTTGGAGGGAGGGGTTAAGCGCCCAGGTGCGCGTCGGTGCGACGACCGGGGCCGTACCACTACAACCGCAGCACACAACAGTCGGGGGCGGAAGGCGCTGCAGTACCGGAGACGCGTCCGAGGAGGAACGACGCGCGCGCCTTCGCCGTGCTATTCGCGCGGAGGAGCAAAATCGTCGTGTTGTTGGCGCGCAAGGCAGAATCACCGTGAGCAAACCTCCCAGGTCAGTTCATCGATCCCATTGTGTAGGCTTGTCAGATTTGCTGAGTTTTGGGCGAAATCGATGAGTACTGATGCATAGTTTAACTCATTAGGAACGGAATAAGCACTCGTTTAGATTTGGGTTGGGTACTGGTGAGATAGGATTCGAGGGGCATTCAAGGCTTGGTGATCCTTCAGTAGGTGTTGTGGTGTGTGGAGGGAGAGGAAGGGAGATGTTCTCGTGCATTGGTTGTAGATCTGCTGACTTGCCCAACAACTGCTCATATAGTTGCCTAGTACCTTTTTTTACATGCAACAAATGTACATATTTGTGTTTGAACAAGGAAATGTTTGATGTTGTAGGCTCCTTTGTTGAACGTGTGTGTATGAGGTTGTGTGCTGGGGTTAAGACGCTCACGTTTGTTTACAGATATGTCCATATGTCTTTGCTTAAGTTTTGTGATTCAGTTGTCAGGCTTGCTAGAGTTTTATGAGTCAGTTGCTTCACATGCCCTCATTTGTTGCCTAGTGCATTTGTGCAATGCCTGGCTTGCTCAAATTTTATGAGTCAGTTGCCTGACATGCCATCATCTGTTGCCCAATGCATTTATGCAATGTCAGGCTTGCTCAAGTTTTTGTGAGTCAGTTGCCTGACATGCCATCATCTATTGCCTAGTGCATTTGTGCAATGTCTTGCTTGCTCAAGTTTTTGTGAGTCAGTTGCCTGAACACGCCCTCATCTATTTTTTGCCTAGTGCATTTGTGCAATGTCAGGCTTGCTCAAGCTTCGTGAGTCAGTTGCCTGGCATGCCATTATCTGTTGCCTAGTAGTCACGATATGTGTTTTTTCATGTGCCTGATGTGTAACAGATTTTTCTTGCTCCTTGTAGTCATGTTTTACTTAAGTTTGTATTAATGTTATAACATAGTGAAAATCAGATAGTTTACAACCCTTTTCATTGTCCACTTTTTGTAAATTTCTTTTTGCTTAGTTTAGTAGGAATTTAGTCAAATGACTTTGTTGGATGATATACAGTTTTTGCAGAACCATTTTTTCTTTTTTTATGATGATGCTCATTGTTTGTCCTTTATATACGCAACAGAAAATAGATGGCTGGGACAAGTCATAAGTCAAAATAGGATGGACCTGCTGGATCAAGTCATGATGACCTTGCATCTCATGGCAATGAAGAGCATCAAACATAGGTGTGCACATCCTCAGGAAGTTTTATGTTCTCTTTGTACATAACAAATTTTGTTTTTCATTTTTTTACTGATTTATGTGTTTTTCATATTCCAGCCATAGAGCGGCGCACCAATAATTGGGTACAAGTGTTAGAAAACTAATGCAGTTATTGCACGGGGGAAGCGTCCTGATGATACTATTAGTAACGAGAATAGTAATGAGAGCCAAGCTGCAGATGTTGGGAATGCAAATGTTGAAGGTGCAGTCGTCGACCAACCTCCAAAACCAAAACGCCAGAAGACGGGAGGAACCGAGGTATTTGCATAGTTGCCTCAGTTTACTAAATAGTTGCCCAACAATGCTGCCTAAGTTGACTATCCTGTGATGAACATTATTTGCTAATTTCCTTTTTTTGGTTTTTTCCTGTGCAATAGGGTCGTAGGAACAGGGCATCTCCTGCAAGGCTCTTCAAGTTGAACAAGGAGTTGGTTGCTAACCAAAAGGGTGTCATCATTGGAAAAGAATTTGGTGGCATTCTGGACCTTGCAGCGAGTAGCATGCCCAGTGATCTTAGCCAATGGATAATGAAGCATTACGACCCTGAGATTTCGCAGATAGTCATTCCAGAAAGGGGGAAGATTCCTGTAGATGCCACAAGTGTCTATAGGATATGGGGTTTGCCAAATAGGGGCAGGAAGGTGTGTTTTGAGAATCGACCTGAAATCACAAAGGCAATGTACAGTATTTACAATATCACCTACAAGAACTCCCCAACTCTCATAGCATGGTGCAAGATGATCAAAGATATGGGAGGATCTCATGATGATGACTTTGTCCGCGCTTGGCTAGCTCTTGTTTTTTCATGCTTCCTTGTCCCTTCAACTAGTTTAAGTATTTCCCCAAAAAGCTTCCCGGTGGTCATGCATGTCAATGGAATAATGGAAACCCATTATGCCAGTTTGTTGTTGATCAACTAAAGCTTGCATTCACTTCAGGACGTGGCAACAAGAAGGCTGTTTGTTGCTGTGTTTTCCACCTCGTTGTAAGTGCTTCAAGCTGTTTTGCTTTTTTAAGCATCCATTGTTTTATTTATTTTTCTATTTTTGCAAATCATTGGCTAACTTAAACTTTGTGTTCTTTTTCTTGTCATGACACGGCTGTTGTATCTAGACTCTTTCGATGTTAATGAGCCAATCCCGAACTTGGTACCAAGGGTTTTAGTTTGGAATTCAGATTTAATTTCTAAAGTTATCAAGAAGGACAAGAAGGCTCCGAGAGAATACGGCAATTTGCGGGTAACTTCATTTTTCTATTCTAGGAGACATGTTTTTTTAGGCAACACTACCATGATAGAGTAGGCAATTCATTTTGAAAGACCAAGCAAGCTAATATAATTTTTTTGGCAACTGCTTTACATATATTTCAAGTAGTTTTCATTCTTCTTCGAACTTTTTGTTGTCATGCACACACTTGGATAAGGCTTGGATAATGTTACAGGAAGTATTTGTTTGGTACTAATGGTAGCTGTTGTAGTACATTTTTGAAATGAATAGTAGGCAAACATTGCATTTTTATCTCTTTTTTTGTTGTGTGCAATTTACATGTTGAACAGTAGCAAGTTTCTCCAACAACACAAGCAACTTATGTTCTGAAAACTAGCAAGTTGCTTACCACTCCTACATCTTTTCTGCATACTAAATCATAAGTATCCACTAAGTAGGCAACATGAAAGTGGGATAGTGGATGCAGGCAATTTCAGACAATTAGTAGTACCATTTTCTACATTTCCCACTTCTTTTGGTATGCAAGTGCCACAATCATTGTCACTCATTTTTTTATCTTCTTTGACTATAAACCACCAGCTCAAGCCGGAGTTTTCCTGTGTGTGGATGATAGCTTGTTTGGCAGTATGGACCACATCACCAAATTTGTTGCCACAAGATTTCCCGAGTCGTATGACAAAACAGTAAGTTATCCAGCAGCTATTTTCCCCTCTTACTATTGTTTCCTTTTTCATTCCCATTTGTACATTCACCCATTTTTTTGACTCTTCGATAGAAGATTTGTACTTATCATGTTCTCTACCATCCACTTTTATGTTTTGCAGAAGCAAAAGAAGCTCACAGGGTTGGTGCACAAAATGTGTTCCATAATTTCACATGCAGTGGGGAAGCTTGTGACTGGGATTGGGAGGATAGATGATGAGGAATGGGGGGCAAGGGAGGCAGATCCTATTACTGCGAAGACAAGCAAGTAGTAGTCTAAGAGAAGCCGTGATCGAGTACCAGCCAGCAGAGACAGTTTACCAAGTGAGGATGAGTCGTTTAATTCCGACCGTGATGACAGTGAGGGAGTTGATAGTGAATGTGAGGGAGATGGCAGGGATAAAGGTAATGATGAAAGCAATAGCGATGGCAGTTCAGACATCGATGATCGTGATAATTTTGTAAACGAGGAGGAACAAAGTGGCGTTCAGGGGAAACCAAGTAGTTAGGGAGCACGACAAGTCGTGGATCACCATGAGGAGGCAAGTGTTGACATGGGAGGGAAGACAAAACTGATGAAAACAAGGACAATGAAGATGATGAAGAGGAAGAGGATGAGGAAAAAGAAGAGGATGAAGGAAAGGAAGACGATGATGATGAAGAAGATGATGGGAACGATAAAGACAAGAAAGATGATGGGAAGGGGAAGGATTGATGATGATGATGATGACAGTGGAGGTGGCAACGGTGGCTCAAGCGGCAATGGTGGCTCCGGTGGGGATGAGGATGCCACAACTGAAAAACTAGACAATGATGATGATGAACAATGCACGCTGCAATTTGAAAGGAGAGAGATAGTAAGCCAAAAGGACTGGATGAGGCAGATAGCATCTCTATGAGAGACCTTGTGATGACAGACTTCAAAACTGTTGTTTCCCCAAAACCACACTTCCTTGTTTTTGAAGTGAAAGAAATTTTTGATTTTGATGACATATCCATGGCAACCGAAGCGAGGAGGATCTTTGAAGAGCTGTTGAGGGGAAAAGACTTGGATATGGTCTTCACATTCAACCCTAAGGAAATATGCCCAAAGCCGATTCACCAGAAAATAATGAGAGAAATTGGCACTCTAAATGAAGTTACAGAACCAAAGAAAGTTTGTCAAAACCAACTACCACCACTCCCGCCATCAAAGAAGATGAAGAAAACTGTCAGTTTCATATTAGAGCCATCTGTGATGAATGAAACAGCAATGCATCTGCAAGCATATCGTGCCGAAAATTCCGGATATGGCCAAGGGGGAAAGGCAAGGCAGTCATTCATGAAAAACTCTAGGCCTTCTCAGCAGCAACAGCAGACAAATTCTGAAACAAAAGAGGAAACTCATGGGAATGACAAAACACAGGTGGTAAAGAATACGACATCAAGCTCAGTAGTACCACCGTGCAGCAAAGATGGAGATGAGGCAGTATCTACAGGGGCAGCTCCAAAGAAGTTTGCTAAATTTTATTCCCAATGTCAAGAAAGTGGATCACATATTCTGGCAACTCAGTCCAAGCAGGAAGCAAGACTAGCTGCTTTTCAGGCAAGTCTTGCAGAGGGAACAATTGACCCCACAAAAGTAAGACCAGTTCAACTAAAAAAGGGACCTACACTGGCAGTAAGCACAACAAACCATATTGGAACACAACCACTAGGTGACTTAAATGGCCAAGTGCCTTTTCTATCTCGAGGAAATGTGGTGCAGTCAGCCAATGTTATCTAGAGAGCCAAGGTGCAAGACTTCAAGGCATCACCTGAGGCTGCAACATTAAATTATGCAGGATAGGAAAAGGAGAAAGAGAACATCCCTCCAGTGTCATGTATGGAGACCAAAAGGATACAAGACGACATCGCTATAACCATGGGAAAAATTTCGGAACAAAAGTTGCTAATAGCCCTAGGAAAATTGCCTGACTGTTCAACTATGGTTGCCCAACCTGAGGCCACAAGTGTTCCAGAAGTAATAGAAGCAACTGGCCAGAGGAACACTTCCCATTTCTCTGATGTGGAGGAGAGGTACCATGAGTTCATGCATGTTAGCGGGAAGACAACCAATGTTCTAGATCTGAGTGAGCTGTTTGCAAGGTGTGTTGATCCAAACAGCAAGAATCCCCAAATCAACTCCACAAATCACACTTCAGCAAATATAGATCAACAACATTTTCAGCAAAGGAACATCGAAAGATCAAATGCTTTTTACAGAGAGTACTGCCCAACACCAAGTTTTGATCTATGCATAGATGATTTACCCACAGCGCCTGTAGAGAATAGAGCACATCAACATGTTGGGTCAAGCACATTTGCTGAGCATGAGTTCAAGGAACTTCCAGTATATACCCAACCAATCATCAAAATAATCGATGACGATTATGTGTTGGACCTTGAAGGCATAGATGACCCGTGTGCAGAAGCAAAAGGAAAGGCAAGTAAGTTTGACGCAAGCTGTTCAGTTGGAATCTTCTCACCAAATGCGTACCAAACACATGAAAAAAGTTCTAACCAAGGAGAAGTGGGATCAGGCAGCAAGATTTACAGCAGTAGTACCTCAGGAGAGATCCCTCCACATCAATTCGAGAGAAGGATTATCACTACAAAAAAAGACACATCCGTGACATTTTGGGCCAAACGAATTTTTTTTCTGTCATACATATGACACTTCTATGATGATAATTGTGACAAGACCCGGTATCATCATAGATGTGGTGGGCTCCTACTTCTATGACAAAAATAATGACAGAAAATGGGCTTTTCGTCCTAGGCGGGCCGGAGACGCAGCTGCATGACATTCTTTGGGCCGTCCATGGCGGAAAAAACTATGGTAGAAGCGAGGGGGAAGAAAATTTCGGGGAGTTGCCGGTTACGGTGGGATGTCGGGGGCGGAGCGATGCACGTTTCTCTCGTACGTACGCGCGTGTGTGCGAGGCGTTGGCTCTAACTGAACCCGAGCGAGGCTTTGGGCTCTAACTGAACCTGAGCGATTGCACTGCATGCTACGCGTTACTGAACCCGAGCAATCGATCGATGGCTGTTAACTGAACCCGATGGAGCGATTCCTTCACTACTGCTGCTAACTGAAGCCGATCGATGCTGCCTCTGGGATGAACAGTGAGTGTTGCCGGGGGGGTGGATGAACAGTGAGCGGTGGCATTGCCTCTGGAAGAACAGGAACCCGTGGTGTGGAGGGCTGGATGAACAGTAGATGGTGGAGGGGTGGCCGCGGAGGGGTGGTTGAACAGGAACCCGTGGTGTGGAGGGCTGGATGAACAGTAGACGGTGGAGGGGTGCCTGTGGAGGGATGGTTGAACAGTAGCCGGTGGAGTAGCGCGCGGTGGAGGCTGGATGAACAAGAGCCCGTGGAGGCTGGAGGAGGTCGACGGTAGCCCGTGGAGGCTGGAGGAGGTCGACAGGACCCCTGTTTCGACCATAGGAGGTCCGTTTCATCCGTTTTGCGGTACGCCACACCCCTCCCGATCAACAGGACCCCCGTTTCGACCGTAGGAGGTCCGTTTCCTCCGTTTTGCGGTACGCCACACCCCTCCCGATCAACAGGACCCCCGTTTCGACCGTAGGAGGTCCATTTCCTCCGTTTTGCGGTACGCCAGGCCTCTCCCGATCAACAGGACCCCGTTTCGAACGTGGCCGGTCGAACACAAGGTCGTTTCCTCCGTTGTGCGATACGCCATGCCTCGTTTCCATCGTCTGTTCCGTCCAAGCCCTCCCGATGAACACGACCACGCATTCCGTTCCGACCCAACCGGTTGGCTCCCCATGAACACGACGACGACGCTATTTTTCCGTTCCGGCCCAGCCATGTACGTATGCGGGATAGGCGTTAGAGACCCTTCCCGTATGTACGTACGTGGTCGTATTTTCTTTCTTGCACCCTCGCTGTTGTACGTACGTGTACATGCTACGTGCGCGCCTCTACTACAACACGTGCGTGCCTCTACATCTACGACACGTGCACGCCTCTACATCAACCAGTATGTACATACACGTTCGCGACCAGAATGACAACGGTACGTACGCTTTGACCAGGTGGGTCCCGACTGTCAGGAACTTCCTTGCCTGCGAAGATGTAGCTGGTGGGTCCCAGCAGTCAGGGGGCAAATCGTTTTGTTTTTTTTGCCAGACGGACTTCCTTGCGTGCGAAGATGTAGCTGGTGGGTCCCAGCAGTCAGGGGGGCGAATCGTTTTTTTTCGGATGCACTTCCTTGCGTGTGAAGATGTAGCTGGTGGGTCCCAGCAGACAGGGGGAAACATTTTTTTCGCAAAATAAGGTGGCCCGTCCGGTGGGTCCCCGCTGTCAGGTGGAGGAATAATTATTTTGCGCGTAATAAGGAGGCACTTCCTTGCTGTGGTCGTGGACCCAGCTGGCAGCCTCTTCACATACAGTCCACGTCCGATGGAAGCCATTCCTTGACCATGTTGACCACGCTGCACCGAGAGCACCAGGGCGGTGGACGACGGCGAGGCCTAGGAAGGGGACGACGCGAGCCGGGGAAGACGCGGCAGTGGATGCCTATGCATAGGAGTATGAGGTTTCACTCGTTCGGCTGCGGTGTGAGGCTGTCGTCGCCGTAGAATAACAGGGGGTGTGGGTGCGTAGAGGAATGGCCTGGCAGCGGTGGGAGTAGTAGGGGGCGGTGAGGCCTCCGCGGCATCACAGCCGGCCACGGGCGGCAGGAGCAGGCGACACGACCGGCGCTGCTTTGGGCGGCTGGAGCAAGAAGACCAGAGGTTGAAGAAGCACTACGGCCATTGGATGGACATCATACGGTCACTGGAGCTAGAATCGTTCATACATTGACTAAAGTTGACAAAGGCCTCCGTCCCAGTCAACTTAGTAGGCCCACAAGTCTGCCTCCCACCAAGGTTAGTCCCAGCTAGCAGGGGGTATTCATTTTTTTGTGTGTAATAAGGAGGCACTTCCGGTGGGTCCGAGCTGACAGCGGGAGGAACGTTTTTTTTCACGAAATACGGTGGCCCGACCTGTTGGTCCCAGCAGTCAGGGGGATTTTTTTGCAAAATACTGGTGGCCCGTCCAGTGGGTCCCAGATGTTAGGTGGAGGAATAATTATTTTCCGCATAATAAGGAGGCACTTCCTTGTGGCTGCCGTGGACCCAGCTGTCAGCCTCTCCACGTACAGTACTCTTCTGATGAAAGTCGGTTGTTGACCACATTGACCACGCCGCACCGAGAGCACCACGGCGGTGGACGACGGCGAGGCCTAGGAAGGGGACGACGTGGAGCCGGGGAAGACGCGCAGTGGAAGCCCGCGTGGAGAGGAGTACAAGGGTTCACCGGTTCGGCTGCGGTGTGAGGCTGTCGTCGCTGCAGAATAACAGGGGGTGTGGGTGAGTAGAGGGATGCCCTGGCCAGCGGTGGGAGTAGTAGGGGGCGCTGAGGCCTACGCGGCAGCACAGCTGGCCACGGGAGGCGGGAGCAGGCGGTCCCGCTAGCTCTGCTTTGGCGGCTGGAGCAAGAAGATCAGAGATTGAAGAAACACGGCGGCCGTTGGATTGACATCCAACGGTTACGTCTGCTAGAACCGTTTGTTGACATAGTATATAATAACTAAAAAATCTTGCATACGCGTCAACTAAACAGGCCCACAAGTCACACCAGTCCCTCTTTTTTTAATAATTTATATATAGCTCATGGCAACTTCTTATGCAATTTATTGCAGTCGTTTTTTTTTGGTTGGCCAGGGCCAATTTCACATATTTCTGTGGGTTCCAAACTATTTTTAATACCGAAATGTCGAGCCAGATTTAAAGTACTTTGAAGATATATTTGAATTAGGTTAATGCCCAGTGAAATAGGAATCTGAAAATGTGAAAAAAATCAGAAATTATAAAGTAATTGCCAATTTGTCATCTGTTTTTATATTTACAACCCATTTCATATTACTTTCAAGGCGTAGAAAAATAAGTAGGCCTCGATTGGGTATTCTTCAGAAAAAATAAACTGGGCTCATTTGCACAAAGAAAAAATAGCTGGGCTAGTCACATGGTGAACATAAAATATAAGCCTGGGCTAGACGGGCCACAACCCAGTTCAAACCCTGCTCCGTCTCAACAATACCAAACAAAAAAAATACTGCTCGAGTAGCTACGTCCCAGGTGTCAGCCGATCTTATGGTGTTCTCTTGTCTATTGACTATATACGCTCACAATGTCGTGGGTCCCAGATGTCAGGAAAACACTAGGAGGAAGCATTTTATTTTTCCATACGCTGACGTGGTGGGCCCCTACTGTCATCCTCTCCACGTACTTCTACCGATTCCTATTGTTTGTTGACCATGTTGACAACGTGAGAGGGCGGCGCCGCGGCGAGCGCACCAAAGTGCGCGGAGGACGTCGGCGTTAACGATTTAGGAGACGGTGGGGCAGTGATGCGTACGCTGAGGCGCAGCCAGCCATGGGAGGCGGAAGCAGGCGGCCCCGCTGGCGCTGGTTTGGTTTTGGCGGCTGGAGGAAGACAGGACTGAAGAAACACGACAGACTATAAAAGCAGCATGAGT
The DNA here is from genome assembly GCF_002162155.2 of Triticum dicoccoides. Classification (NCBI taxonomy): domain Eukaryota; kingdom Viridiplantae; phylum Streptophyta; class Magnoliopsida; order Poales; family Poaceae; genus Triticum; species Triticum dicoccoides. The sequence continues at coordinate 176,789,786 of NC_041391.1, forward strand.
AGTTAACAACCTTAACTGAAACCAGCAGGGGCACTTAACAACCAAAGCTGAAAGCAGTATGAGTACTTATACAGGTTCAACCATACAAAGCACGCCTCAAACAGTGCTATTTTGCCTACATGCTACAGTTAACCAAGGGTGAGGCCGCCAAGCCCCAGGACAAGGCCCAGGCGCCACCCCGCGCATCCACAACCTTCTGAAAGCGGCTTCATCTCGCAACGTGGTCAATAAACAGGATATTCGCTTTAGAGCCATGGAAAAGCATGAACATAATCTTCTGTCCTATTCTCCAAGATGGACGGGCCTTTATTATCTGAGACCACCCACGAATAAGTATCTTTTCGCCTCCAAGGGGAATTGAGTAGGTCGACATAAACATCATGTTGTGACCAAGCGCAAGTCTGACCCGACCATGGTCAGGCATCTATATAGGAACAATAAAACTCGGCAGTTCCTGTTTCAAGAAGATCACAGCTGTAAAACTGTGTATAAGCAATAGTTTATGCACAACATATATAATAGAAAACAGCTCATACCATAAGTTTCTCGACACAGTTGGACCTGTTCAACGAGTGCAGTAGTGGCACACATATCCCACGTGGCCTTCCACCATTGAAACGCCCCACAAGGACCTCAAGACGATCGATAAAGTGTAGGAACATGTGGATGTCGTCCCAGTCAACTTCAGTGCCATCAGTAACAGCCGAGTTACTATAGAATAACAAACGAGCAGCCTGCTTAACTCTGAAAAAACCTACATGTGCCACCAATTATAAGAAAATATTAGTTAGAAGTATCATCTTCGTGAGAGATTTGTTGCTACTTCTAAAGTTTAATTGTGATTAGTTAGACAGTATAGGTGGATTAAGAAGTAATCGAGGCAACAAGCAAGAGGCAGATATAAAACTAACATGGATGAACAATTGGAATGACGTCGGGGTGGAAGATCGCAGTGAAGATGAGACCAGGTTCTGCTATTTCAATCAATATTCGTGCGCCAACTTTCAGTCCGTAACACTTGAGAAAGTTTATCCAAGTTCGGCCATAAAAAAGCAGCGATCTTCTTGGTTCATGAACCCAACTCGGAAGTAATATCCATGGACTGTCTTGACTGTGACCATTAAACTAGTGTATTCAGTTATGGCAAGGCCAAGCATCTTGAGTACATGTGTTTAGGCAGAGCAAATAATACACTGCAGGAAAAATAATATGAGAACACAGCATGTTCAAAAAAACCACCCTCGGAACATACTATGCGCGTTTCAAAATGTTGTGGTAGGATGAGAAGGAACAAGCGTGGCGTCTCACCGAAGGTGCAGAAATCTGTAGGGTACTCGCACTTTGGGCACTGCAACTGAAACACACTAGATTCAGTACGAAGAAAATGCATCAACGGCGGCGGCTGCCATCCTAGGATTACCTGCGACCAAGGGACTTGGATTTATCAGGGATGGATGAAGAATTCGTACCTGGTTCTCCATGAGAAAACCCTATGCAATCGCCGAGCAGGGGTTTTCTCTGAACAAGCAGACGAGGGAGAAGGGGATTCAGGCCCAGTGAAATATTGCCGCTTCGTCCGTCCAGCTTACTGCTAAAGCTGGAAAGGGGGGGTTGTGATTTGACGGCTCATTGGGCATTACTGCGGCGCTACGACCGGGGTGTGTCTACCATGAAGTTGTGCACTCTAATTTGTGCATATGGAACATGGACCCCGTTGCCGGTTGCCCCACATATCAGCGAAAGGAACTAGAAAGACAGGAGTAACTAGTTACACATAAATATATTTTTTGACAGAGAGATACTCCCTCTATAAAGAAATATACAAATCTTTTATATCACAGGCTCACCTTGCCGAGAAATATACTTCCTCTGCAATGCACGGGCATTATGGGGGTTCAGCTGAGAATATAATACTCAGATAGGCTCACGGTTCTGGACTTTGGGCCGCAGGCCGAACCTACATGTTTGGGGGCCCATGTGTTCTACCTCAGCGCTTTTCATATTGCAAGCGATCGGTATTGCGCTGGTTTTAGATGCTGTCGCAAGGCGAATACACAAAATTGAATAAAGCACGGCAGCTGTTGGAATGAAATCGAACGACAGTTCCTAACCAGCAATCAGAGTTTCAATTCTATCAACGATATACCATGTGATAAATAATACTGTTGTACTACTTATACACACAGGACACTTGTTTCACCATGCCAGATTATTACATCAAAATCTCTCGGAGGATAGATCAGTTCCGTAGTTGCGTGCTGCTACTGAAGAATTTCAAAGTTGATTTGGACCAGCTCTCCTTGCCGAGAAAGTTCGATTTTGACATCATCCCCTACCGCAAGATATGATTTTGATTTGAACCTTGACCATCCTTTAGCATCAATCATCATGCGACCATCCTTTGTACTTACGTTATATTGAGCAGGTTCATTCACACCAAGGCTGCGCATGGTAAGAGAAACTTGGACGCGGTCGCCCGGATTGTTGAATGACTCCCTCGTTGCTCTAGGAATTCTCTATTTGAAAACAAGAAGACATACCCAAACAGTTAGATCAACACAGTGAATCATGTGAAACAACATGGAAAGAAAAAAGAACGAAGCACTTGGGCGGCCAATGCTTACCAAGAAGGTGGACATGTCAGTTTTTGTAAGGACTTTGGTATATGAAGTGCGAACTGCAGCCCAGTCATTTGCCAGTGCAACTGCATGGGCCGGACCAAATGCAAGTGCAAGTGTTGGTGCAGGTGCCGAAGCCGCTGCTGCTGCCGGAGATGGTGCTCATTGTAGAGCTAGTGCCGGTGTCGATGCCCGATCCTCCGGTAGATCAGACTGATCCGCTGACGCGGTCGGTGCCCAATCCTCAGCTGAATCAGACTGAGCTGCTACCCCTGTCAGTGCTAGAGCAACTGCCGGTGCTCAATCTGTGCGAGACAGCAGTGATTGTGTCTGGTCTGCTATGATCAGCTTTCTAACTTGACTAGGATCCGTGACCCTGATCCAGTGTTTTTCTTCATTTCTTTTAAACGCGAGAAGGACTAATTATGGCATTTTTGTTAAACCAAACTGCAGTTCATCATAGGGATTCAGCTTGTACTCAGACAACAGACTGATCCAATTTTTTCCAGTAATATAAGTGATGGACAGTGCCTTCGTTACTGACACGACATAGAAGTGAAACCTGCAAAAATAGCCATCGTAGAGCAAACCAAACGGTTTATTCTGTGATGAATGTCACATGGCAAAACCTGCAGCATAAAAATGCAGGAAACGAAAGAAAACATGACATTAAATCAATAAGATTTAGACAGTAAATCAATAAGATTTACTTGATGTGACACGAGTGAATCCTTACCAGGAAATCACTATGTTGAAGTACTAAACAGAAGATTGACCGTCCAACTACGTGTGGCATGCAGGGGCCCTGCCTACTCCCACAAGCAGGACAGTCCAAAGGTCATGACAAATCGTATGGACCGAACATCCATGGGACTGGAAATCCTGGTGGGTGCGATAAACCCTGCAATGCATACAGATATTGGAGTGTAACCATAATTGATAAACCGTCCTCACAAAAAATATGATCTGGATACTTCAAAATGTACAGACTGAATTGAGTGGACAGACATTAACATAGACCGTTCTCAGGACTGACCACACACCAAAAGCGGCAGTACTAATAAACAATACAGGGTTCACAAACACAAATCAAGTACTGAACAATAGTACTTACTACAGACAAGCAAAGTTGCACTAACTAAACTCTACAGACTATTTCTTGCCACCGACCTACAGGATGAACCCCGCATAACTGACTAGGCCATGGACTTCGTGTGAGATGTCTACATGCACCATCACCATCTTGTCAACCTTGGAGAACCTAACAGAGTGGTCTTTCCACTCATAAACATGATGATGAAGATAGGCCGCATCAGATTTGTTGGGAAGCTTTACAAGAACCACACCCTTCGTAATCAAAGGCACAACCAGGAAATTGTTGTGGTCAAGTACAGCCTCGAGAACACGGCTGACAACAATGCTACAGGAAAACACTAGTTCAGGACACGTGGCGACAAGGACACAGCAACTGGATAGTTCAGCAGTAGAACTCATCATCAGGTCTTCCAGTTCACACGGCATGACTTTGAGAACTTCATCTCCACCGCGGACCTGGTTCTAATTCAAACAGAAACCATATTTCATTACTACCTCCGTTCAGAAATATAAGATGATTTTCGATATTATACTCCATATATGACTACATATACGCACAGAAATGAGTGAACAAAGACACTAGAACATGTCTTCAAAGGCATGAGAGCAGAGGGATTACATGCAATATCCATAACACAAGTTACTGAGGCAAATATACCCTCTTAAAAGGTAGCATTGATGTTCATAAAGTACTCCCTCCGTCCCAAAATTCTTGTCTTAGATTTGTCTAGATACGGATGTATCAAGTCACATTTTAGTATTAGATACATCCGTATCTAGACAAATCTAAGACAAGAAATTTGGGACAGAGGGAGTAGTTGAAAGTAATCTATAAGAAATCAGTGTCAACCTCTCGCATGTTTTGGTCAAAAGAGGAATTTAGAACCGTCATTTGGCACACTAAAATCACATGCAAGATCACCCAGAAAGTTGTACTGCCAGTACTAGTACTGCGTGTTAGATGAAAAAACACGATCAAGATCGAGAAAAAGATTGTCAACAAGAGACATTACCTGGACTTGCTTAATAAGGGATCCTAGAGAGGGGGGCTTGAACAGGGCGATGGCTTTGAGCTTGTATGCGGTAGTCTCGGCGGGGTGCTTGCGCTTCTTCGTACCATGAGCCTCGATGGTTTTGGCCAGAGCCATAGACATCACGTCGGCCGATGCTCCGGCGTCCATCCAAGAGAGGAAGCTGAGAGAGAAGAGTGAAAGGAGGAACGAGATGAGAGAGAAGCGAAGCGAGTGGGGGTTTTCTTCAAGAGAGGAAGCTGAGAGAGAAGAGTGAAATGATGGTTGCTTCGTCCGTCCAACTTACTATTGGAAAGGAGGGGGGCTTTGTGATTTGACGGCTCATTGGGCATTACTGCGGCGGTTCGATCGGGGTAGTCTACCATCACTCTACTATGGAGTAATTTAGTGCATGGCTGGTGGACCCAGGTGCTGGCTGTCCCACACGTCGGCGAAAGTGAGTAATTTAGTGCATGGCTGGAGGACGATCCACACGGTAGAGCATGTCCACTATTTTTCATTCTGAAGAAAAAAATGATTACAGCAAGCGTTTCCACTCTTACGACGGAGGAGTGCGAAACACGGCAGCCACTTGAACATACACAGTGCTCCTACTACTAAGCATGTGCAGTGGTTCATACGTCAGTACTACACAATCTTGTTGCTGTCTTGTGCGCATGTCAACTACTCCTATATGTAACATAGTACCGCTTTTTCGACTGTCCGGTCGAGAATGAACGGTGAGATCAATGTTAACAGAACTAGGTCCACAGCGCACGGAGAGTACGGTGCTACAGTACTCCACGAAACATGAACCATATGAAGCACATCCTATAGTGTTAGACAGGGTGTATGAAGGGTGCATGGGATGGGAGCAAAAGTTCCCTTCTCGACCCACTTTTGGGTGTTTGGCAGAGTGCATGAAGGGTGCATGAGTCCACACTAGTAGGTTGACAAAAATACACGAAGAGGAAACAACTATATTGAGATGAGAATGCAACCAAACACACCCACATGCTTTTTGCTACAGTAACGGATCTGCACCGTCTGAGTTTGATCCAGCGGTCATGTTGCGCCGAGACATGGACATGCCCATGCATAGGGTGCCTAAACACCACCGAAGTCCCTCTACTTCTCGAGGCACACGACGTTGGTGATGCAGGGTGCAACCGCCCGCAGAGCCCGCTCCCGGTCGATGAGAGCCAGCTCGTCAAAGATGGCGTCCAATGGCATGAATGGATTCTGGTGACGGAGCCCTGAAAGGATTCGCCCGGCAACGACGACGGAAGCGTGCAACCCCTCCTTGTCCAGCTCAGCCCCCACCATTGCACGGAGACGGCTCAGCTCCTCGGAGATATAGGTGAAGAAGGAGACCAGGTCAAGAAGCCGCAGCTCGTTGAAGTCGACCAGGTGGTCGAACGGGTTTAGCCCGACGGCCGGCATCATCGCGCTGGCACAACGGTAGGCATCGCGCAGCTGCAACATGTGTGTGGCAACTTGGTTCACCAAGTGGCTGAGGCGATCCTGGACCTCGTCACGATCCGCCCGCTCGCGCTCCAGCCGGCTCCCATGACGGCCTATCGTATCTCCCGCTTTCTGCAGCAACGCCGCCGACGCCTCGAGCATCTTTGTGGTGGACACCTGCCGCTTCTGAAGCTCCATGAACTCCCACACATGACGGAGGACCATGGCACTCCTCTCCTCCTTGAGGTCACGGAGCTCCACGTCCTTGGCCCTGAGCTCCGCATCCTTGGCATGGAGCTCCTATGTTAGGCGCCTCACCTCGGACTCCGTGATCTCCTGCGCCGCCATGGCACCAGGTAGAAGCAATGGGGAGAGGAAGCAAAGGGGGCGAAACGGCTGAAAGGAAATGCAATCTACAGGAAGGCGGAGGGAGCCAGCCGAGGAGAGGGGAATCTTTTGGTTTTCACCACAGTAAAACACCAGTCGACGGCTTCTCACATCAGGGAGCAATGGGTTTTTACAGGCAGAGTCATCATGACTAATTGCTACCGTGCCCGCTCCCGTCAATCAAAAAATTTAAAATCCTGCCGTGCCTGCTCCCTTCAATCAAAAAATTTAAAATCCTGCCGCACCCAAACACCAGAGCAACGCCGCGGTGGATATTTAAATTTACCTACCAGCAAGTAGATAAAAAAGGGGTGAAAAAACAAATGTGGCGGCGGCCTAGCTAATCGGTCGAACTAGCCCAACTAGCTAGCCACCGTGCTTCACTAATGTACTTGGCGGGAAAGGTGGTCTTTTGTGATTTGACGAATCATTTACTTGCTTCGGTGCTACGATCGAGGAGAACCTAGAAAACGCGCGGTAGGGCATCCCACGTCAGGAAGAATATATGCGTGCACCACCCGGGAGGACCCCGAAACCGCGCGGTAGGGTGTGCCACGTCTCGGCACAGAGGAAAAATGTGCGTGTAAAAATATACTGTATCAGACGTAGTACCTATGGTTCGACCTTAGGACCCAGCCAGTCGGTCGAAAACACCCCACTAGCCACACAGCTTCATCATGCAAACATGGCACGGTTAGCTCCGTCTCAACCAGCCGCAACGTCTCTTGTTCTAGGCGATTCTTCTATTTTCCAAGCTTTTTTTAGTTGTAATAACACCACGGCAAGCTAGCGCCGCTCTTCGTGTGTACCCGTGCAAAGGTTAGACGATGGAGAGAAGAGAGATTGAGATCGCAGACCTGGGACCACCCGTAAGTGAGACAACGGTCATGCACGTGTTGACGAGGCCCTCCCTCTACTCTACTCAACGCAAGTACTGTATAAAATCAAGTTATGGGACAAAGCCAACAACCGTTCATTTTTTCAGGCTATCGACTTACGCTTTGTAGTCCAGGTTGCCAATTTGAATCTCGTCTTTCAGATTTGTTAGTTTTAGGTCCAAATTTGATTAATGACAAGTGGGACCCCCGTGTGTTGTTCCGATATTTCAGTGTAGGATGTTTTTTTTGAACAAACACTTTGCACGGTTAGACAAGTAACGGCACGAGTTACACGTATTTTGCAAGTTTACGAACAAAAATGACAGCGGCATAGAATATCACATCCACCCCGCAGCTTAGATACTATGGTGATACGAGTTTTTACACCGTTGGAAGTGAGATACAATGGCTTGGGAGTAGTCTTTGTAATTATGCGCAATTTCCAAACTCTCCAAAGTTTTTTTTTGCAAATAAAACATTCAGGCCTCGTGTGTGCCGCTGCATCTTCGATCCAACAGCTCCCCGGTGCTAATATTAGGTGCTCCCCATAGCTTAATTACCCGCTACGGTGATATGAGCATCTAGGTCGTATGATCAGTGATCAGATGGCACATGCATAGTACTTGTACTTTCTGCGCATTTCCCAAACTCTATCAGCCGTATATTGCAAAAACATTCAAACCTCCTAATGTGGGCCGTTAGATCTCAGTGAACTCGTATCACCATAGAATCTACGGTGCCGGAGCACCTCATACTCTCCCATGTGAGAAAACATAAGGTGCTATTGCAGCTTGGATGCTACGGTGATACGAGCTTGGAGGTCGTTTGATCTGAGATCCAATGGCATCTGAGCAGTCTTTGTTCTTGTAAGCAGTGGCCGAACTCTTTTGGGGCTTTTCTGCAAAAAACCATTTGAACCACCGAGGAGGTGTTGGGTCACAAATCCAACGCCTCCGAAGAGCTTGTATCACCAAAGCATCTAAGGTGTGGTGGCACATGATATTCTTACATACAGGAGAATATGATGTCCTCCTTCATCTTAGATGCTACGGTGATATGAGCTTCGAGGTCGTTGGATATGGGATCAAAGGGCATCTAAGTAGTTTTTGTACAAATTGTGTGCAATTCTCAAACTCATCAAGGTTTCCTGCAAAAAAATTAAGACACGTCATGTGAGCTGCTATATCTCAGATCTACAAGCTCCAAGCAACTCGTATCAGCATATAGCATGTAAGGTATGGGGGCACATGATATTCTCCCGGGGAGGAGGGGTGGTCGATGCACAACCAATCGGTGGTTGGGAGGGTGGGAACAAATATAATCTAAACAACCCTAAACAGAGCTCCACAGTTTTATCTAAGGTCGAGGGGTTGACCCCCGACAATCATAGCTCCGCCTAAACACAACATTTGCATGTACTGTAGTACTAGACTTAATATTCATGTTTCAGTTTCATGTTCATTTTAAATATTGAACTGAGGACCATGGATGTCTTACATTTTACTCCCTTTGTTCCTAAATATTAGTCTTTTTAGAGGCTTCAAATGGACTGGCACATACGGATGTATATAGACATATTTTAGAGTCTAGATTCACTCATTTTGCTCCGTATGTAGTCACTTGTTGAACTCTCTAAAAGACTAATATTTAGGAATAGAAGGAGTATTTTTGAACTCGTGTCATACATGCATGGGTTGGAAAAATAGATGCACTATACTTATTGGATTGTTGTTGTGTTCGTGCGCGTGTGTCTCTCTCTGTGTGTGTGTGTGTGTGTGTGTGTGTGTGTGGTCATATGCTTGATACATACAAAGTTTTCTCACCTCCATATTGTTCATCTTTTAAATTTGAATTTGCATTGGAAAACTTACTAGGGATACCATGAAATGTGAAATCCACGTTGAGATCACTATATCACTAATTCACTCTAATACAACGACTCGTCATAAATCAATTACCACGTTGATATTAGTATTTGCAAGGAAAATACGGGTATTGTAATACACATAGATTCGTTTGGCAATTTAAAACGTTCCTTTCATATTCTCAAATGGTAGGACCCAACAGCGTACTAGCCAGACCTTGGCTCGTGTTGATCCTAAAAAAACGGGCTCGTGTCCTTCGGTGGCGTGCGTGGTACGCACATTAGGCAACCCCAACCAGTCGAGCCTCAGCTTTCAAGTCGAAATATCTGGCGGCCAGAATTCCAGCCCTAGGAAATTCCCCTCATGTCCCCGGTCCATAATGACTACCGATGAACAACGGAGGGATGCTTTAGTAACTAGACAACGTTACCTACCGTGCCGAGCACGGTTCAGTTCCCTCGGTCGCCGCTCGTCAATGTCACCCGTCAACTGCATTGCCTAGTACTACTACTACTACACCAGGATGAGCACAGAATTGAGCCCGTTTGTTCGTGCCTCGTACTTTTTCTGTTCGTGCCTAGTACTTGAGTTAATATATCAGGCAATGCACTGGTACGGAGGGATTATCCTTTTTCCGGTTTATAGGGCTTATCTCAAAATTTTAGTTTTCCCATTTTATAAGTCTCAATTTGGTTGTTCCCCATCACATGTTCAGATTTCAAGGTGCAATAAATCATTACATGCAAGTATTAAGAGAAAATTGACCAATGCATGTACTTTATGCATGCATGCATTGCAATTAATGCATTCGTAAACACAATTTTTGAGGAAAACAAGCGCATTAATTGAGTGGTTTTGCAAACTACAACAATTGTTCCACCACTCACCATCTACCTTGGTTGGTGAGATTTTTGAATTGAGCCCTATAAACCGGAAAGGAGGTTTAACTAATCAAAATGTTTAACCAAATCCTTTCTTAAGAAATACAACAGGACAGATGTACGGCTTGAAAATTTATTGCATGATGCAGGTTATGATATTGTTTCGAATCCTGGGTCTTAAATTTCAGAAAATCCAAAAGGGAGCATAAATTCTTGAAACTGAGCATGGTCACGTGATATGGCACAAATATTACTTCGTAAGTTTTTTCTTCAATTCGAGACAAGCTGCTTATGACAAGTTGCACAAATGAAGAGCCAAGGTATTTTGGAACAAAGACATGTCACGTTTTTTTAGGGAAAAGACCTATCACATTAAGGCGAACGCTTTCACTATTGAAACCGTGGGCGTTTACGTGCCGCCACGAGTCCCCGCTTCTCATCGGCAGGTGCCGTCCCAGCAAGCATGTGAGTCGACGGGAGGCATGCGAGCAGACCGCTGCGCCGGCTGTCAGGGGGGGCGTGCGAGCAGACCGCTGTGCAGACTCACCGGGAGGCGAGCCCTTTGACCAGGCTCCACCGCCCACCGTAGTCCCAACTGCTCCCTCTTTTAATGTCGCCGGCCCACAGTTTAAAATCAACCCCGCACTACCCGGTATCGCTACAATCCTCTCTCTTCCTCTCCGATTCTCCTGTCGTCTACCTCCAACTAGCCTGACCTAAACGTACGCCATGCCGCATCACGATGGTCTGCCCTCAGTGTTCAAGTTTCATGAGGAAGACACCCAGCCGGAGTCTCAAGAACATAAGGCGCTTTGGGACGAGCTTGAACTGGCCTTGGGGAAGATGTCGCACCTGTCCCCGCTCCCGTTTCGGCTCCCTTCGCCCAGATTGCGCCAGAGCCCATCCCCGTGGCATTGATGGGCTGGGAGCAGCACATTGTCGCCGAGCTTGATGCCACGGGGTTCCACGAGGTCCCCGCCGACTTTCACGCGCCCGTGCACCTGCCATCGCATGCGCCTGCGCGTGCACTGACGCGCACGCCCGTGCCGGTGCCCGTGCACCTGCCAGCGCATGCGCTTGCGCTTGCACTAACATGCGCGCCCGTGCCGGTGCCCATGCACACGAACGTCTCCGCCGTGCCGTTGACAGCGCTTGTCCCCGCGCGGGTGCCAGTGCCCCCCTCAGCGGCATGGATGGCCGCCGTCGGTCGCTTCCTTGCACCAACTCCAGTCGCCTCCTCCCACCAGTTGACTCGCTCCGAAGTCCAGAACATTTTGGCCTTCCTTAAAGCTAGGCCAACGTCCAGGAGTACACCAACAACTGCGCAAGACGCCGCCGTCGCCGTCAGTCAGTGGCCCGACGACACACAGAGCACGGCAGAGGAGCCGCTTCCCACCGCGAGATGCCCCCGCCGCCGCCGCGTAATCTAAATTTGCCATGAAAAACGTTCGGATTGCCATGCTTAAAATCTGAACGTTTATCATTTTCGTTTATTTTATATCGATCATAATTTAAAGTCGGAGTCAGACTGAACGAAATGTATGGTTTGGTCGATTGAATGTTATGCTAGAGCCGTATCAAATTAAATATAAAACGTCATCAAGCCACATGTATTCCTTGTCATCCAACGACCTAGACTGCTTCAATGTCGAGCGCTCAACACGTTTAGCGTGCAGTTAATTTCATGCCAAAAATAGTGCTAATCACATGACAACACGCAAATAACATCCTAGTAGTTAATATCCACATGCACTTAATATACTTCCAAATTAACGTGCATTGCACGTACACACTGACTAGTGCTGCTAGTACGTGAAACTGGTGTCGTGACTTGTGAGTTGTGAACGCGTTCAGATATGGTCAATGGCAACATCGCCCGCCAGTTCTTCCTGTTTGCCCGTGCGTCTAAACGCAGAAGGGGAGGAGAGAGAGAGAGCACACATGGAACCCACCAGTAAGTGAAGGCGAATAGTACTAAAAGTAATATTACATGTTATCCATTAATTAGGCTGTGGTAATATAAAAACATTATGTGAACAAAGGGGGTACAACAGACATTGCTATTCTATGTATGTTGCCTATTGACGTGCTGCTTGAAGGCCCGGTCGCATGTTCGATCCTCATCCTTTATTTTTTAATTTGTATATGGGTCCAAATTTGTTTCATGACATGTGGGCCCCTTGGTGTGTAGTTTGTAGCACTTTAATTTGTGGGTCGAAATTTGTTCCATTCCAAGTGGACTATCGGTGTGTAGTTTTGTAGCTTATTTATAATAATTAAAGAGAACAACATAGTTGTGCGACATTGAAGGTGAGAAAGGACATGCGAGAGAGCGATGACTGAGCCAGAGGGAAATCAACTAGGGGAGTTGCGTGGGTTGCAACGGTGTTTGGAGTAGTTGTGGGCCGAATGCTACGAAAATATAATCTAAACCGACCGGAATAAATGCCTACACAAATTAATCCAAGGTTGGAGTGCCCCTCGCAATGTAAATAGCTCCGGCTTTGCGAGGGATGGAGTAGCTTCAATGCGTGGAAGATACGGTATGAGAAAGTGAGGTCAATCGAGAGACATATAGATAGAGAGACAAAGTGAGTCTGGTCCGACATTCATTGAACAAATATATATGCTCCGGAGAGATATTGTTCGATTGAGCTTTTGGTAAGGGCGAGGGCTGTAAGATAGAGCTTGAGAGATGATCCAGTCACAGACGTGTAGATATATTTTGTGCGTCGGAGGAAGCAAGGTCAACCGATCACATAGGGTCGCCGTGCGATCGAAAGAGTGAGACAGGTTGGAGAGAGTGACCTAGATAGACGATGTGCGTGAGAGAGTATACAATGTGAATAGGTCGAATTGGGCTCAAACATGGTGATATATCGTTTTTGTCCGAGAAAGAGCGAGGTAAATCGAGACATACGCACACACACACACACACACACACACACACACACACAGAGAGAGAGAGAGAGAGAGAGAGAGAGAGAGAGATTGAGTGAGCGTGGCCCACCATGAGGTCGAAAGAGTGGCGGCGGCTTGGCTGGACTGACCTAGATAGACAGTCTGCGTGAGAGAGTATAGAGTGTGTCGATCGAGGCCCGAACAGGGAGATATATCATTTGTGTGTGAAAGAAAACGAGGTTAAACAAGACCCGGATAAAGAGAGTGAGATTGAGAGAGTGTGGCCCGCCGTGCAGAAGAAAGAGTGAGACAGTCTCGAGGGAGTGACCTAGATATACAACGTGCATTCGTGCGCACGAGAGGTTGCGGGGGCTAGATAGGCAATGCATGTATTTAGCGCGAGAGGGTGAGAGGGAGAGGGGAGAGAGAGAGAGCTCGGCATGGGGTGCAATGGCGGGTGTGTGAGGTAAATACATTTGGTAACAGGAGTGGAAAAAGGGGTTGTGTAGTTGAGAGACTTAGAGATCGAAACACGGAGAGAAAGAATGAACGTGTGTTGGAAACCGATAGCTTGCTAAGGTGGTTAGGAGAGGAAGATTGACCGATACAGGAAGTATGTAGCATTTGTGCGCGGGGGGGGGGGGACTAAAAACAACATTTGAATGTACATAGTACGAGACTTAATATCGATGTTTCAATTCGGTGTACATTGTAAGATTTGAACCGAGGACCAGGCATACGGGTAATTATTTCGAATTCGTGCCATACTAAGTTTCGAAAAGTTGACATTGGCTCAATTTGTTGTGCTATTTTGTAGGTCATATGTTTGAATCCATCCAAAAGTTTTCTCACTACCATGGTGTTCATCATATATATATGAATTTGTATTAAAAAAAGTAGTGTGGATACAGTGAAATGCGAAATCCACGTTAGAATTGGAGATCGCTACGTGACACACACTCTAATTCAAATAACTAACTACGTGACACACAATCTAATTCAAATAACTAATTATGTGACACACTCTAATCCATGTTAGCATGGGTACCATTTTGATTTTTTTCAAATAACTCCTCATTAATTAATTTATAGTACTCCCTATGTTCACTTTTATAAGACCTTGAAGACATTTCAGACAATGTGCAAAATAGTTCATTTTAAGTTGTCTGAAACGACTTACAAAAGTGAACGGATGGAGTATCTCATTTCGAATGACTAATTATTGCAAGGAAAACACGGGCATGGTAATACATACAGATTCGTTTGCAAATGAAAGAAGATTCGTTTGCATTCTCAAATGTAGGCGCACCAGGCAGACCAGGGTCGTGTCGGGGTGGACGCTGGTTCAGTGCCTTAAAGGCAACAGCCCTTGGGTGACTGACATGTGGGCCAGCCACCTGTTGGGCCCACATGTCATGGACACAAAGGCAGGTGCCTTAAGGCACCGAAGCATAGTCCTGTCGGGGTGGTCGCGTGTGTCGGACGGACGCGTAGCACCCAGCCACCCACCCCCCTCCCCCCAAAAAAAGGACAACGACAATATAAGTTCGCGCTTCCATGTTTCGGATTGAAATATCTGGCGGCCCCAATTCCAGCCCTGCAAAATCTCTCTTCTCCACCGTCCCCTTCCGCGCCCAGATTGCTCAAATCCCTAATTCGCTGCCATCCCTCGAATCGCCCCTCGTATCGTCTCTTTCCCCACTGTTCCCCACCTCTATGTCGGATGACGACGATGAAGACGACGGTCGCACTTCACCACCGCACCGGAGCTACCTCATCTAAGCCCTCGTCCGCCGCACCGGGTGGTCCACCGACAACGTCAGCCGCCGCAACCGACGTGCCTCACAGACATCGAGTTCCACCGCATCAGGTGCGCTTCACCGACGCCGTCTCCCAGCTCATCGGGGCTACTTCAACGAGCACATCATCACACCTCCGCCCCCCGAGGTCGTTGGGGCTTCACCAACGGTCTCGTCCACCGCATCGTAGCGCTCCGCTGCCACTCAAGATCTGCATCCATGCGCGGCCAGCCAACGCCAGCGCATCACCCTCAACGGCTCTGAAGTGACCTGCACTCTAGCTAGGCGAGCATGCCCAAACGCCGGCCCGAACTAGGTATCCACACATCACTCCCTTGTGCACTGTTCTGATGATGTTTGGATATCCTTTCACTGCTCTCTTAGCTTACACGCCTATGCAACTCTGACTTTAACTCTTATTTCTTCTGGAGGTATCATCTGAAACAAGCAAATCCATTTTTTAGCGAAGCATGACGGGGCTACGGGATCTGGTACACATCATGCACACCCATATAACCTTGTAAGTATCTGTCCTCCGGTACAACATCAAGGTCGATTCCTCTTATTTGATCAACCATTCGCCGTGTCAAAAATGCAGAGGGGGATGCAAGGAGCACAAGGCCTGCACATCCAAGCAAGTGGTAACATGGACTTGTACATGGAACATCCCAAGCGCAAGCAGAGCTGCAGCGAGCCTGTACAACGAGCTAGCATAAGTCCCTGCATTTCATTTAATTCGTACTGGCATTCGTGTATGATTTGTGTGCAGTGGCTGATCCACGAATTCAAGTTACCAGGGGTGAACATTTAACTTAAAAAATACGAAGGCACTTGCACTCCGGAAATCAACATAACCTGAGAAATGTGAAGCTAAATGCACTTTGAAAACCAGCTAATGATCCAAAGTAGTTCAGATTATAAACACTAAATGATGCAAGCACCAAAAAACACAAAATGCAACATGGTGTACAAGAACTACAAACATGGTCTGTACCTGCCTGAATTATTCGTTCTCTGGCTGAAAATATCGAAGTGTAATTGCACGTATAACCAGTGCGCAAACTGCATATCAATATATCTATCATGCACAAGTATGCCAATAGTTTCAAACAACAGATTAGAGAAGTATTTATGCTATGTTGTCATGATACAAGGACTTTCTCATAGATAGCCTCGACGTTTCCTCAAGCTATGAAAATGCACTATAATTTGCTTGTCATCAATGCCTGCAAATCTCTGTCTCTCTCAACATAGTAGATCATCATTAGACACTAAATCCTTCAATGAGCTTGCAAAATGCTTGCATTGGATCCCTCATTAGACAATATATGTTCATCACCAGGAGCATGTAAAATGTTTGCATCAAATCCTTCATTAGCAGTCTGTTCATTAGACACTTCAGGCTCAAGAACAACATGAGCTTGTATGTTTGCACCGGAAACTTGATTAGATACATCATATTCAGTCAGTTCAGTATTGATTGGGGGAGTTATAATATAAGTAGAAATTGGTTTCATTTTCTCATAGATTCCCTACATACAAGCAGTTTTACAACACCGTCAGGTTTAACTATTGGCCAGAAATTGAAGAGTTGAATTAGATATAATCAAGGATGTGATGTACCTGCTCGTTGCGCATGCTACTCTTGCAAGCTGCGATTGTCCGTTTGCGCAAGCTCGATGCCATGCCCGTGCTGCCACCGCTGCCTCCCACGCAGGCTACACCCAGGGTTAGATCTTCATCTTCTTGTCCTTCCCTTCGCTTGAAGCCCGACGACCTCCCTCCAATGAGGGCGCGAGGAAGTGTTGTGTCGGTCTGTCCAGCGGCGGCTAGGTTAGGAGCGAACCAGACTGGAGGCTGGAGCGAATGAATTGGGATTTTTCCTGCTGTCGATCAATATGGGAGGCGCTCGTTTGGGCCGCGAGCCTGCTATAGGGCCTGCCTTGCACTTATGTTATTGGCCCATCCAAATTGAAACATTTTTCTTCATTTTTTACATTGCCTACTCGTGCGTTGGGACGAACAAAACTAGCATGGGCCAACCTGGACGACTCAAACTAGGTGCACACTTTCCAGCCACCTGAGGCGGCCGCCCATACCAGCCCCTATGGTGGCGTCGCCCCTTTTTGCGTGTATGATTGGATAGTGAAAAATATTCCAGTGGCGCTTTTGATTTACCCACAGAATGGTTGAATTGCTTGTTTCTATGAACTGAGTTCGCCAATAATGTGAAGGATGCCCGTCTTTTAATCCTATTGTAGATTGCTTAGATCTCGATATGCCAAAAGTAATCGCATGAAATATACAGTAAAATCCAGTGTGATGTGTTTGGCTACAACTAGTCTGACTACATGTCCTGATATAACATATCAAGGATGCACCATCTTACCAGATTAACCATTCGACTTACCCATGCAGTGTGGGAAGAAAGAAGTATTGGGACTGCGTATCCAAGCAATTGATGCCATGGAGTCCTTTGTACAACCTTGTAAGCGAAAAAGAAGTTGCAGTGTGCCTGTACAAAGAACTAGCATAAGTTCAGTTACCTGCTTCTCGGAATTTTAGTTTGCCACTTATTGCAAAATTGTTCAATTATGTTGCTTGGCTTAATTTAGTTTGCTACTGATTACATAATGGCACAGCCTGTTAATCATATTGTAGACTGCGCCTATCTATGTGTTTGATACTTACTGTTAAGAATTACCTGTTTGCCTTAACTTAAATATCTACTTGTTTGTTTAACTGCTTTGCTGCAACAGTGGGTTACAATGATGTTAATAACTACTCCCTCCGAACCATAATATAGGACGTTTTTTGACACTAGCATAGTGTTAAAAAACGTCTTACATTATGGGACGGAGGGAGTACTTTTCAGCATTCAAGTGAAACTCTTTAATTCCTTGTTTGTTTAACTGGTTTGCTGTTATAACTCCCAATTGAGATGTTTTGCTAACTTCAACTTTTCTGAATCCAATCGGAACTTTAATGGCAAAACAGGTTAGCCCAAGATCAAAGAGCGAGGTCCCCATGGACGTTGCTGTTGGAAATATGCCCTAGAGGCAATAATAAATTAGTTATTATTATATTTCCTTGTTCACGATAATCATTTCTTATCCATGCTATAATTGTATTGATAGGAAACTCAGATACATGTGTGGGTACATAGACAACACCATGTCCCTAGTAAGCCTCTAGTTGACTAGCTCGTTGATCAATAGATGGTTACGGTTTCCTGACCATGGACATTGGATGTTGTTGATAATGGGATCACATCATTAGGAGAATGATTTTATGGGCAAGACCCAATCCTAAGCCTAGCACAAAGATCGTGTAGTTCGTATGCTAAAGCTTTTCTAATGTCAAGTATCATTTCCTTAGACCATGAGATTGTGCAACTCCCGGATACCGTAGGAATGCTTTGGGTGTACCAAACGTCACAACATAACTGGGTGGCTATAAAGGTGCACTACGAGTATCTCTGGAAGTGTCTGTTGGGTTGGCACGAATCGAGACTGGGATTTGTCACTCCATGTGACGGAGAGGTATCTCTGGGCCCACTCGGTAGGACATCATCATAATGTGCACAATGTGACCAAGGGGTTGATCATGGGATGATGTGTTACGGAACGAGTAAAGAGACTTACCGGTAACGAGATTGAATAAGGTATTAGGATACCGACGATCGAATCTCGGGCAAGTACAATACCGCTAGACAAAGGGAATTGTATATGGGATTGATTGAATGCTCGACATCATGGTTCATCCGATGAGATCATCGTGGAACATGTGGGAGCCAACATGGGTATCCAGATCCCGCTGTTGGTTATTGGCCGGAGAATTGCCTCGGTCATGTCTGCATGGTTCCCGAACCCGTAGGGTCTACACACTTAAGGTTCGATGATGCTAGGGTTATAGGGAATAGATATACGTGGTTACCTAATGTTGTTAGGAGTCCCAGATGAGATCTCGGACGTCACGAGGAGTTCCGAAATGGTCCGTAGGTAAAGATTTATATATGGGAAGTCCTGTTTTGGTCATCGGAAAAGTTTCGGGTGCTATCGGTAATCTACCGGGACCACCGGGAGGGTCCCGGGGGTCCACCAAGTGGGGCCACCGGCCCCGAAGGGCTGCATGGGCCAAGTGTGGGAGGGGACCAGCCCCAGGTGGGCTGGTGTGCCCCCCCACCAGGTCCCAAGGCGCCTAGGGTTTGGGGAGGGGGCGCCTCCACCTTACTTGGGGGGCAAGTTTCCCCCTCTCCCCCCCTTGGCCGCCACCCTAGATGGGTTTTGGGGCTGCCGCACCCCTTGGGGTGGGAACCCTAGAGGGGGCGCAGCCCCCTCCCTCTCCCCTATATATAGTTGAGGTCTTTGGGGCTGCCAATACATGAGTTTTGACCTCTCCCTGGCGCAGCCCTACCTCTCTCCCTCCTCATCTCTCGCGGTGCTTGGCGAAGCCCTGCTGGAATACCACGCTCCTCCATCACCACCACGCCGTTGTACTTCTGCTGGATGGAGTCTTCCCCAACCTCTCCCTCTGTCCTTTCTAGATCAAGGCATGGGAGACGTCACCGGGCTGCACGTGTGTTGAACGCGGAGGTGCCGTCCGTTCGGCACTAGGATCTCCGGTGATTTGGATCACGACGAGTACGACTCCTTCAACCCCGTTCTCTTGAACGCTTCCGCTTAGCGATCTACAAGGGTATGTAGATGCACTCCCCTCTCTCTCGTTGCTAGTCTCTCCATAGATACATCTTGGTGACTCGTAGGAAAGTTTTGAATTTCTGCTACGTTCCCCAACAGTGGCATCATGAGCTAGGTCTATTGCGTAGATTCATTGCATGAGTAGAACACAAAGTAGTTGTGGGTGTTGATTTTGTTCAATATGCTTACCGTTACTAGTCCAATCTTGTTTCGACGGTATTGTGGGATGAAGCGGCCCGGACCGACCTTACACGTACTCTTATGTGAGACAGGTTCCACCGACTGATATGCACTTGTTGCATAAGGTGGCTAGCGGGTGCCAGACTCTTCCACTTTAGGCGGATCGGATTCGATGAAAAGGGTCCTTATGAAGGGTAAATAGCAATTGCCATATCACGTTGTGGCTTTTGCGTAGGTAAGAAACGTTCTTGCTAGAGCAGCCACGTAAAACATGCAAACAACAATTAGAGGACGTGTAACTTGTTTTTGTAGGGTATGCTATGTGATGTGATATGGCCAAAAAGAATGTGATGAATGATATGTGATGTATGAGATTGATCATGTTCTTGTAATAGGAATCACGACTTGCATGTCGATGAGTATGACAACCGGCAGGAGCCATAGGAGTTGTCTTAATTTATTGTATGACCTGCGTGTCATTGAACAAACACCATGTAATTACTTTACTTTATTGCTAACCGTTAGCCATAGTAGTAGAAATAATAAGTTGGCAAGACAACTTCATGGAGACATGATGATGGAGATCATGATGATGGAGATCATGGTGTCATGCCGGTGACGATGATGATCATGGAGCCCCGAAGATGGAGATCAAAAGGAGCAAAATGATATTGGCCATATCATGTCACTATTTGATTGCATGTGATGTTTATCATGTTTATGCATCTTATTTGCTTAGAACGACGGTAGTAAATAAGATGATCCCTCATTAAAATTTCAAGAAAGTGTTCCCCCTAACTGTGCACCGTTGCGAAAGTTCGTTGTTTCGAAGCACCACGTGATGATCGGGTGTGATAGATTCTAACGTTCACATACAACGGGTGTAAGCCAGATTTACACACGCGAAACACTTAGGTTAACTTGACGAGCCTAGCATGTACAGACATGGCCTCGGAACACAAGAGACCAAAAGGTCGAGCATGAGTCGTATGGTGGATACGATCAACATGAAGATGTTCACCGATGATGACTAGTCCGTCTCACGTGATGATCGGACACGGCCTAGTTGATTCGGATCATGTAATCACTTAGATGACTAGAGGGATGTCTATCTGAGTGGGAGTTCATTAGATGAACTTAATTATCCTGAACATAGTCAAAAGGTCTTTGCAAATTATGTCGTAACTCGTGTTTTAGTTCTACTATTTTAGATATGTTCCTAGAGAAAATTTAGTTGAAAGTTGATAGTAGTAATTATGCGAACTGGGTCCATAAACTGAGGATTGTCCTCATTGCTGCGTAGAAGGCTTATGTCCTTAATGCACCGCTCGGTGTGCTGAACCTCGAACATCGACTGCGGATGTTGCGAACATCTGACATACACGTTTTGATGACTATGTGATAGTTCAGTAATGTTAAACGGTTTAGAATTGAGGCACTAAAGACGTTTTAGAAACGTCGTGGAACATATGAGATGTTCCAAGGGCTGAAATTGGGATTTCAGGCTCGTGCCCACGTCAAGAGGTATAAGACCTCCGACGAGCTTCTTAGCCTACAAACTAAGGGAGAAATGCTCAATCGTTGAGCTTGTACTCAGATTGTCTCGGTACAACAATCACTTGAATCAAGTGGGAGTTAATCTTCCATATGAGATAGTGATGTTTCTCCAAAGACATTGCCACCAAGCTACTAGAGCTTCGTGATGAACTATAACATATCAGGGATAGATATGATGATCCTTGAAATATTCGCGATGTTTGACACCGCAAAAGTAGAAATCAAGAAGGAGCATCAATTGTTGATGGTTAGTGAAACCACTAGTTTCAAGAAGGGCAAGGGAAAGAAGGGGTACTTCATGAAACGGAAAATCAGTTGCTGCTCCAGTGAAGAAACCCAGGGTTGAACCCAAACCCAAGACTAACTGCTTCTGTAATGAGGAACGGACACTGAAGCAGAACCACCCTAGATACTTGGTAGATAAGAAGGCAGGCAAGGTCGACAGAAGTATATTGGATATACATTATATTAATGTGTACTTTACTAGCACTCCTAGTAGCACCAAGGTATTAGATACCGGTTCGGTTGCTAAGTGTTAGTAACTCGAAATAAAAGGCTATGGAATAAACGGAGACTAGCTAAAGGTGAGATGACGATATGTGTTGGAACTGTTTCCAAGCTTGTGGTGATCAAGCATCGTATACTCCCTCTACTATCGAGATTGATGTTAAACCTAAATAATTGTTATTTGGTGTTTGCGTTGAGCATAGACATGATTGGATTATGTCTATCGCAATACGGTTATTCATTTAAGGAGAATAATGGTACTCTATTTATTTGAATAAATACCTTCAATGGTCTTGCACCTAAAAGAATGGTTTATTGAATCTCGATCGCAGTGATACACATTTTCATGCCAAAAGATATAAGATAGTAATGATAGTACCACTTACTTGTGGCACTGCCATGTAAGTCATATTGGTATAAAACGCATGAAGAAGCTCCATGTTGATGGATCTTTGGACTCACTCGTTTTTGAAAAGTTTGAGACATGCGAACCATGTCTATTGGTGTATACGCATGGAGAAACTCCATGCAGATGGATCGTTTGGACTCACTTGATTTTGAATCACTTGAAATATGCAAATCATACCACATGGGCAAGATGACTGAAAAGCCTCGTTTTATAGTAAGATGGAACAAGATAGAAACTTGTTGGAAGTAACACATTTTGATGTGTGCAATCCAATGAGTGCTCAGGCATGCAGTGAATATCGTTATGTTCTTGATGAAACACAAGTCTGAATTATTGAAAGGTTCAAGTAATTTCAGAGTAAAGTTGAAGATCTTCGTGACAAGAGGATAAAATGTCTGTGATATGATCAGAGAGATGGATATCTGAGTTGCGAGTTTGGTACACAATTGAGACATTGTGGAAATTGTTTCACAACTAACACCACCTGGAACACCATAGTGTGATGGTGTGTCCGAACATCATAGATGCAATCTATTGGATATGGGGCATACCATGATGTCTCTTATCGAATTACCACTATCGTTCATGGGTTAGGCATTAGAGACAACCACATTCACTTTAAATAGGGAACCACGTAATTTCGTTGAGATGACACCGTATGAACTATGGTTTGGAGAAACCTAAGTTGTCGTTTCTTGAAAGTTTGGGGCTGCAGCGCTTATGTGAAAAAGTTTCATCGTGATAAGCTCGAACCCAAAACGGATAAATGCATCTTCATAGGATACCCGAAATGGTTGGGTATACCTCCTATTTCAGATCCGGAAGCAAAAGTAATTATTTTTAGAAACGGGTCCTTTCTCGAGGAAAAGTTTCTCTCGAAAGAATTGAGGGGGAGGATGGTGGAGACTTGATAAGGTTATTGAACCATCACTTCAACTAGTGTGTAGCAGGGAACATGAAGTTGTTCCTGTGGCGCCTACACCAATTGAAGTAGAAGCTTATGATAGTGATCATGAAACTTTGGATCAAGTCACTGCTAAACCTCGTAGGTCGACAAGGATGCGTACTACTTCAGAGTGGTACGGTAATCCTGTCTTGGAGGTCATGTTGCTAGACAACAATGAACCTATGAGCTATGGAGAAGCGATGGTGGGCCCGGATTCCGACAAATGGCTCGAGGCCATAAAATTCGAGAGAGGATCCATGTATGAGAACAAAGTGTGGACTTTGGAAGAACTACTTGATGGTCGTAAGGCTGTTGGGTACAGATGGATTTTTAAAGGAAGACAGACAATGATGGTAAGTATTACCATTAAGAAAGCTCGACCTATCGTTAAGATGTTTTCCGACAAGTTCAAGGAGTTGACTACGGCAAGGCTTTCTCACTCGTAGAGATGCTAAGAGTCCGTTGGAATTGAATTAGCAGTTACTGCATTATTTATGAAATCTTGCAGATAGGATGTCAAAACATTGTTTCCTCAATGATATTCTTGAGGAAAGGTTGTATGTGATACAACCAGAAGGTTTTGTCAATCCTGAAAGATGCTAACAAGTGTGCAAAGCTCCAGCAATCCTTCTAAGGACTGGAGTATGCATCTCGGAGTTGGAATATACGCTTTGATGAGATGAGATGATCAAAGATTTTGGGTTTATACAAAGTTTATGAGAAACTTGTATTTCCAAAGAGGTGAGTGGGAGCACTATAGCATTTCTGATGAGTATATGTTGTTGGCATATTGTTGATCAGAAATGATGTAGAATTTGTGGAAAGCATATAGGGTTATTTGAAAAGTGTTTTTCAATAGAAAACCTGGATTAAGCTGCTTGAACATTGAGCATCAAGATCTATGAGGATAGATCAAAAACGCTAAATGGTACTTTCAAATGAGCACATACCTTGACATGATCTTGAAGGTGTTCAAGATGGATCAGTCAAGGAAGGAGTTCTTTCCTGAGTTGTAAGGTATGAAGTTAAGACTTAAAGCTTGACCACGGCAGAAGAGAGAGAAAGGACGAAGGTCATCCCCTATGCTTCAGAAGCAGGCTCTATAGTATGCTATGCTGTGTACCGCACCGGAAGTGTGCCTTGCCATGAGTCTGGCAAGGGGGTACAAGAGTGATCCAGGAATGGGTCATTGGACAGCGGTCAAAATTGTCCTTGGAGTAAATAAGGACATGTTTCTCGATTATGGAGGTGATAAAGAGTTTGGCATAAAGGGTTACGTCGATGCAAGCTTTAACACCTATCCAAATGACTCTGAGTAGCAACCGGATACGTATAGTGGAGCAACCATTTGGAATAGCTCCAAGTGGAGCGTGGAAGCAGCATTTACAATGTTACCTAGAGATTTGCGAAGTACATACGGATCTGAATGTTGCAGACCCGTTGACTAAAACCTCTCTCACAAGCAAAACATGATCAAACCCCAGAACTCATTGAGTCTTAATCACAACATGATGTGAACTAGTTTAGTGACACTAGTAAACTCTTTGGATGTTGGTCACATGGTGATGTGACCTATGAGTGTTAATCACATGGTGATGTGAACTAGATTATTGACTCTAGTGCAAGTGGGAGACTGTTGGAAATATGCCCTAGAGGCAATAATAAATTAGTTATTATTATTATATTTCCTTGTTCATGATAATCGTTTATTATCCATGCTATAATTGTATTGATAGGAAACTCAGATACATGTGTGGGTACATAGACAACACCATGTCCCTAGTAAGCCTCTAGTTGACTAGCTCGTTGATCAATAGATGGTTACGGTTTCTTGACCATGGACATTGGATGTCGTTGATAACGGGATCACATCATTAGGAGAATGATGTGATGGACAAGACCCAATTCTAAGCCTAGCACAAAGATCGTGTAGTTCGTATGCTAAAGCTTTTCTATTGTCAAGTATCCTTTCCTTAGACCATGAGATTGTGCAACTCTCGGATACCGTAGGAATGCTTTGGGTGTACCAAACGTCACAACATAACTGGGTAGCTATAAAGGTGCACTACGGGTATCTCCGAAAGTGTGTGTTGGGTTGGCACGAATCGAGACTGGGATTTGTCACTCCGCGTGACGGAGAGGTATCTCTGGGCCCACTCGGTAGGACATCATCATAATGTGCACAATGTGACCAAGGGGTTGATCACGGGATGATGTGTTATGGAACGAGTAAAGAGACTTACCGGTAACGAGATTGAACAAGGTATCGGGATACCGATGATGGAATCTCGGGCAAGTACAATACCGCTAGACAAAGGGAATTGTATATGGGATTGATTTAATCCACGACATCGTGGTTCATCTGATGAGATCATTGTGGAACATGTGGGAGCCAACATGAGTATCCAGATCCTGCTGTTGGTTATTGACCGGAGAACTCTCGGTCATGTCTGCATGGTTCCCGAACCCGTAGGGTCTACACACTTAAGGTTCGATGACGCTAAGGTTATAAAGGAAGTTTGTATGTGGTTACCGAATGTTGTTCGGAGTCCTGGATGAGATCTCGGACGTCACGAGGAGTTCCGGAACGGTCCGGAGGTAAATATTTATATATGGGAAGTCATCATACGGTCACCGGAATAATTCGGGGGTTACCGGTATTGTACCGGGACCACCGAAGGGGTTCCGGGGGTCCACCTGGAGGGTCCACCTGCCCCAGAGGGCCCTATGGGCTGTTTGTGGAGAGGGACCAGCCCCTTAGTGGGCTGGGCGCCTTCCCCCTTAGGGCCCATGCACCTAGGGTTTGGGGGAAACCCTAAAGGGGGGCGCCCCCTTGCCTTGGGGGGCAAGGCAACCCCCCTGGCCGCCGCCCCCTCCTCAGATTGGATCTGAGGGGGCCGGACCCCCTCTCCCTTGCCCGTATATATATGTTGGGGGTGGGAGGGCAGCCACACCCAAGTTCTGGCGCAGCCCTCCCCCTCTCCCAAGTCATCCTCCTCTCCCGCGGTGCTTGGCGAAGCCCTACAGGATTGCCACGCTCCTCCACCACCACCACACCGTTGTGCTGCTGCTGGACGGAGTCTTCCCCAACCTCTCCCTCTCTCCTTGCTGGATCAAGGCATGGGAGACGTCACCGGGTTGCACGTGTGTTGAACGCGGAGGTGCCGTCTGTACGGCACTAGGATCTCCGGTGATTTGGATCACGACGAGTACGACTCCTTCAACCCCGTTCTGTTGAACGCTTCCGCTTAGCGATCTACAAGGGTATGTAGATGCACTCCCCTCTCTCTTGTTGCCAGTATCTCCATAGATTGATCGTGGTGATGTGTAGAAAATTTGAATTTCTGCTACGTTCCCCAACACCCTGCCCATCGAATCCAACTGGGCTCCAGTCATGGAGTTTGCCGTCGCGGATATCTTTCAGCACTCACCCTTCGGAGACGTGCTGGGCTCATTCAGGTCTCTCTCTTTGTCAGGAGACTCCTGGCTGAACTATGTCCGGCTCGAGTGGGAAGCTGGCGACGAGGAAATTCGTTACCCACCCACCACGCACTTAATAGCCACGGTCGATGATTTGACCGACGTGCTTAACTTCGACTCCGAAGACATCGACGGTATAGATGACGATGTGGGAAAAACAATGGGAACCACCACCCACAGGGCATTGGACTGCCACCTCTTCATATTATATATATATATATATGGTGGATACTCCCAAAGAAACCAATGGCGATGAGGCAATGGGAGATAACCCCTCGGGGAAGAAAGCCAAACATGGGCGTCATCGGTGCCGCTCCAAGCCTCGCCACGACAATACCGACACTGGAGAAGAAAATCTAGATGGTGCCGAAGAGGAATACGATCCTGATCAACCCACCTTCGAGCAAGCCAAACAAGAACACGGGCAGGCTAGCCCAGATGAACAGGCGATGGACGGATACTTGGAGGACGATAACTATATGCCTCCCTCCAAAGACAAGGTGAGCCTCGGTGACGATGAATTAGGCGTACCAGAGGATCCCACAGAGCAGGAGCGCTTCAAGCGCAGGCTTATAGCCACTGCAAAAGCCTGAAAAAGAAGCAGCAGCAGCTCCAAGCGGACCAAGATCTGCTCACAAACAGATGGACCGAAGTCCTGGCGATCGAGGAATACGGACTCGAACCCCCGAGCAGGGGATACCCAAAGCATAAACCGCTAGAAGAAGAGGCCGAAGAGCCTGAACTTCCAGCACAAGTGAGGCTGACCGGCCACCACGTGGCCGGGATAAAATGGCATGTCAAGTCGGATACCAGCCCGCACCCCCATGCCGGTTCACTACGGCCCGGGGCAATACGCAGGACCTGTTGGGGAACGTTGCAGAAAACTAAAAATTTTCTACGGTTTCACCAAGATCCATCTATGAGTTCATCTAAGCAACGAGTCATAGGAGAGAGATTGCATCTACATACCACTTGTAGATCGCGTGCGGAAGCGTTCAAGAGAACGGTGATGATGGAGTCGTACTCGCCGTGATCCAAATCACCGATGACCAAGTGCCGAACGGACAGCACCTCCGCGTTCAACACACGTACGGAGCGGATGACGTCTCCTCCTTCTTGATCCAGCAAGGGGGAAGGAGAGGTTGATGAAGATCCAGCAAGACAACGGCGTGGTGGTGGATGCAGCAGGACTCCGGCAGGGCTTCGCCAAGCTGCTGCGGGAGGAGGAAGAGGTGTAGCAGGGGGAGGAAGGTGCCAAGACACAGGGTGCGGCTGCCCTCCCCCCTGCCCTCCTTTATATAGGCCCCCAGGGGGGTGCCGGCCCTGGGAGATCCCATCTCCCAAGGGGGGCGGTGGCCAGGGGGGTGGAGTGCCCCCCAGGGCAAGTGGGGCGTGCCCCCCACCTAGGGTTTCCAACCCTAGGCGCAGGAGGGGCAGGGGGGGTGCACCAGCCCACTAGGGGCTGGTTCCCCTCCCACTTCAGCCCATGGGGCCCTCCGGGATAGGTGGCCCCACCCGGTGGACCCCTGGGACCCTTCCGGTGGTCCCGGTACAATACCGGGTGACCCCGAAACTTTCCCGATGGCTGAAACAGCACTTCCTATATATAATTCTTTACCTCCGGACCATTCCGGAACTCCTCATGACGTCCGGGATCTCATCCGGGACTCCGAACAACATTCGGTTTGCTGCATACTCATATTCATACAACCCTAGTGTCACCGAACTTTAAGTGTGTACACCCTACGGGTTCGGGAGACATGCAGACATGACCGAGATGGCTCTCCAGTCAATAACCAACAACGGGATCTGGATACTCATGTTGGCTCCCACATACTCCTCAATGATCTCATCGGATGAACCACGATGTCGAGGATTCTAGCAACCCCGTATACTATTCCCTTTGTCAGACGGTATGTTACTTGCCCGAGATTTGATCGTCGGTATCCCAATACCTCGTTCAATCTCGTTACCGGCAAGTCACTTTACTCGTACCGTAATGCATGATCCCATGACCAGACACTTGGTCACTTTGAGCTCATTATGATGATGCACTACCGAGTGGGCCCAGTGATACCTCTCCGTTATACGGAGTGGCAAATCCCAGTCTCGATCCGTGTCAACCCAACAAACACTTTCGGAGATACCTGTAGTGCACCTTTATAGTCACCCAGTTACGTTGTGACGTTTGGTACACCCAAAGCACTCCTACGGTATCCGGGAGTTACACGATCTCATGGTCTAAGGAAGAGATACTTGACATAGGAAAAGCTCTAGCAAAAGGAACTACACGATCTTGTGCTATGCTTAGGATTGGGTCTTGTCCATCACATCATTCTCCCAATGATGTGATCCCGTTATCAACGACATCCAATGTCCATAGTCAGGAAACCATGACTATTTGTTGATCAACGAGCTAGTCAACTAGAGGCTCACTAGGGACATGTTGTGGTCTAAGTATTCACACGTGTATTACGATTTCCGGATAATACAATTATAGCATGAATAAAAGACAATTATCATGAACAAGGAAATATAATAATAATCCTTTTATTATTGCCTCTAGGGCATATTTCCAACAGTCTCCCACTTGCACTAGAGTTAATAATCTAGTTACATTGTGATGAATCGAACACCCATAGAGTTCTGGTGTTGATCATGTTTTGCTTGCGGAAGAGGTTTAGTCAACGGATCTGCGACATTCAGATCCGTATGTACTTTGCAAATATCTATGTCTCCATCTTGAACATTTTCACGGATGGAGTTGAAACGACGCTTGATGTGCCTGGTCTTCTTGTGAAACCTGGGCTCCTTGGCAAGGGCAATAGCTCCAGTGTTGTCACGGAAGAGTTTGATCGGCCCCGACGCATTGGGTATGACTCCTAGGTCGGTGATGAACTCCTTCACCCAAATTGCTTCATGCGCTGCCTCCGAGGCTGCCATGTACTCTGCTTCACATGTAGATCCTGCCATGATGCTCTGCTTGTAGCTGCACCAGCTTACTGCCCCACCATTCAACATATACACGTATCCGGTTTGTGACTTAGAGTCATCCAGATCTGTGTCGAAGCTAGCATCAACGTAACCCTTTACGACGAGCTCTTCGTCACCTCCATAAACGAGAAACATGTACTTTGTCCTTTTCAGGTACTTCAGGATATTCTTGACCGCTGTCCAGTGTTCCTTGCCGGGATTACTTTGGTACCTTCCTACCAAACTTACGGCAAGGTTTACATCAGGTCTGGTACACAGCATGGCATACATAATATATCCTATGGCCGAGGCATAGGGGATGACACTCATCTCTTCTTTATCTTTTGTCGTGCTCGGGCATTGAGCCAAGCTCAATCTCACACCTTGCAATACAGGCAAGAACCCTTTCTTGGACTGATCCATTTTGAACTTCTTCAAAATCTTATCAAGGTATGTGCTTTGTGAAAGACCTATGAGGCGTCTCGATCTATCCCTATAGATTTTGATGCCTAATATGTAAGCAGCTTCTCCAAGGTCCTTCATTGAAAAACACTTATTCAAGTAGGCCTTAATGTTGTCCAAGAATTCTATATCATTTCTCATCAAAAGTATGTCATCTACATATAATATGAGAAATGCTACAGAGCTCCCACTCACTTTCTTGTAAACGCAGGCTTCTCCATAAGTCTACATAAACCCAAACGCTTTGATCATCTCATCAAAGCGAATGTTCCAACTCCGAGATGCTTGCACCAGCCCATAAATGGATCGCTGGAGCTTGCATACTTTGTTAGCATTCTTAGGATCGACAAAACCTTCCGGCGGCATCATATACAGCTCTTCCTTAAGATAGCCATTAAGGAATGCCGTTTTGACGTCCATCTGCCATATCTCATAATCATAGTATGCGGCAATTGCTAACATGATTCGGACGGACTTAAGCTTTGCTATGGGAGAGAAAGTCTCATCGTAGTCAATCCCTTGAACTTGCCGATAACCCTTAGCGACAAGTCGAGCTTTATAGATGCTGACATTACCATCCGCGTCCGTGTTCTTCTTAAAGATCCATTTGTTTTCTATCGCTCGCCGATCATCGGGCAAGTCAGTCAAAGTCCATACTTTGTTTTCATACATGGATTCTATCTCGGATTGCATGGCTTCTAGCCATTTGTTGGAATCTGGGCCCGCCATCGCTTCTTCTTAGTTCGAAGGTTCACCGTTGTCTAACAACATGATTTCCAGGACAGGGTTGCCATACCACTCTGGTGTGGAACATGTCCTTGTGGACCTACGAAGTTCAGTAGCAACTTGATCCGAAGTACCTTGATCATCATCATTAATTTCCTCTCCAGTTGGTGTAGGCACCACAGGAACATTTTCCTGAGCTGCACTACTTTCCGGTTCAAGAGGTAGTACTTCATCGAGTTCTACTTTCCTCCCACTTACTCCTTTCGAGAGAAACTCCTTTTCCAGAAAGGATCCGTTCTTGGCAACAAAGATCTTGCCTTCGGATCTAAGGTAGAAGGTATACCCAATGGTTTCCTTAGGGTATCCTATGAAGACACATTTTTCCGACTTGGGTTCGAGCTTTTCAGGTTGAAGTTTCTTGACATAAGCATCGCATCCCCAAACTTTTAGAAACGACAGCTTAAGTTTCTTCCCAAACCATAATTCATACGGTGTCGTCTCAACGGATTTAGACGGTGCCCTATTTAAAGTGAATGTAGCTGTCTCTAGAGTGTATCCCCAAAATGATAGCGGTAAATTGGTAAGAGACATCATAGATCGCACCATATCCAATAGAGTGCGATTACGATGTTCGGAAACACCATTACGCTGAGGTGTTCTAGGCGGCGTGAGTTGTGAAACGATTCCACATTTTCTTAAGTGTGTACCAAATTCGTGACTTAAATATTCTCCTCCATGATCCGATCGTAAGAATTTTATCTTTCGGTCACGTTGATTCTCTACTTCATTCTGAAATTCCTTGAACTTTTCAAAGGTCTCAGACTTGTGTTTCATCAAGTAGACATACCCATATCTACTTAAGTCATCAGTGACAGTGAGAACATAACGATATTCTCTGCGAGCCTCACCGCTCATTGGACCACACACATCAGTATGTATGATTTCCAATAAGTTGGTTGCTCGCTCCATTGTTCCGGAGAACAGAGTCTTGGTCATTTTGCCCATGAGGCATGGTTCGCATGTGTCAAATGATTCATAATCGAGAGACTCTAAAAGTCCATCAACATGGAGCTTCTTCATGCGCTTGACACCAATGTGACCAAGGAGGCAGTGCCACAAGTATGAGGGACTATCATTATCAACTTTACATCTTTTGGTATTCACACTATGAATATGTGTAACATTACGTTCGAGATTCATTAAGAATAAACCATTGACCATCGGGGCATGACCATAAAACATATCTCTCATATAAATAGAACAACCATTATTCTCGGATTTAAATGAGTAGCCATCTCGCATCAAACGAGATCCAGATACAATGTTCATGCTCAAACTTGGCACTAAATAACAATTATTGAGGTTTAAAACTAATCCCGTATGTAAATGTAGAGGTAGCGTGCCGACGGCGATCACATCGACCTTGGAACCATTCCCGACGCGCATCGTCACCTCGTCCTTCGCCAGTCTCCCCTTATTCCGCAGCTCCTGCTGTGAGTTACAAATGTGAGCAACGGCACCGGTATCAAATACCCAGGAGTTACTACGAGTACTGGTAAGGTACACATCAATTACATGTATATCAAATATACCTTTAGTGTTGCCGGCCTTCTTGTCCGCTAAGTATTTGGGGCAGTTCCGCTTCCAGTGACCCTTCCATTTGCAATAAAAGCACCCAGTCTCAGGCTTGGGTCCATTCTTTGACTTCTTCCCGGCAACTGGCTTACCGGGCGCGGCAACATCTTTGCCGTCCTTCTTGAAGTTCTTCTTACCCTTGCCCTTCTTGAACTTAGTGGTCTTATTGACCATCAACACTTGATGTTCTTTCTTGATTTCAACCTCTGCTGACTTCAGCATTGAAAATACTTCAGGAATGGTCTTCACCATCCCCTGCATATTGTAGTTCAACACAAAGCTCTTGTATCTCGGTGGGAGCGACTGAAGGATTCTGTCAATGACCGCCTCATCCGGGAGGTTGATCTCCAGCTGGGACAGGCGATTGTGCAACCCAGACATTTTGAGTATGTGCTCACTGACAGAACTGTTTCCCCCCATCTTACAACTATAGAACTTGTCGGAGACTTCATATCTCTCGACCCGGGCATGAGCTTGAAAAACCATTTTCAGCTCCTCGAACATCTCATATGCTCCGTGTCGCTCAAAACGCTTTTGGAGCCCCGGTTCTAAGCTGTAAAGCATGCCGCACTGAACGAGGGAGTAATCATCAGCACGTGATTGCCAAGTGTTCATAACGTCTTGGTTCTCTGGGATGGGTGCTTCACCTAGCGGCACATCTAGGACATAATCTTTCTTGGCTGCTATGAGGATGATCCTCAGGTTCCGGACCCAGTCCGAACAGTTGCTGCCATCATCTTTTAGCTTGGTTTTCTCTAGGAACGCGTTGAAGTTCATGTTGACATGAGCGTTGGCCATTTGATCTACAAGACATATTTTGCAAAGACTTTAGACTAAGTTCATGATAATTAAGTTCATCTAATCAAATTATTTAGTGAACTCCCACTCAGATTGACATCCCTCTAGTCATCTAAGTGTTACACGATCCGAGTCGACTAGGCCGTGTCCGATCATCACGTGAGACGGACTAGTCATCATCGATGAACATCTCCATGTTGATCGTATCTTCCATACGACTCATGTTCGACCTTTCGGTCTCTTTTGTTCCGAGGCCATGTCTGTACATGCTAGGCTCGTCAAGTTAACCCTAAGTGTTTCTGCATGTGTAAAACTGTCTTACACCCGTTGTATGTGAACGTAAGGATCTATCACACCCGATCATCACGTGGTGCTTCGAAACGACGAACTTTAGCAACGGCGCACAGTTAGGGGGAACACTTTCTTGAAATTATTATAAGGGATCATCTTATTTACTACCGTCGTTCTAAGTAAACAAGATGCATAAACATAATAAACATCACATGCAATTATATAAAGTAGTGACATGATATGGCCAATATCATATAGCTCCTTCGATCTCCATCTTCGGGGCTCCATGATCATCTTCGTCACCGGCATGACACCATGATCTCCATCATCATGATCTCCATCATCGTGTCTTCATGAAGTTGTCACGCCAACGACTACTTCTACTTATATGGCTAACGCGTTTAGCAATAAAGTAAAGTAATTTACATGGCGTTCTTCAATGACACGCGGGTCATACAAAAATAAAGACAACTCCTATGGCTCCTGCCGGTTGTCATACTCATCGACATGCAAGTCGTGATTCCTATTACAAGAACATGATCTCATACATCACAATATATCATTCATCATTCATCACAACTTCTGGCCATATCACATCACATGACAATTGCTGCAAAAACAAGTTAGACGTCCTCTAATTGTTGTTGCATCTTTTACGTGGCTGCAATTGGGTTCTAGCAAGA
This sequence comes from Triticum dicoccoides, assembly GCF_002162155.2. Taxonomy (NCBI): domain Eukaryota; kingdom Viridiplantae; phylum Streptophyta; class Magnoliopsida; order Poales; family Poaceae; genus Triticum; species Triticum dicoccoides. The sequence continues at coordinate 176,824,031 of NC_041391.1, forward strand.
ACGTTTTCTTACCTACGAATAACCACAACATGATTTTGTCAACTTCTATTTACCCTTCATAAGGACCCTTTTCATCGAATCCGCTCCAACTAAAGTAGGAGAGACAGACACCCGCTAGCCACCTTATGCAACTAGTGCATGTCAGTCGGTGGAACCTGTCTCACGTAAGTGTACGTGTAAGGTCGGTCTGGGCCGCTTCATCCCACAATACCACTGAAGCAAGAAAAGACTAGTAGCGGCAATCAAGTTGACAAGATCTACGCCCACAACAAAATTGTGTTCTACTCGTGCAATAGAGAACTACGGATAGACCTAGCTCTGATACCACTGTTGGGGAACGTTGCAGAAAATTAAATTTTTTCCTATGGTTTCACCAAGATCCATCTATGAGTTCATCTAAGCAACGAGTCATAGGAGAGAGATTGCATCTACATACCACTTGTAGATCGCGTGCGGAAGCGTTCAAGAGAACGGTGATGATGGAGTCGTACTCGCCGTGATCCAAATCACCGATTACCAAGTGCCGAACGGACAGCACCTCCGCGTTCAACATACGTATGGAGCAGATGATGTCTCCTCCTTCTTGATCCAGCAAGGGGGAAGGAGAGGTTGATGAAGATCCAGCAGCACAACGGCGTGGTGGTGGATGCAGCAGGACTCCGGCAGGGCTTCGCCAAGCTGCTGCGGGAGGAGGAAGAGGTGTAGCAGGGGGAGGGAGGCGCCAAGACACAGGGTGCGGCTGCCCTCCCCCCTGCCCTCCTTTATATAGGCCCCCAGGGGGGCGGCCCTGGGAGATCCCATCTCCCAAGGGGGGTGGCGGCCAGGGGGGGTGGAGTGCCCCCAAAGCAAGTGGGGCGCGCCCCCCACCTAGGGTTTCCAACCCTAGGCGCAGGGGGGGCCCGGGGGGGCGCACCAGCCCACTAGGGGCTGGTTCCCCTCCCACTTCAGCCCACGGGGACCTCCGGGCTAGATGGCCCCACCCGATGGACCCCCGGGACCCTTCCGGTGGTCCCGGTACAATACCAGGTGACCCCGAAACTTTCCCGATGGCTGAAACAGCACTTCCTATATATAATTCTTTACCTCCGGACCATTCCGGAACTCCTCGTGACGTCCGGGATCTCATCCGGGACTCCGAACAACATTCAGCTTGCTGCATACTCATATTCATACAACCCTAGCGTCACCGAACCTTAAGTGTGTAGATCCTACGGGTTCGGGAGACATGCAGACATGACCGAGATGGCTCTCCGGTCAATAACTAACAGCAGGATCTGGATACCCATGTTGGCTCCCACATACTCCTCGATGATCTCATCGGATGAACCACGATGTCGAGGATTCTAGCAACCTTGTATACTATTCCCTTTGTCAGACGGTATGTTACTTGCCCGAGATTCGATCGTCGGTATCCCAATACCTCGTTCAATCTTGTTACCGGCAAGTCACTTTACTCGTACCGTAATGCATGATCCCGTGACCAGACACTTGGTCACTTTGAGCTCATTATGATGATGCACTACCGAGTGGGCCCAGTGATACCTCTCCGTTATACGGAGTGACAAATCCCAGTCTCGATCCGTGTCAACCCAACAGACACTTTCGGAGATACCTGTAGTGCACCTTTATAGTCACCCAGTTACGTTGTGACGTTTGGTACACCCAAAGCACTCCTACGGTATCCGGGAGTTACACGATCTCATGGTCTAAGGAAGAGATACTTGACATAGGAAAAGCTCTAGCAAAAGGAACTACACAATCTTGTGCTATGCTTAGGATTGGGTCTTGTCCATCACATCATTCTCCCAATGATGTGATCCCGTTATCAACGACATCCAATGTCCATAGTCAGGAAACCATGACTATTTGTTGATCAACGAGCTAGTCAACTAGAGGCTCACTAGGGACATGTTGTGGTCTAAGTATTCACACGTGTATTACGATTTCTGAATAATACAATTATAGCATGAATAAAATACAATTATCATGAACAAGGAAATATAATAATAATCCTTTTATTATTGCCTCTAGGGCATATTTCCAAGAGGACCTGCGAGACATATTGGAAAACAATTCAGAAAAACTAAGATCGATATACGGATCACGAGGGCACGCCACAGCTCAGGACACCGATCGTCACGCCGGATACAATACTGATAAATCCGACCTGGCCGGACATTACCGACCAGACCTAATCGGACTACGCCGCAACATAGCCCGACACAGAGGCACCGCACACCCCCTCTGCTTCACTGATGAAGTAATGGAACATGAATTCCCAGAAGGGTTTAAACCCGTCAACATCGAGTCATACGACGGCACAACAGACCCCGCGGTGTGGATCGAGGACTTTCTTCTCCACATTCACATGGCCCGTGGTGATGACCTACATGCCATCAAGTATCTCCCACTCAAGCTTAAAGGGCCAGCCACACACTGGCTGAATAGCCTGCTAGCAAACTCCATTGGCAGTTGGGAAAATCTTGAGGACGCATTCCTCGATAACTTCCAAGGCACCTATGTGCGACCACCGGATGCTGATGACTTAAGTCACATTACCCAACAGCCCGGAGAGTCAGCCAGGAAATTCTGGACTCGGTTCCTAACTAAAAAGAACCAAATTGTCGACTGTCCAGGCGCCGAGGACCTGGCGGCCTTTAAGCATAATATCCGTGACGAGTGGCTTGCCCGACACCTCGGCTAAGAAAAATCGAAGACCATGGCGGCACTCACGACACTAGTGACCCGCTTTTGCGCGGGTGAGGATAGTTGGCTGGCTCACAGCAACACCGCGCCAGGAAACCCTCACACTTCAGATATCCATGATAGTAACGGAAAGCCACGGCGCAACAGACACAAGCGTCGAAACAATGGCGACAATGCGGAGGATACGGCAGTCAATGCTGGATTCAGCAACTCCAAATCCATTCAGCGGAAGAAGCCGTTCAAAAGAAACAATCCGGGATCGTCTAGTCTGGACCGCATACTCGACCGCTCATGCCAGATTCACATCACCCCCGGTAAACCAGCCAATCACGCTAACAGAGATTGTTGGGTGTTCAAACAGGCCGGCAAGATAAATGCCGAGAACAAGGACAAGGGGCTGCAAAGCGACGATGACGAGGAGCCCCCGGCGTCCGAACACTGGAAGACAGAAGAAATTTCTGCCCCAGGTAAAAACGGTGAACATGATCTATGCCACTCACATCCCCAAACGGGAGCGAAAGCGTGCACTTAGGGACGTCTATGCGATGGAGCCTGTCGCCCCAAAATTCAACCCATGGTCATCCTGCTCGATCACCTTTGATCGTAGGGACCATCCCACCAGCATCCGTCACGGCAGCTCAGCCGCATTGGTCCTTGACCCAATCATCGATGGATTCCACCTCACGCGAGTCCTCATGGATGGTGGCGGTAGCCTGAACCTGCTTTATCAGGACACAGTGCGCAAAATGGGCATCGGTCCGTCACGGATTAAACCCACCAAAACCACCTTCAAAGGTGTAATTCCAGGGGTAGAGGCCCGCTGCATGGGCTCAATAACACTGGAAGTGGTCTTCGGATCTCCGGATAACTTCCAAAGTGAGGAGTTAATCTTTGATATCGTCCCTTTCCGTAGTGGCTATCATGCACTACTTGGACGAACCGCGTTCACTCATTTCAATGCGGTACCGCACTATGCATACCTCAAGCTCAAGATGCCAGGACCTCGCGGGGTCATAACAGTCAACGGGAATACAGACCGCTCCCTCCGCACGGAAGAACATACTGCGGCCCTCGCGGCAGAAGTACAAAGCAGCCTCCTTCGACAAACAGCCAATTCAGCAACGACATCCTCGAACACCATCAAGCGAGTCCAGAGTACCCTGCAACAGGACCGTCAGGCACGCCAGGAGCTCGACTAGCAATACGGCCTCCATGTCAGGGGAATACTCAGGTGGTCTTCTTCAATGATCATTATACATGTTCTTACATACCCGCATGTAGCCTGCTCTTGGATAGGATATGTCAAATAGTCCTATTTTTCTGCTTAATGCATTAATTGTACACCTACGCTTTGTCGTATTTTCCAAATAAATTGGAAGTAGTACATAGCGTCAGCTTCTTATTACTATCCTCATATTTTCCGTTGAATATTTATTCAATATTGCATCCGTACATTTTGGTACGGTCAATTTGCCAGGAGCTTCTTATCGAGCCCCATAAAATGGCAAGAAAAGTCCGAACACTTTCAACAGTGTGGCACCCCGAACTTATAGCATTATATGCATCAGCTCCGAATCATGTCTTGGGTCAATAGTTGGGTTAGCCCAGCTCCCTTGTTTTGGTGCCTTACGTTCCATTATATCAGCTAAGGTAGCGCAGGGAGAACTACTGCGATTATGTCCCGGTTCTTCCGGACGAGCACCTCAGTAAATAAAGTCGAAAACTGACCGTCATGATGCGGCGAGAGTTGGTCGCTGTTCGCGAGGTACTAAAATCCCTAAAGATTTTTTCCGCTTAAGGCGAGGAATTGGCCTTGCTCGATTTAGGCGTGTATAACGCCCCAGTTCGGCTTTCCGAATACTAGGGGCTTCGCCGAAATTTAAAATTATAGACTTCTATGGCCAAGTGAGAGTTATAAAGCCGAATAGTTCGATTGCCTGGTTCGCTGTGCTAAACACCTCCTTAAAGGACCAAGAATTTGGAAATAGAGTGTTTATGTTTTCCATGAACACCCCAGTACTAGTTACAAGGGGGCGGAAGCCGACGACTGGCCTACTTTCAGATTTTGATAAACGGCCGCAGAGAAGGTAATATTTTAAATCAAACAAAGCGTTATATAGCGCAATCAAACTCGTCCTCATATTACACAGACGACATGAGTACATTTACTCAAAAATAATGTTCTTAGGACATTCATTCTCCACAATCCGAGCGCCTTTCATAATGCCATTATAATACATCTCGGGGTAGCGATGCTCCTTGCCCTTCAGGGGTCCATCCTTCACGAGCTTCTTAGCATCCAGTTTGTCCCAATGCATCTTCGCGCGGGCAAAGGCCCGTCGGGCACCCTCAATACATACGGACTGCTTGATAACTTCTAGCCGTGGACAGGCATGCACCATCCGCTTCAACAGGCCAAAGTAGCTGCCGGGCAGGGGCTCACCAGACCACATCCGGACTATGAGGTCCCTCATGGCCTGTTCGGCCGCATTGTGGAGTTCGACCAGCTGCTTCAGTTGGTCACTCAGAGGCATCGGGTGTTCGGCCCCAGTATATTGGGACCAGAACAGCTTCTCCGTAGAGCTCCCCTCTTCAGCGTGATAGAACTCTGCGGCATCCGAAATGTTGCGTGGCAGATCTGCGAATGCCCCTGGAGAGCTCCGGATTCGTGTAAGTAAAAGAAATGACTCCTCCACATGTTTGCTTTGCATAAAGAATGCCTTACCCTCCGCTATCTTCTTGGCCGCCTAGATTTCCTGGAGGGCCTTTTGGGCTTCAGCCTTGGCGTCGGCCGCACTCTGGAGGGCCTTCGAAAGCTCAGATGCTTGCGTCTTGTAGTCATGCTCCAGGGAGTCGAACTTCTTGCCGAGCTCCTGGAGCTCCTGCTGTACCTCTCCCACCCGAGCATCTTGCTTCTCTTGCTTGGTGCGCTCCGTATCCGCCTTGGCTTCGGCCGCGGACAGCGCTTCCTTCAGGGTCGCCACTTCAGTCGCGGTCCCTATCGAAAGCCATGATGCTTTTTATTAGCATCACCAACTTTTTATACTCTATACGACATATGGACGGGGTTTCTCTTACCTTTGTTCGCCTCGAGCTGCTTCTTCACGAGGCCGAGCTCTTCTTCGGCCTGCCCCAGTTCGCGCTTGAGTCCGGCAACCTCAGTCATGCGCGCAGCGGCGGTCAGCAGCAGTGCCTGTTTGATTCATACAGACAAATCCTATTAGCTTCGTGCGGTTTTTTAGTTGACCCTCCGTTTGGCTTTTCTTTCTGAACACCAACCAGAGTATCAAAGGCTACTATCTATCGGGTGATATTTCCTCACACTTTCTTTACCTCAAAGCCTGTTAGCAGGCTGGTGCAGGCTTCGATCAATCCGCTCTTGGCGGACCGAACCTTCTCAATCACCGTACCCATAAGTGTACGGTGTTCATCCTCAATGGAAGCGCCTCGAAGCACTTCCAACAAATTATCCGATGCCTCCGGCTGGGCGAAGGTCATCGGCACGGTCGACTCGCCCTCCTTCGCGAGGGACTACTTACCGGAATCCGGAACCGTAGTAGGCTCAGGCATAGTAAACGGCTGGGAGCCAGACTTGTTGTGGCTCTCGTCAGCATAATCCATGGGGTTCTCATCCCCCATGTGTCCGGCGCCCGAGATTTTGCCTTGGGGCGTCTCCGGAACCATCGCCTCCTGCTCTGGCATTCTCCGGGACAACACCTCGGTGTCATCCACAGGTTATGGGGAGGTTGCTGTCGGGAGTGAATTCATCTCCGACTCGTTCAGAGACTCCTCCGAAGAGGACTCCTCGAGATCGGACCGGGCTGAACTGCACAAACGTGTTCGGTGTCATTACAAACCATGAGGTCAAAGTTGCACGGAAAATATTATGGAATGCGGATACTTACGACCTCGCCCGAGGCTTGCCCCTGGGTAGCCACTCCACATCGCTGAAAGCGGCGGTATCGGGAAGGGACGCATTTCCCTTCTTCGGTGTCCCGGCCTCCCCGGACGGGGTGGCCTTCCTTTTCTTCTCCTTCCTAGCACGGGGAGGAGGAATCTCTTCATGTTTCCCCCCGTCTTGGGGGGGTGGATCTTCCTCGTCGTCTTCGGATGACAATTCTATCACGGCCTTGCGTCGGAGACCTTTTTTGGTCCCCGCGGCCACCTTCTTGGGCCCTCCGGCCCCCTCAGTTGAGGTGGCCTTCCTCTTCCTCTCCTCCCCTTCATGGGAGGAGTGCGCCTCGTCATCTTCTAGCGAGGCGTCTGGTGCGGCCTCGCGCCGGAGACCCTTCCGGGTCCCTGCAGCCTTCTTTTCGACCTTTTTCTCTGGCACCTTGTAAGGCGCCGGAACTAGCATCTCCGCTAGTGCGCTTACTAGGTCCTTAGGCAATGGAGCCGGACAGTTAATCCGCTCCGCCATCTCCACCCAATCCTGTTCGGTCAGCATAGTAACCTAAGAATCCTCCCACGAATGTACTAGGAAGGAAACATCTTGTAATAACCAAAGGACTTACCAGACTGACGAGGCGGCTTGCGCTGAGCCCCCGGTCCTCGAAAGGGGAGGAGGAACTTCGCCGGTCTTGAACAACACCTTCCAGATTTCTTTGTGCGTTGTGTCGAAGAGCTCTAGCAGCATCTGGTGTTTGGCCGGGGCGAACTCCCACATATCAAATGCCCGTCTTTGACACGGGAGAATCCAGCGAATGAGCATGACCTGGACCACGTTGACAAGCTTGATCTTCTTGTCCCTCATACTTCTAATGCAGTTCTCGAGTCCGGTCAGCTCTGTAGGTTCGCCCCAGGCCAGGCCCTTCTTCTCCCAGGAAGTGAGCCGCATGGGGATTCCAGATCTGAATTTGGGGGCCGCCACCCAGTTGGTGTCATGCGGCTCGGTGATGTAGAACCATCCTGATTGCCACCCCTTTATGGTCTCCATGAAGGAGCCATCGAGCCATGTAACATTGGGCATTTTTCCCACCATAGCACCTCCGCACTCCGCCTGTTGGCGACTCACGATTTTTGGCTTCACGCAGAAGATCTTCAACCACAGGCCAAAGTGAGGCTTGATGCGGAGGAAGGCCTCGCACACGACGATGAACGCCGAGATGTTGAGGACGGAATTCGGGGCTAGATCGTGAAAATCTAGCCTGTAGTAGTACATGAGCCCGCGGACAAACGGGTGGAGTGGAAATCCTAGTACGCGGACAAAATGAGGGAGAAATACTACTCTCTCCTGAGACTTCGGAGTGGGGGTAATTTGTCCCTCTATTGGAAGCCTGTGCGCGATACTCTCGGCCAGGTATCCGGCCTCCCGAAGCTTGGTGATGTCCTCCTCTGTGACAGAGGAGGCCATCCACTTGCCTCCCACTCCGGACATGCTGCTATCCTATGGAGAAGGTGAGAACTTGGGCGCTGGAGCTCAAGGGTGCGAGAACGGATGAGCAAAGGAGGAAGAAGGCGCGGGTGAAAACGGCATATCTCTGTCCCTTTATAAAGGCGATGTAGAATGTGCGCCTCCCCACTTGCCTCTCGAAATCTCTTGTCTTCCCGAGCGCCTCGATTGATGGCGCTGGTTGGGTTACCCATACCCGTATTGATGGAGATCCCGCGATAAGGGGACACGATCTCTGCTTTGACAAGACGTGCCAAGGAAACCGCCTCGCGATGTGTGCGGAAGCAGGTTGTAAAAAATGGTTCGAATAAAAGCCGGACCGTGGTGTGATGTCACTCTTCCAAGAGTTGTCAGCAGATTAGATTCATGGATTATTATTCTCTCTATGGTGGTACTTATCTTGCAGAGCCGAACATGGTCCTTGTGTTCGGAATTTATCTTGGAGTATTTGGAGATGGAACCCGCCTCGCAATGCCGAAGACAATCTACGTGTCGGACTCATCGTCATTGAAGCCTGGTTCAGGGGCTACTGAGGGAGTCCTGGATAAGGGGGTATCCGGATAGCCGGACTATATACTTTGGCCAGACTGTTGGACTATGAAGATACAAGATAGAAGACTTCGTCCCATGTCCGGATGGGACTCTCCTTAGCGTGGAAGGCAAGCTTGGCGATTCGGATGTAGATCTCCTCCTCTATAAACCGACTCTGTGTAACCCTAGCCCCCTCCGGTGTCTATATAAACCGGAGGATTTAGTCCGTAGGACACAACAACAATCATACCATAGGCTAGCTTCTAGGGTTTAGCATCTCTGATCTCGCGGTAGATCAACTCTTGTAATACTCATATCATCAAGATCAATCAAGCGGGAAGTAGGGTATTACCTCCATCAAGAGGGCCCGAACCTGGGTAAACATCGTGTCCCCAGCCTCCTGTACCATTAGCCTTAGACGCACAGTTCGGGACCCCCTACCCGAGATCCGTCAGTTTTGACACCGACACAAGCCTCCTGCCATAGAAGTGCTACTTCTAAGTGTCTTCAGAATGGAATTCACTCCAAAATCAGAGAGGATAGAGCATGTTGTGTGTTAGAAAAAACTTAAGTTAGCAGTTATGGACATCATTGCCCTTTATATTCAGTACCTATGTTTTCACCTTTCTTAAGCTAGCAGCAAGCTTGTGTGTTTTGGCTATGTTCACTATGTTTGGTGTGGTTTCCATTTTGCACAATTGGTTGAAGTAATGTTTTGCAGCTGAGATAGTTGTTGGTACATGACTTTTCTTGTCCTTTCTTTCTTGCAGGATGAAATACCAATAAATTTGCAACAGTTTCTTGGCAACTTTCCAACATTTTTTGGATCATGTTGAAGGATATCCTATAATTAAGGAAAATTGTACTGCGCAACAATCTCTCTTGTTTTTTAGTTGCACATGTACTTATATTCTTCTCATTTTTTCACTGTTGAACCAAAGAATAATGGAAACAAATGCCCATGAGGAAGGTTTTTCTAGCTTCTTCAGGAGTTGCTTGGACATTATTATGCTTTTGCATAATCTTATAATGCAAGTTGCTCCAATTAGCCATTGTTTTGCTCCACATATAGCAAATGATCTGCTAGGAGAAAGCCTTGTTTTTTGCCCTTCTTTTCCATACTGAGCTCATTGTTCATCGTCTTATAAGGTACAAATAGGTTCATGTTTTGCCATGTCATAAGTTACCAAAGTTGTGTGTATATCCTATACTTAGTTGCTTCATGATAGCACTGTTTTTGCTCAAACAGATTGTGTAATTTGCCAAGAACAATTTCATAAGCACCTCCAGCCAAGGGTGATCATCTTTTCTTAGTGGTGATGGTCGATGTCTACCTCCAGCCAATTGCTTAATAGAATCTACTTGTCTACTCTCTTTTCTTAGTGGTGATGGTCGATGTCCACCTCCAGCCAAGGGTGATCATCTAGGTGGAGGTGGTAATGACATGGGCCAACGATGAGGACGACTGGGGCCTTACAAACACGAATAGAGGTGGATAATAAAAATAATGACGTGAAATGGTGGTGATGATGAATGTGAGAGTTTTGAGTTCGCTGTGCACGGCTTTGGGTTGAGGTGGTGGGTAACGATGTTGGAGAAGGAAACTGT
>NC_041391.1:176834598-176841264 GCF_002162155.2 Triticum dicoccoides
ATTAGATTAATGATTTGGAAGGACAATGATGGTGGTTGGGTCAATGTGAATCGGTGAGGCATGACATTGGTAGTGGATAGAGGGAGTTCACCAATTTTATATAAAATGGCTAGAGAAGGAAGAACATGACAAGTTTTTTTTTGCGGGTTGAAACGAGCTTGTATTAATTAAGGAATAATGTTACACTCATTTTCATAGATTGTACATAAATTATTCGCCAGATCCTAACCAGGGCACCGTGTGTTGGGAGCAAGGTCCCATCCGAGCCATGAAGTATGCAGCTTCATTCACCGATCTTCGGACGTGGACGAAGCAATCCCGTCGGATCCCATACTGAAGGCTCTTTGTCTCCTCCACTATGTCAGCCAACAAAGACCTGTCAAAAACATGATGGCGGTTTGATCTAGCATTGATGGTCAAAATCCCGATGTTGAGCTAAAAGAAGGCACTTGAGCACTTGAACTATAGGGCAAATATTTAACTCTCTGAAAACTCATATTTGACCGTGTTGTGGAAACTGATATTAAAAGAAGTGTGTTCTTCTTTTGGGATCTAAATAATCTCAACAGTTCATCAACGGCAAATTCTAAACTATGTAGTGAGAGATGCGTTTATTAATTTTTCAGGGAAGAAGAGAGACACAATTATTTTGCATTCCAAACTACCCCGGGTAAACAAGATTTACATGTTCAATTTGCTAATTTTAGCATTTCCTTATCAGGTAACATATTGTTTTCGGGATAAAAAGGAGTTGTATTCTAAAATTATAGTGTTACAACCGTCAAGCAAGAAACCGTCAAATACGAAGGAGTTTAACAAGGCATGTAGGGACGAATGACCCCATACAACTCACACAAGGCCTTGTTACTCTCGCAGTGATATACTCAATGCGGCTATAACTTGCCAAACATATTATGGTTCTTATGAAGCTTTTGTTGAATAAACTGCAGCTCAACCATCAAAGCTAGCTGCCCATAAGTAGATTGAACCAAGGACCCGTCAGATAAAATCGATAAAAACAGTCTACATGTCAGGTCACAACCAAAATCAACCGGGCCGAGCTCTTGAGGCCTATTTGTACGTTGTTTGTTTTGGGCATGTTTTCGTCTACACACACACAAAAAAAAACAGTATCATGTTCATATTTAACATCTCAGACGTGGTATTAACATGATACTGTTGTGGGCACCTTGAACTCCATGGATTATTTGGGTCCTCATGTGGCAATAATGGCTAATTGCAAACAACTGCGTTGGAGTTCGGAAGCATTTCTTTCAGCATTGCTACCATGATGCAAATCAAGTGGCGGATGAGTTAGCAAAGTATTGTTTTGTTAATAGATCCTCTAGTTTTTGGAATCTGTGATTCCAGTTTTTAGTTTAAAGAAAAGAGACCACCCAGGCTAGACTAGCCTGTTGGCTTTTTTTTTAAGGAAACTACATGAGTACCAAGAGTTTGAGTCTAGACTCTAACGCTGATGGACTAGCTGCAAACTTCCGCGGCGCCAACTGAACTACGCTCCGTTCTCCTAGATTTTAGTTCTCATTCTCTTGTAAACGAGAAACGGAACGACTAAAACTCAGTCGACTGATTTCTTACGAAGTCTCAGTCGATCCCTCGATTACCTTTTTTTTGCTAGTTGTTTGTCACGTTTAATCGGCCTGCTAGGATGACGCGGCCGGCCGGCCTGTTTCTTTTTTTTTTTGTCTGTTGGGTTGTGGATGGAAATAGACCATGCAAAGTGCAAAGTGTGTCGTCTTGTTTTTTTTAGTAAATCAACGTGTGTGTCCTATGTTCCCCTAAATCTTTTAGCATGTCTTAATCAATAAACATTTTTATTTTCCTCCACGATGTGGGTCAAGGTTTGCTCATATAATTTTTGGTAATGCGATAAACCATTTAATCTATGTGCCAAGATTCGTGCAAATTTGTGCTGCATTTCCTTTTTCCGGTCGCAACATTGTGTAATATTTTTTTCAAAATGGATTGAGCCAATTCATTTTGGATTTGCAGGTTAGTTTTCCTTTTGTTTTTGTTTGTTCTTTTAAAATTATTAGCTATTTTCATTCTTCTCATTTCTTCTTGTTCTCTTTTTTCTCATAATTCCTCCTTTGAAACATGTTCATGTGCTTTTTTCATTTTTACTTTTTGGCTTTTATTAATTCTTAATTGTTCATATCTATTGTCGTCAATTTTGTAACCAGACTATCAGCTACATGTACATCTATCCACATGCGACTAGACACATCGTATTTCTCTCTCTCTCTCTCTCTCTCCTTTTTTCGTCTGGAGAGGGGGTAGTTGCATGTTTGTCAATAGGCACGCAACTACAAGGGTCGTCCCTGACTACAACTGCATGTCTTCGACGCAACCGCAACTCAACGGTTTGTTTGTCGGGAGAGGGGGATAGCTGTCTGTCTATCAATAGGCATGCAACTACAAGTGTCGTCCCCGAGTGCAATTGCATGTGTTTAATGCGGCTGCAACTTTGTGATGTTTTGTCAGGAAGGGAGAAGTTGCATGTTTGCTACTAGGCACCTAACTGCAAGTGTCACTCACACCGCAACTCTTTGTTGTTTTGTTCAGGGAGGCAGTTGCATGTCTGTCATTAGGCATGCAACTGCATGCCCACACACCCCGATCAAAACTGACCTTTGTTTTTTCTTTTGTAAATGGGTTATGCAAGAGGGGTACAGTTGCATGTCCGACACTAGGCTTTGCAGCTACAAGTGTCGCCCCATCTACAACTGCATGTCTCCCTCCTGGCTGCAATTGGTCTTGTGTTTTTGTCGTAGTACGGCAGGAGAGGGATGGCAGTTGCATGTCCGATACTAGGCGTCGGGAGATATTGGGCCAATTGCATGTCCCATGCTAGGCATGCAACTGCATGTCTTCTACCTTGGTCGCAATTGCATGTCTTATAACTTGGTTGCAACTCGACTTTCATTTCTTGTTGTACGGGGAGAGGCGCCAGTTGCATGTCCCACACTAGATATGCAATTGCATGTCTTCTAACTTGGTCGTAACTGGGGACCTTTATTTTCAGAGAGAAAGAGAGAGAGAGGCCCAGTTACATGGCCCACACCAGGCACACAACTGCATGTCTTCAAGCATGGTCGCAACTGCATGTCTTATAATTTGGCTGCAATTCGACCTTTTCTGTTTGTTGGATGAGGTGAGGGGCTAGTTGCATGTCGCAGAATAGGCACACAACTACATGTCTTTTCTAACCTGGTTGCATTTTTGTAAGCGCCTTTGTTTTGTCAGAGGTGGCGGCGACAAGAGAGTTGGGGGGCCCAATTGTATTCATGCAATTGCATGTCACGACTACAATAGAAGAAGAGGTTGACGTGCAAAAATAGAAGAAAGCCACCTGGACCATTGGATTCGATTTGGATGGCACAGATTCTGATCGTCGTTTCTGTACGCATTCTATTCTATGCGAAAAGGTCCCTCCTCCATTGTAATTTGTTTCCGATACCTTTCTCCTCAAACGAGAGTCACGCCTCTTTGTCCATCTCCTAGCGCTTGCCATCGACGGTGGCGGCGGTCCAGATCTGGCGCAAACCTCCGGGACTACGTCCACTGCAGGGGCTACCTGCCTTCTCCAGGTCGACCGGCTCCACCACCCAGGCGTCCCCGGCGTCGTGCTCCACATCGTCGAGTGGGATCCGGCCGTCGCCACCGCCACGGTCTCCACCTCTCCAGGGGCAGCGGGCGCCCCTCCCCACTCCCCCGACGGGTCCGTGACCGGGCTGAACACCCACGGCACGCGCGTGAAGACGCAGCCCGACGGCCGCACGCCAAAGCTCTTCTTCGTCGTCTCGGTCGGTGAGGGGTCGTTCTCAGTGTTGCTGATTCTTCTGGTAAATAAGTACAGTAGATTTTAATTTTTATGAGCTAGTTATATGCTGCATGTCTACACCTCCAAACCAGCTGCAACTACGACTTTAGAAAGGGACGATTTTAAAGATCAAAAGATATCAATCAAATCTAATCATATATGGATGTGTGATTTGTTCCTTCCAGAAAAATTAAGTTGGCTGAATGGTTTATGGTTCAGTGAGACCTGGTAATTCCTGATTCATATATTTTGTTCAGTTGGTATTAGGTGAGAAAGGATGCACAACATGTTTCTTATAGCCCCCAAATTGTTCTATTGGTCGTAGGTTTATGTTTCATGTTGCAGTATGTCGATTACTGTCTGTTTTGATCTTGCAATTTAGCAATGTGACAGTGTAGGTTATGTGTAAATTACATAATCTAGCATTACATTTGGTGCAAACAGAAAGCAGCTTTGCTAGGGGATAGAAAAAAATGCTTAAGCTAACTTGGTGCAGACAGTGCAAACTAAACTAGCCGAGAATACTCTCTAATAACATTAGGTGCGGTTATATTGCGCCGAAACAATTAATCTGTTATTAGATCTTGATGCTTGATACATAAGTAATTGGCTGAGACATGTGAAAAAAAAATGCAGTTATATTGCGCCAAAACAATTAATCTGTTATTAGATCTTGATGCTTGATACATAAGTAATTGGCTGAGACATGTGAAAAAAAATGCAGTTATATTGCGCCAAAACAATTAATCTGTTATTAGATCTTGATGAAGTATTACAAGTGTCAATTACAGAGAGGCGAGGTTAAAAAATAGCGTAGAAGATTGTCACACAGAGTGTATTCTACAACAGTGGCTAAATTAGATGACCATGATAGTCTAATTACAGACAGGTCAGGATAGACAACAGAGGACATGATTTATCATTTCCTCTGAAAGAAGAGTAAGGATCAGATGACTTGTCCGTATTCCTTGAAACCATCATGCGGATGTGGTTCCATAGCTTCGGCAAGTATACCATTTTTTGCAACTCGACAAATTATATGACAACAAGCATAAAGCTGATCATCAGATCACAAGAACAACCCAATAGGTCAGGCTGACGGCGTGGATCTGGGCAATACAGTAGATACTAGATAGTATGTGGATTGCTGCACTGCTAACTTAGTTTAGATGCCACCATATATATCATTCTCTCTGTACCACAACCAGTCTTGGATCACTAGCTAGCTACTCTCGTCGCAGTTCTTTTTATACATGGATCCAAACCAAGGCTATATATCTTTGGCTTAAAATTATTACTAGCATAGAACTAATGCTTTGCTCAGTTGGAATCTGTTTGTACTGAATCCAATCAGATCCAAGTGATCTTCGTCTTTCTCTAAAAAACATATGTTCACTTCAATACTCAGCCGATACCTCCTTTTTTTTCGTGGGACTCCATACATGGTTTGGCCCAGCATCAAAAATCTTCACATGGTGATATCTGTCAGGCGTTAAGATCTATTTTTTGTGGGCAAATTAAGGTGATGTTTAATGTAGTACTGTAATCAGGAACTCCCATTCTCTCATCACTGCCTTGTAATTTGTAAACACATTTGAGTGGTATTAGCAATGTGTTTGTTCTCCCCTCAAATCATTCTATGCCAGTTCACCCCATGTTTTATATTGTAGTTGTTCTGTTTTCACCCCTGTACAAGTTATAAAGCCTGCGTTGACCTTAAAAGTTATCTTGGTTGGTTACACGTGTATTAATATGGAGGAATTTCATCCTAATTTTGACATCTAGGTTAAATATCCTGGGTTGGAGCAGCGAATGAAGCTAGACCTAATGACTATGCCTCTCTTCTCATGATATATATCTCTTGGGTATATGTTTTAATTGATTCCTACTTGTTTTGGTGTGCTCAACTAGGTAGATTGAACCGATGAACCTTATATAGAGTCCATGGAGGTCCTGGTCTCTCCCAACACATGAAGCTAGATGAGCAAGAAGGATAACGACTGCCAAAGGCTAGAGCTTTTCTATCATGTACCATCAAGATGCTTGTTGGCTATCAGTCCTTAATACTAAGTCTTGCGGACATGTACTAAAGATGATCCTCTCATGTTATAAGGATGCATCATTTGATACCTGTGTTCCTCATGTGTTCTGTTCCGTCTGGGATGGCTTAATTTTCTCATGTACTCAAGTACTTCCAGTTTGACATGTGTGTAGTTCTGCTTGAAGAGATGGTTTAATTTCCTCATGTGCTCAAATGTTTGTGATGTATAATGTCGTACTTTTTAGTGCTCAACATGTTCAACTTCCTTGCATAGTTGGTAATGTCTTACAAACCACTAATGTACTTAAATATGCATGGATTTCATCCAATAGATGTGTTCAAATATTTTTATATCAGACTAGGAGGAGATGGGCACCAACGCTATGTCGCCCTGCATATTTCAAAATGGTCGTATGTCAACAAAGGCTTGAGGTGGCTATTGAAAAGTCTTGTTCCATCTAACTGTTAGCAGGGGTTTTTTCATAAAATGTACACTTGAGTGATCTGAGACCCTTCCACCCAAATCTGTGCCATTCATCTCCAATCCAGTGGACCAAGTTGCCTTTTCTATTCTTTCACCTCAAGGCCAGATTCTATTGTAGTCGTTCCCACATGTTCGCAATTGCATATCTTCAAACTTGGTTGCAACCCGTCTTGTTTTTGTTAGACGACGAGAGGGACCAGTTTGCATGTCCCATGCTAGGCACGCAATTGCATATCTTCTAACTTGGTTGCACTTGAGGCCTTCGTTTGTCAGAGGGGCGGCATCAAGAGAGAGAGA
>NC_041391.1:176841423-176871822 GCF_002162155.2 Triticum dicoccoides
AATGTAGTTCATGCAACTGCATGTCTTCCAATATGGTCGCAGCTACGTATGTGTCTTCTAACTTGGTTGCAACACGACCTTTTTGTTTTTTTCTTGGATGAGGTGAGGGGCCAGTTGCATGTCGTAGAATAGGCACGCAACTGCATGTCTTCTAACCTGGTTCAGTTTGTAAGCGCCTTTGTTTTGTCGGAGAGGGCGGCGGCAAGAGAGAAGCATGTCCAACTATAGCCACGCAACTGATCTCACAACTAGCTTTGTTATTTTCTCACAGTGGGGAGTGGGCATTTTTCAAGATATTTTGGTCTTTCTGTTATTTTTTAAAAATCATATACAAAGTTTTTTTGCATTGAAAATATTTTTCCCAAGGAACCGGAACAAAAAATGAATTTGTTTTTGTGGAAAAAAGAGCATATTAAAGCTGAAATAGTTATTTTTGTCTAGATCCAGGGACACATACATGTTTGTTGTGGTGGAATGGAGTATCGATAGACGGTGTGCTGCTCTTTTTCTGTTTGAAGTCTCTGGAACGTGGACCCAGGCTCAACATCTTTCTAGAGGCCACCCCAATGGTACTGTTTGAACTGAGAGACGAGCGGGGACAGAGAAAGAACGGGCGAGGAAGGAAGCCGCATCACGGGGGTGGGCACATCGAAGCTTTCCGCGGCAGAAGTCGGCGGTGAGAAGATGATCGGCGACGCAGGCGCCCCTCCAGACTCCAGTATGTGAATTTATTTTCAATTTTTCATTTTTGATTTTGTAGTTTCTGTTTTTATTTCTATCTATTTTTATGTTTTGGATTTGTGTTATTGTTTCTTTTCTAAATTAGTGATGTTTTGGATATTTATCTAAAAAATAATGCCACTCAATTTTGCGCACACGTGGACCACACATTTTTTCTTAATTTATTTTTCTTCTTTTTTGTGGCAAAAATATGTGTTCAAAGAAATACAAACATGCCACATTTTTTTTAGAACAACTACACTTTTTTGTATGAATTATGTTTGTTTGAGACACAGTATAGTGCAAATCGACTAGGAGAACTGACGCAGACACCCATATATTTGACATCCCAAATACATGCAAAGAAAAAGAATAAACCAATCTAAAAGAAAGAGAACAAAAAACAATAGGAGGCTGCCCACGTACAAGCAAGAAATAAAAAACCCAACACGAGATAAGCAATTTGAAAGAACAAAACAAAGGACAAAAGCAGCCCACCTAAGAAGACAAAAAAAAAGACAAAAAAAAGCCCTGTACAAGTTAGACAAGCCCAAATGAAAACGAAGGAACGACAAGAAAATCGAACGGGGCATCTGCAGAACGCTGACATCAGTCGACTTAAGTCGACTGAGTTTTAGACAGACCCAACGAGAAAAACAATGTCACTTGTTATGGCGGTTTCTGTACCAATGCACATCGAGTAGGTGATTCTACCAAGTGCAGATTATTATTTCTCCGGAAAAGAAGAACAAATGCAGATTGTTGTTGCGCTTTGCGTGCGCGTTGTCATTTCTCCAGATCGGATACGGTTCAGAGAGCAGCATACATACACGCAGTTGTCTCAGGCAAGTCTTCACCTGAAACTATCGATTATTTGCAGATCATTCAACATAGTATCTGCTTACTGATAGTCACCGCAGGACGGTCGTAGATGCTCATTCAGCCATGAACACGTCGCGGAATGCCTGCATCTTCCCCGCGGCAATCGACACGGATGCCTGCACCGAGCCGGCCTCTCTCCCGGCGACAAGCACCATCTCGCCGTCGTTGTTCATAGACGCCAGCTCCACCCTCGCCGGCCTCCCGAACCCGAAGTCCAGCCCGTACGCGGGGAACCACGGCGACCCTACCAGGACGACCGCGCGGCCGGGCGGGATGGCCGTGAACTTGGTCCACCACCGGGCGCGGTCGCGGAGCGGGTCGCGCTTCACCTCCGCGACGGCCTCCCTGACAGCCAGGAGCGCCCGGGCGGGCCCGTCCGGCCCCGCGAGCACCGACCCACTCAGCGAGGCCGTGCAGAGCGCGACGCAGTTGCCGGCGTAGGCTTCCGGCACCGGGGGCGACACGTAGGCGCGGCAGTCCGCGAGGAAGGCGGCGAACACCGGGGCGTCGTCGGCGAAGCCGCTGGCGCGCGCGATGGACACCCACCCGTGCGCCGCCAGGGCGGCGAAGGTGGACGGCGCCGTGCCGATGTTCGCCGCGGACGCAAGCCTCTGCTTGAGACGCCGCACCGCGGACGCCGCGAAGGTGAAGGTTCGCCGGCTGAGGCGACGCCGGGCGTCGAGCGCGGGATCTTGCTTCGGAGCAATCTGCGTTGGTTCAGTGACATGGATTGGAAGCTTTGGCGAACAAATTGCATAGGATCACTTTGACATCCAGCGCTCACCCTGGGCAAGTTCGGGGCGATTTGCTGCAAGAACAGCCCGGCGAGCTCCTCGTCGCCGTGGAACCGCACCAGCCTCCGGTCATGCAGCGCAGCCGACCCGGCGGGCACCCGGCCACCGGCCGCTGCCGCCGCCCACATCTCCAAGAACCGCCAAATGCCGCGCCCGTCCGCCGCCGTATGGTGCAAGGCCACCCCCAGTGCCACGCCACCGCCGCCACCGACGAACTCCGTCACCTGCTTACCCACGCATTCCGCATAAGGAAAGACAACCCCGGATAACTTACACGTGTGAGGTCAGGTGTGACGCGTACCTGCGCGGCCATCACGGGCGCCGGGAGCTGGTCACGGCGGATGTTCGGGACAAGCTGTCCGAGAGCGTCCTGGTCGTGTTCCGACCCCTCCTCGACCAGCCGCTCGAAATCGAGGTCCGTCTCGGCCTCGACGAACGTGACGCCTCGGCAGGAGCAGCCCTCCCGCTCGTCCGGGAGGACGATCGACAGTGCGCGCGAGTCCGGCGAGTATGTGAGCTCGCCGGCGAAGGGGTGGAAGGCCGGGAGCACTTGCGCGAGGGAGGACCTGAGGGTGCCGACGACGTCCGAGAACGGGACGCGGGGCAGGGACCGGAAGAGGAAGACGCGGCGGACTGGGGGCAGCGCCACCCAGAACGCGTCGAACGGGGACAGCGGGACGAGCCGGCCGGGGTCCGGGAGCTCCGCGCCGCCAGCGGCGGGGAGGGGGACGGCGGTGGTGCTCCTCGTGCGCACCATGGGCGGCATGTTTCCCGATCTGTTCGGTGGCATTCACAGCTTCCTCTTCTGGCATAACCGCATATTAAAATCGCTGGAAGCGGCGGCGAAGCTGTCTGCTTGCGCGCTTCCGCGGCGCGCGCTTGGCGGCATGGCCGACCCAGCGGCAGTCTACAAGACTCGTGTCCGATTTCAACGTTTCTTCATCTGATTATTTCTGAAAAAAAACTGCTTTTTCATCCTTTTCATGGTTTCTGTTTTTCATGATTTTCACGAATATTGAAGCAGTTGCAATCTGAGTCGAGATCCACGAAAGCACCCAGCATTGTATGGGCGTTATCATTTAGTGCCACACATGTGGACGCTCCTCGCCCGAACGGACACATGACGCTCGTCCGAACGTGTGGGCGAAACTGCTCTTCGCCCACACTACGCTCACACCATGATAGATGGCAACTACAAGTGTGCATATGTGGCAACTAGTTAATCAAACACATCAACTATCGTTGGCCATATATGGCAACTATGGTTTAAGCACATGTGGCAACTCCAATTATTTACACATTGTACATATGTGGCTACTAGCTAATCACACATGGCAACTATGGTTAATTATACATGACAACTATGATTTGACCACACGTGGCAATTTTAATTAGTTACACACATGACAACTAAAGTTGATTACACACGCGTTCACGCTCATGGGGTGGGGTGAGCAGTTGCCACAAAGGTGTGTGGGCCGTCGTAGCTGCGCCCAAACGTGTGGACAATTTTAATGTTCGAGTCGTGTGGGTTGTCTCTTGGGTACGACCGGACGACTCGTGTCGGCTGTCCATTATACCACACGTGTGACAGTTATCAGTGTCCTAAATGATAACGTCCACACATGTGGCACAATTCAACATAGCCCAAATGCAGTCAATGTCGTTTGATTTATTTGCACAAATATTGAAGCAGTTGCCATTTGCGTCCTTCCTTTTTCAGGAGTAGGTATATTTTTGTTCATTTTGCCATTTTTCTTCTTCTTTTTGTAAGAACAATTTCCTTTATAGAGACGTATTTTTGGAAAATATGTAATTTTTCTTGCATATGTAATTTTTTAAATACTTGGATATTTCTTTGATCCAATAATTATTCTTGACATCCAAGATTCTTTCTAAAAAAATGTACTAACATTTTGCAAACATTTTTTAACATACATGAACACTTTTTATTAACGCACGAACATTTATTTTCTGTATGTGGTTTTCTATAGTGCAAGACATTTTTATTGAGACTTTTATATATAACAAATAATGTATTTGAGAATTGTATAAAAATTAAAATGTATTGTGGAGCCAGATAGACACTGGCCCATATATGATCGTTGCAGGCGAGCATGTGGGTTGCAGTTCTATGCCACATCGATCAACACAAGTCTTGTTTGTTTTGAGCTATTATACGATGAGCTAGTTGCAAGGGAAAATTTGTTGTGCTAAGAGCAACTTTAGTAGAGTCATCTTATCGCTTCGATTGTCATAATAGCCATTATTATATGATTTTGGCAAAAAATGACACTAGCAGAGTCGTTATACCTGGCAAGACCGTTATAATTTATGGAACGCCCTTCGTATATAGCCTTCTAGCCTTCATATATGGCAACTCGTGGCTGTCTTTTGTTGCATATAAATTATATGTGGCGCATAAGGCCTTGTACAATGGAAGGTGCTTAAAAAAATAAACCGAATTTTTCTAAAGCACCGGTGCCTATTTTTATAGGAGAGATGTTTAGTTGTACGATGGGAGGTGCTTAGGGAAGGTGCTTAGAGAAATAAACTAGGCTTTTCTTAAGCGCCAGTGCTTATTTGTACAGGATAGACGCTTAACTAAGCGTCTCTTCTATAAAAATAAGCACCGGTGCTTCAGAAAAACCCGATTTATTTTTCTAAGCATCTTTCTAAGCACCTTCCATTATATAAGGCCGAAAAAACTTCAAATGGCCCACATCTCATGTGAGATGACAGGGAGGTTGGGAAAAAAGTGATGTCTCACTAACGAGTACGCCCCATGATTTTGGACACAGTAAATATAAAAACTATGAGTTTGCGCATAAGACTAGTAGGCTTCATATCTATATGGAGCATGCTTGATATGGTGGATGGCAATCACAAATATGACGTCTCTGCTTAGTTGCTCTAACAATGATCTACGATGACCGTTGTTTGTTTAGCAGTAGAGTGGTTGTGAGATAGCTAAAAGCAAATACATCAACCAGGCCATAGTTTTATCATTTGGCTAGCTCTTTCTTTTCCTTCTCGCAAGGCAACTAGGCAAAATCTTCTTTCCCTCGATCTTTGTCGGTGAGTCAATGGATTTGCTTCCCCTCTGCTCGCCACTTCGATGGCTGGTGTCAAGGAGGGGAATCTAAGTGCCTCAGCTCTGATTAGTAGCTAGGGGAGTAGGGAGCTCAAGCTGACGACAACACTTCATCTTTGAGCCAGTCTTCAGTCTTCAATCCTTCTCGAGATCGTCTATCGGGACGAATTAGACAGATCTCCAGCATAGACTCCTACCGACTCCTCGAGGCAACGTGGTCAGGATTTTTCATTGTGCATAAACGACGATGAGATTTGATGTTAGTTTTTTCAGTCGATTCAAGGGTTCTAAGACGACGATTGCGGCTGTGGGACGCTAGTTCTCAGGGGCACATGCACAAAAGACTTCTTGACTGTGGTTGACAAGGTCAATAACAACACATCAATGACTCGTTTTGTCGGCGGCACGGTCATTCGATGGTTTAGAGAGACTAATGTAATTTTTATATGTTTGGGATGAAATAGATTTGTGTTGTTCCCCAAAAAATAAAAAATTGGAAAGCAGCTCCGAAGGTGAGAGCAACTAATTAAGGAGGCTCGTTCGGGAGCCTCCCCAAAGGTCACCTGGGGTGGCCTGAGAGAGTGCCACTTGACGCCCTCTCAACCGCCATCATGTGTCACGCTCTAGACGCTCCCTCTGACTTTTGTTTTTCTTATTTTTCCGCATGCATTTTTGGAGTTTAGATGTTTTTTCAGGTTTTTTGGCTTTTCGGATTTCCACCGGTCTTTCTTAACTTTTGGACAATTTTCTCCAATTTTTTGCCAGAAAAAGTATTTTTTTTGCTTCTACAAGAGGCACGGGTTTGCTTCCTCGAGAGGCACGGCTTTGCTTCCGTGAGAGGCACGATCGCACCTCTCGAAAACGGGAAAAAATGCCTTATCTTTTTTTCTCCCTTCCGCAAGAGGCATGGCCGTGCCACTAGAAAACGGAAAAGACGCGTTTTCCCTTTTTCCGTTTCACGAGAGGCATGGCCGTGCTTCTCGAAAACAAAAAAAAAGTGATTGCTTTTTCTTTCTTCCGCTAAAAGCATGGATGTGCCTCTCGAAAATGAAAAAAGATGTGTTTTTTCCCTTCCATAAGAGACAGGTTCCGCGAGAGGCCTCTTAGAAACAAAAAAAAACGTATTTTATTTCTTCCACAAGAGACACAGATTTGCTTCTGCTAGAGACATAGATTTGCTTCCACGAGAGGTACAGTCGTGCCTTTTTTGGAAAAGAAAAAAAAGTATGCTCTCAGTTGGGTTCTTTCCTCCAGTTTCTTTGCCCGGTTTTTTTCGTGAAAAAAGTTCGTTAAAACCTATCAACATGAGATATAGTTTTGAAGATCTCGACACGAGGAATCCAATGATGAAAACGGTTCGAGATTTGGAAACACGGTTTAAGAGATAAAATATTTTAAATAAACAGATCTACGAAAAAGAAAAAACTCCTAGGTAAACTCCTAGGTTGCGACAAGTTGCGTACATGCAGGACACCACTCGTCGCAACCTGGAGAGGTAGAAGTGATTTTTGAATGGAGTATTTCTCAATTAATGATTTCGCTTTTGTTAGAAGCCCAACACGGAGCCTTACGGAACTTCCCGCTGAGCTGCTCGGTCTACTCCGGTTGGGCTAGATCGGAGGTGGGCTGATCGGTGGTGGCCTACATACTAGAAGAGGCCTAATCTCGCCTCCTTCCCCTCCTCCAGGCTCCAGCCGCCCATGATTTCCCCGGCGGGCGAAGCCGGGCCAAGGGGAAACGACGCCCGGATCTTCAGCGCGAGGCTTGAGTCCCTCCCTGTTGTCGCTCCTGTCCGGCACCCCGGAGGAGATGGAGCCCATGGGTTGCCGCCAAGGGGACTCGACGTTGGCGCCAAGTTCGCCTCCGCGGTGGCGGGGGTCAAATGGGCTCGTCGCCGGCGACGATCTGGGCGCCATCCCCAGCCACTGCGGCGCCGGCCTTGGCGGAGTTCGATCCCGCCGCGTCCATTACTCGGAAGGCGCCCCAGAGGTGAGGCCGGTTGATCCCGTCGATGATTTTCTACCTATGCCAGAATCCCCGTCTATTGCGGTGTCTGTAGACATTCCGGAGAAGCTCTAGTTCGTCCACGGTTCCGCGCCGGTGCTGCAGTCTCCGCCGTTCCCACCGGCGAAGCCGCCGGCAGCAAATTAGAACAGACTGCACGGTGCGCACCCTTAATTCTATGCCGTTGCCTCCCGTACCTTCCACAAATGATGTAGATCTGGTGGCAAAGGATGGTTCTCCTTCAGAGAAAATGGCCTCAGCATCCATGGCTGCTGTTGATCTGAATGCGGCCGGGTGCGGTGCCTCGGTGCCCATCAGTACGAATGGCGCATCTTATTGGAGATCAGAGGGCCGCAACGACCATTGTGGCAGCAAACTCCACATTTTGAACCAGAAGAAGACTCATGAGCATCCATGGCCATTTTCTCTGTGGATTTAGGGCTAGGAAGAAGCAGTGAAGGGAGCGACCGTAGTAGGACGGCACGAGTTGGCCGGTCGCTACCAGGTAGGAACCTTCCGCCGGCAAACTCAGTAGAGTTGGAATTGAGAAAATAACGATGCTTACACTGTCTCAAGTGACGACAGCACAAAGAAAAAGAGCTACAAACAGCTACACATCAGTTGGGTACCCAAATGTTCCATGATCAATCCCTCGAAAATAGAAAAAGGTTACATAATCAAAGCCTCCGAATACCGTTGATGCACAAAGGCATGGGTCTATAATGGGCGACAAAGCCTATCCGGCCTCATCGTGCTGCTGGACCGGTGGCCACCGTTGACGCCGTGCTAGAGTTAGGTACCATCCTGAGCGTTGCGCTGCTCTGGGCGACATCAGAGGTGGGCTGGTCGGTGGCATACATACTAGAACTTGAGCTGGGATCACCATTGGCGCTACCGGTGTTGACGATGCTGCGGCTCTCCTCGAGTTCAAGGCACTCCAGCAACTGCGCCATCATGCGGGTCATCGTCGGTCGCTTCGCGGGAGTTTGCGCCATGCACTCGAGCGCAAGGTCGGCGACCTTCCACACACCGTTGACATCATAGTCGCCTTGCATGCGTGCATCCACAACGCCCTCGATGTCCCCAGATGAAAGGCGCTGCTGCACCCACTTGACAATATGAATGGGTTGTGCCTGCGGGATTTGCACGAACGGAGGTTTCCCCGTGATCACCTCCAGCAACACGACACCAAAGCCGTACACATCGCTCTTTTCAGTGAGCTCTAGGACTGTCGCGTACCTGCAGTGCATATGTGCACATATGTGATGGATTTGTGTTACAGTCGTCTCAGTCGCATCGCTAGAATTATACTGAATTCTCAACAACTTAAAGCAAGGAGACATACTCGGGGGCAAGGTAGCCTGGTGTGCCAACCACCCTGGCTGTGGATACATGGGTATCACCATCCTGATTGAAAGCCTTCATCAAGCCAAAATCAGCAACCTTAGCTTTTAGATTTGCATCCAGTAGGATGTTTGACGTCTTCACATCCCGGTGTATGAAAGGCGGGCTACATGCCTTGTGCAGATACTCGAGCCCTGCATGCACATCATACCGTTGACATTGGCTACACCACATGTGCTAGCATGCAAATTCCTAGAGATCAAAAGCAACAAATGATGGGATAACATAATCCAAGCCAGAAGAATGTATACCTTGCGCGGACTCCAGTACAATATGGAGTCTCTGTCTCCAGGTTAAACATCCATCATTGCGATCTCTCCCTGCAGAACATGGTCAGTGTTAGCATTGGGGAACTTGAAAATGGAGATTCCAAATGCTCCTAGAGTTGAAATGACCTCTGAGTTTATGTTGGAGGTCTCCTTCGGACATATACTCATATACAAGGGCCATGTACTCCCCATCCTTGCAATAACCAATCAGGCTGACTAGATTCCTGTGATGAATCCCTGTCAAGTTTTGTGCCTGAGCCAGAAGAAAACAGATTAATTAGATACTGTCCAAACGAATCTAGGTGACTATTTACATACTCGATCATGCATTACCTCTGTCAAGAACTCTTTTACACCCTGATTGGAAGATTGAGACCGCAGCTTGACTGCAACTTGAGTACCATCCTCCAAGAAGCCATCATATACGGGGCCAAACCCTCCTTCCCCAAGCACTCGCCGGAAGTTGGATGTTATCACCTTCAGTTCCGTGTATGTGAATCGACGATTGCGCGATTGCACGTCACCCTCCTGATTATGTATATTTGCCGGTTCTTCATATGACAATAAAGAACAAAACAAGTATTACCCACTGTGGCACCATCACAATTGCTTGCAGTTACAGATGGACACAGGTAGAACAGTAGTTGTGTTAATGCCAAGTGTTTCTTAGGCTCACCTTCTTTTCTTCTTATTACGAAAAAGAGCAGTAGTACCACTAGTGCTACTACAACCACGGATGCCACTACAACAACAGCAATGTAGCCGGTGGTTTTAGAGTTTCGGTTCTCTTGCGTAGGCTGGCAAGAACTGTTGTTGCTGCAAAGGTTTGGACTGTGGTCGTATCTATCAAAAAGAGGAAGCGATTAGTGGTGTCGGAATAAGATAAATGGCGGCAGAGGCATATCTGATTGATTCACCTTAGAGTTAGGTTGCCATCTTGAATTCGTATCAGAAGGCCGAGCGGAATCGTTCCAGTAAGCTTGTTCCCTGTCAAATCTCTGAAGGAACCAAACAGTTTTGACATCAGAAGAAAAGTGTCGTAAGTATCAACAATAGTAACACACTAACAACATTGAAAGGACATGTATAATTTTTAAAGTCGTTTTTTTGGTTAAAAAATCCTATGGGATTATTTTGGTACAGTCAATTGCAAAAATGGATAGCAGGGTTGTAGCCAGATCAATCTTAATATTCTTCCATAACTAAAATACTACTACCTCCGTACCAAAATATAAGATGTTTTTGTAGGCTAAACTAGCATACAAAAACGTCTTACATTTCGATACGGAGGTAATAGATACCAAAGTTAACATGATTCAGAAGTACTTACAGTAGCACGAGAGAGGGTAGTTGTGAAAGACCATCAGGAATTGATCCAGACAAGTTATTATGTGACAAATCCCTAACATATATGCCAGCATATGTAATAGTGAGCTGTACTGCCAAAATTCATCATGAAAATGGATTTTTAAAAAGGGGTACTTACAGGTACTGGATAGCTTTGAGATTGGCGAAGTATGACGATATATCACCACTCAAGCCGCCAAATGACATGTTTCTGTAGAAATGCACAGTAGTTCAGACAGCACATTTATATGCTTAACTCTCATTGTGTGACAGATTAACCCCTTACGCCTGCCAGAAAAACATGTTCAGACTTACACGCTTGTGATTCTCTGAGGTCTGGAGATGGGATAGCTACAGTTCAGGCCATCCCACACTAGGTTCTTTGGGGCGCATGGGTCACCCACCCAGTTCCTGTTCAACTGGTACTTAGCCTTGATTGCAGTGATGGCAGATACTATTTTTCAGTAACACAAGGGGGGAAAAAACAGCGCAAGTTAGTCAGACCATGTGCATATCTATGCATATTAAGAAAATTCTAGCGTCTGTATTCACCATCCTGAGGGTCGGTCCCAACCCCGGCGGTGGAAATAGGGGTAAAAAGCTCGGCGGCATTGATGAACGGCGGTAGTATTGTGGAGTTGATCTCCATGATCGGTCGCAGTGTCGTGGCGTTGGCGGCTCCTAGTATGACGAGGTTCTCCTTGGGGCTGACGAACGGGACGGGTCGTCCGGTGGTCCTGGAGACGACGGTGGTGACAAGGTAATCAAAGTCGCCTATGAGCCAGGAAGCAGAGGAGTTGGGCCGCTTGAGGCTGATGAGGAACAGGCGCCGCTCCTGCTTGCCGTCCACGGTCTCCAGCTCCGCCAAATAGAAGACAGGCAGGAGCCTGCAATGGGAACGTGCAAATTACCACTTACTCAGATGCAAGATATTGGCTGGAACTTGAAGTCGCAATTCATAGTATGCTGTGAAGTACTGCTAATATGAATGGATTTTGGCTGGATCATGTGCGCACCCAGGCATGGGGTAGACGTGGTTGGGCCCGGCGTCCCAGGGGAACCACATGACGTTCCTGGTGGTGTTGCTCGGCCGGACGGCAGTCTGCATCACCACCGAGGGCACGTCGTAGAGCGGCTTGCGATCCTCCACCTCCATGGCCACCTTGGACGACGTCAAGATGGTAGTCCACTGGTCCTCCGGGTTGGTGTACGGGACCCACACACGGTCGTACGTGTCGTTCGGGTACCTGATCAGATCGGCGGCGCCGAAGTTGTGCCGGCCGACGAGCACCAGCCCCTGCGTGGCGTTTGCCTGCGGGTACAGCGTGTCCTTGAGGGGCCGCAGCTCCAGCGACGAGATGAAGGGCGTCCCGGACCGTGTGTTCACCAGGCAGACCTGCACGGAGTCGTCCGGGACGACGGCGATGACCTCTGCGACGTGCACTGCGTCGGGTTTCGAGATGTTCACCGTCTTCCAGAAGTTGACGCCGAGGTAGAGGTCGAAGATGGGAGGCTTGTTGAGACCGTCGTAGTCGCCGTACATGAAGGTGGCCCGGACCAGGTACTTGGACGTTCCCGCCACGAAGGACGGGAGGGCGTAGCAGCCGCGCCGCCCCGGCGGGCCGGGGAAGCTGCGGAGGCTGAGCACCTGCCGGTGGCTTCTCCAGTGGGACTGGTCGATGTACTCGGCCGAGACGTTGTAGTTAGAGCCGGGGCCGATGAAGCCGGCGTCTGAGGTGTAGGCCAGCTCGGTGGCGTCGTCCACGTAGCTGCTCTGCTCAGAGAGGCCGCAGTCGATGCTGATGAAACCTGAGAGCATGGACATGATGCTTGAGCCTTTGCCTGCCTGCATGCGAGTAGGATAGCATAGCGTACAAGATGTTGGAGCTCAGTACCGGTGCTGTCGGGCGCGCTCTGGCAACGAACATGAGAGACGCCGCCGGCCAGGCAGATCAGGAGCAACAACCACGGGGCCGCCATTGCTCTCCGTGATGATCGCTCCAGTTCACGACGACAACGTGCAGACATGCTGCTACCTTGTGCACCCGGCGCTTAGAGGGGCTAGCTAACTAGGACAAAAAAAGTACATGCTGGGCGACATATAAGTAGAGCCTTCGCCCAGAGTCATGCAATGCAACCAAAGGCGCTTGGGATGAGCGGTTAGCCGTCTCAAGATCAAAGAGTCATGCAACCAAGATACTTGCACGTACATGTGATAAACCTTATCATTTGACACGCAGTTATATATCTATTCACCTCAAGTCAACTGCAAGGCAACGAGCCCATCCAATAGCTAGCTTGCAGGCACACCTTCAAATTATTGGCGCCAAGGTCAACGTTGCGCAAGCACAGAACAAGTAAGCAGATTGGTCCATGATTAGCGGGGTATAGAGTAGAGAAACACGTAATGTAATGCTCAAGACAAACCGGCCAACCAGGGAAGCCGGCCACCCTGGCTTAGGTTGACTCGTTGCTGGGCCAACTAGCCGTTCATCACACCGTACCAGGTATACTCTGTTTCCTCCCAACCAAAGCAACTCATGAAGCACACAAGTCTACAATAATTATCTCTCTGTATGTTTCACTCTGGAGGGCGGTGACCAACTGCGGCCGTAGCGGAGATCAACAGTGGCAGTCGTGGTCGTGTGGTGGAGGCGGTGAGAGGCGGCAGTTTTGTGGCGCGGACTGGTGGCTCGGTTGCCCGGCACCGGCAGTGGATCCGTATTCCCGCGGCATGGCGGGTCTCTACTGACCTTGTACGATGAGTCCCCTGGCTTTTGATGGCTTGAGCTGGCTATCTTCTGTCAGCGCGAGGTGCTTCGGTCATATCTTGCTGTGTGAACTATGCGTGACTTATGATGTTGCTGTTGAACATCTGTACAACTATCTTAACTGATGTGTTGCTGTTGGCCATATCTTGCTGCTGATCCTGGGCTATTGATCATGTGCTGTTGGTCTGAAATCATGTGGGCTGTTCCTATGAGGTGCTCTGTGATCAAGTTTTGATCATTTTCTAAATTCATATAAACCTGCGATGTTCCGGCACGGTCTTGCAATTTAAATTGTTGTTGTAAGACCACACTGATGCATTGTCATTTAAAGTATCAAAATAAAGAAAACATACAGTAAAGCAAATCACAAGACCAAACTGATGCTTCTCATTTTTTTTTGGAAAAGGGGGATGTACCCCAGCCTCTGCATCCGAAAGATGCATACGGCTCATATTATTAATAGGAAATTTCAGTAACAAAGTCTCGAAAGGTCGTAGTACAATCATAAACAAAAGCTCAAAAGAGGAAAGATCCAAAGCCACAACCGGCTGGCAAAACAATTGGATCACTACATGCCTATCCTATTACACGACCGCCATCCAAACCGGTTGAAAATATTCCGAGCTATCATCTCCCATCGGGTAGACGCAATAACCAAACGCTCCCTGGCCTCCGTCGGAGTGAGTAGCGACCACATACGGATGAACGCCGTGGCCCTGAAGATAACCTGCAAAAAGTGAATGGTTGTTGATCTGTTAAAGACTAAATCATTTCTGCAGTTCCATATTGCCCACAATAAAGCACAAACGCCAACCCGAATGTGTCTTGCAGTGTCAGAATCCACCCCATCAAGCCATGTTCCAAATAACATGCTAATAGAGGTGGGCTGATTAATATTAAACGCAATATGAACCGACCACCATAGAATCTTAGCCAACGGGCAATCGAGAAAGAGGTGTTTGATGTTTTCGTTATGATCACAAAAGCTACATCTAGCCGAGCCCACCCAATTTCGTTTTGCAAGGTTATCCTTAGTCAAAATGACTTGTTTATGCACAAACCACATAAACACTTTGATACGTAAGGGTACCTTAACTTTCCAAACATGTAACGAGGTAGGGATGACGCTAGAGTTAATAACATCCAGATACATTGATTTGACCGAGAACACACCGTTCTTAGTAAGTTTCCAATGCAGCTGATCTGGCTGCTGAGACAGCCAGACTTCCATTAAACGTCTAACGAGATGGAGCCAGGCCTCCCAACGATTTCCAACAAGCGTCCGTCTAAAACTGATATTGAGGGGAACGGATTGTAAAACATTAGCAACATAGGCTTCTCTACGTCGGACAATGTTGTACAAAGAAGGATATTGAAGTGCAAGGGGGGGGGGGGGTCTCCCCAAGCCACGTATCCTCCCAAAACCTCGTAGTGGCACCATTCCCAACAATAAATTTAGCCTTGTTGAAAAAGAGTTGTTTAACTCTCATCAAACCCTTCCAAAAGGGAGAGTCGGAAGGCCTCACATTCACCTGAGCCAAGGTTTTAGCATAGAGATACTTATTGCGTAAAATCTGTGCCTAAGTGGCCTCCGTCTCAGATGACAGCTTAAAAAGCCACTTGCTTAAGAGACATATGTTTTTGACTTCCAGATTTTCAATACCTAGGCTTCCTTGCAAAATGTGCACAACATCAAAGGTTCACTACCAAGAACAATTCACAGCAAATTCTACTCAACTTCAGCAACGAAACACATTAAAATCTCACTGCCTACAGCATCACCTAATAGGCTAATATGCATTCTTTGAAGGAAATAAATAGGCCACACAATGCATATGCCAACAATCATCAGAAATGCCCATGTTTCCATAAGCTTGGTTAGACGCGCCACCCTCTTCTCTAAACGATGAGCTTTGAGCCAACTTCATTCTAGCCCAACATGTAGTTCCTGGAAAGCACGTCCAACACGATCTGGAGGAGGAGGGCCAACCCAAACAACCAATTCACATTCATCAGGAAGCTGCAACATCAATAATCTCATCAAAATGCAATCTTGGCAACAATGTAAGCCAAAACAGAGAAAATCTATGTGAATTACATCATGTGGGCAACCAAGGAAATGTCTCCCCGTGCTTGCTCCTCCCCAGGCGACACAACGAGCGGGAATGAGCCCGTGGCCCGGGCATCGGTGTTTGGAACGCATCTCAAGCCTGCAAAAGCTTGGATCCGACATGTACAACTCGGAGGAGAACCACACTATCCCAACTGCATCGACCTACGATCGAGAAATTCCCCTAATTGAGTTGAAGCCCTAACGAAAAATCCACAAATCAGAGATGCAAAATTTGCCTCCC
Organism: Triticum dicoccoides; assembly: GCF_002162155.2. Lineage (NCBI taxonomy): Eukaryota > Viridiplantae > Streptophyta > Magnoliopsida > Poales > Poaceae > Triticum > Triticum dicoccoides. The sequence goes on from NC_041391.1 coordinate 176,857,063, forward strand.
CGGCCGGCCGAAGAGCTCGCGGATGACATGCCCGAGTTGCACATCCACGCACCTAACGTGCGGCCTCCCTCCTTGAGCTCCAAATCGATGGCGTTGCCGCCGGTGATTTGCCTCACTCATGTCTGTGCGCCTTCATGAGGTAGAAGAAACAGAGTGACGAGATAACAATTGGTGAGGGCCCACATGTAAGAAGCAAGGGCAGAAATGTCAAACTGACGCCCGGTTACCAGTCAAAGGCCATTGACCCAAGGGAAATGACCCGAAGGGGGATTTCTGCAAGGGCCATATACAGGAGAGGGGTACTTTTGAGCATACTCAAAGTTTAGGGGCCATTCCCAGGTGGGGGTTCAAGTTAAGGGGAGAAATGGAATTGTCCCTAAAAATACAGTAGAAATTTCACCTAGAAAATCAATTTCTACTATATTATAAAATATGTTTGTCAGAAAAGCATGAAACTTTCCCAGATTGCTCGGTATAGTAGTTTTGATTGTACATATTTTTTTCAGAATTTCCTGACACTCTGATTTTTTGGTCAATTTGGTCAAATACATGCCACGTATGCCAATACCACCTTTAGGCCAAGTGAGGCAGTAATTTAAACGGATTTGAGAGTTCAGGGTTGTGTTCTAACTGGTATTAGAGTTCAGGGCTGTAAATTAAACTAAAGCATGAGTTCGAGGTTGAAATATGCACTTCTCTCTTGTTCTTTTGTCATATGTTTTTTAGGTCATGGAACTGTAACTGGGAGTGGCAGTGGCAACCATGATGCAAATGGAACTATGATCTTTCCAAGGTATCAATATGCTTTCTTGTTCGTACGATGCAAATGGAACTATGATCTTGATTTGCCCGGTTCAATTAAAGTGATGTTGTTTCTAAATCGGAAATGCAGGGCTTAAAGATAATAACATGTATAATCCATGGAACCATGCACAGCCGTATTATGAGGGATTTGATTAGTATGTACGGCAGCCAAAGTGATAAAGGTGGAGGTGCAACACGTGCCGCGAATCACCTTGTGAGTGTGTTCCCAAATGTGCAAAGAAATGTGAGAGATGCAATGAGGGAGTATCGGGATGAATTAAAGAAGAAGAAAAGAGAAACAAAATTGTAAACTGAGAATTGAAAAAAAATATACCATGCAAGCGTTGTATTGGTACGTCTTCGTCATATCTATATTTTTTTATTGTTTCATGCCAATATTATACAATTTTCACATACTTTTGTCAACATTTTATATGATTTATTGGACTAACATATTGATCCTGTGCCCAGTGCTAGTTCCTGTTTGTTGCATGTTTTTTGTTTTGCAGAATATCCATATCAAACGAAGTCCAAATGCAATAAAAAATTACGGAGAATTATTTTGGGATATATGTGAATTTTGGGATGTGCAAACGAAGGCCCACAGCCTCCACGAGACACTTATGCGTGCTAGGCCCCCAGGCGCGTGGTTATGGGTGGTGGCCACCTCGTAAGGCGGTTGCTGCTCTACTTCGGGTGCAAGGAAGCTTATGTCCGGAAGAAAATCGTGTTAAAATCTCAGCGCAATTGAAGTTACGCATCTCCGGATATTTAAGAAACGGTGAAAGGTTAGATTTGAAAAAACGCGAAACAGAAGAGAACAAAGAGGGAGATCCAATCTCGGAGGGGCTCCTGCCCCTCCGCCGCCATGGAGGCCATGGACTAGAGGGGGAACTCTCCTCCCATCTAGGGGAGAGGCCAAGGAAGAAGAATAAGGAGGGGGGCTCTCTCCCCCTTCTCCCTGTGGTGCCAGAGTGCCGCCGGGGCATGGATCGTGACGGCGATCTACACCAACGATCTTGCTACCATCAACGCCAACTTTCTCCCCCTCTATGCAGTGGTGTAATACCTCTTCTACCCGCTGTAACCTCTACTTAAACATGGTGCTCAATGCTATATATTATTTCCCAATGATCTATGGCTATCTTATGATGTTTGAGTAGATTCGGTTTGTCCTATGGGTTGATTGATGATCATGGTCGGTTTGAGTTGTATGTTTTATTTTGGTGCTGTCCTATGGTGCCCTCCGTGTCGCGCAAATGTGAGGGATCCCCCCTATAGGGTGTTGCAATACGTTCATGATTGTTTTATGGTGGGTGGCGTGAGTGACAGAAGCACAGACCGCGAGTAAGGAAGTTGTTGCGTATGAGATAAAGAGGACTTGATACTTAATGCTATGGTTGAGTTTTACCTTAATGATCTTTGGTAGTTGCGGATGCTTGCTAGAGTTCCAATCATAAGTGCATATGATCCAAGTACGGAAAATATGTTAGCTCATGCCTCTCCCTCATATAAAATTGCAATAATGATCACCGGTCTAGTTATCGATCACCTAGAGACAAATGACCTTGTGTGACAAAAGCTATCTACTTTTATTATCTTGCAATTTGTTCATAGTTTTATTCTTGTTCAAGCTAAAGCAAATGTTAACTGTGCATAGAGTTGTATTGGTGGTCGATAGAACTTGAGGGAATATTTGTTCTACCTTTAGCTCCTTGTTGGGTTCGACACTCTATAAGAATGGGAGACGCGTTGGATCAACGTGAATACTTTTAGGAATTATCGCTTGACTCAAAAAGGGAAATTGTTATGGGATCAAATTCATATGTTGCATTGGTATGCTCGGGATCTATGCCTGAGATATGATTATACTTGTTGTTTTAGGATGAAGGCTCCACACCTTCCCTTTTCATGCAAATTTAACAATAATGAAACCTTGGCATCTTATGCTAATGGTAGATATGATTACTATGATGTGGAACGAATAGAAAAATTTGTTGCTTTTAAGGGTGCTTATGAAATTGAATCTATGTTTGAAAAGTATGAAGATTATGATGATGTTGTTGTTTATAAACCTGAAAACTTTGCTATACTTAAATATTTCTTTGAGAATTATAAATACAATTCCGATATTGATGTATTTCTTGAGGAAGTCTCCCATGTCCAAGAAGAGACTAATATTTTGCAGGAAACTATGGAAGAAGAAATTGATGAAACTGCGAACTCATTGGATGAAAAAGATGAGGAGGAGAGCGAAGACAAAAGGATGAAGAACGGATTAACTACCCGTGCCCACCTTCTAGTGAGAGTAACTCTTCAACTCATACATTGTTTAATATCCCTTCATGCTTACGGAAGGACGAATGCTATGATCCCGTTGATCCATTTGAAATATCCCTTTTTGATGAAATTGATGCTTGCTATGCTTGCCGCCAAGATGCCAATATGAATTATGCTTATGGAAATGAACTTGCTATAGTTCCTTATGTTAAGAATGAAATTGTTGCTATTGCACCCACACATGATAGTCTTATTATCTTCTTGAATCCTCCAAACTACACTATATCGGAGAAGTTTGCTCTTATTAAGGATTATATTGATGGGTTGCATTTTACTATCACACTTGATAATTTTGATGAATATAATATGGATGTGCTTGTTCTCCTAATTGCAATTATTATGAGAGAGGAACTACATCTCCACCTCTCTATGTTTCCAACTCGATAAATTGCAAGAAACTGCTTATGCTATGTATTGGCCTTTACTTGATGTGCATGAATTGTTCTTTATGACATGCCGATGCATAGGAAGAGAGTTAGACTTCATCATTGCATGATATATGTTGCTTTGTGCTCACTTCTAAATTATAAATCATTGCTAATTAAAATTGGCTTTGATATACCTTGGGATCCGGGTGGATCCATTACTTGAGCACTATATGCCTAGCTTAATGGCTTTAAAGAAAGCGCTGCCAGGGAGACAACCTGCAAGTATTAGGCTAATTTTTTTTAAATAATACATTTTTATTATAAATTTACAGAAATAATACACGGTTTGGATATATTTCACAAATAATACGGCGTCATCTTCGGGCAAGACGACCGGAACTAATCATCTTACTGGTAGATGATTAGTGTCTAGTCGTCCTCCCTGAAGATGACTGGGCACTCTGTTCAACAAGGGCTTCTAGTTGTCTTCCCTGAAGATGATTAGCTCCAGTCATCCTCCCTGAAGACGATTAGCTCCAGTCGTCCTCCCTGAAGATGATTAGCTCCAGTCATCCTCCCTGAAGACGATTGAAATATAACCGTGTTCCCGGGAACCCTTTCCCGCCAAATCTGCCTTTCCCGCCAACCTTTCTATTCCCGCCAACTTCTTTCTTGCCACCCCTTATGTTCCCGCCATTGTCTTTCTTGCCAACCCTCCTGCTGAACCATATGAAGAAAGATAATAGAGAAAGGATGGTTTCTAAGGCCGGGAAGGAGTGTCAATGGAGGTATGATCCTGACTACGTGTTTGACGAAGAGTGTTTGTCTAGTAATGTGTGGTGTACAACATTAGTGTGAGTATTGGGTGTGTTGAGGCCACTTTATAAGGCGATAAAGTGTGGTGATGCACAAAAAGTGCACTTTTTCTAGCTTCAAGAAAGTATTATGGTCGCTATACAAAGGATGGGCGCACATCTTGGCCCCACATCAAAGTTGTGCCTTAGTTTTATGCGCAAGGTGACCAAGAGGATAGATGCAATGGAACGAAGGTGAATTCATTTATCAGTACCTACAACCATAAGTGTATCTTGTTATTTTGGTACTTAAGTTGATTGCAGATAAATGCAAAGCCATTTTAAAATAATTTGGACTTATGGAATTCACTTTCTTTCCAAATAAATGCAAAGCCATTTTTAAAAAAATTCCCTTTGGCTTTTAAATTGATTCCAAAAAAATCCAACTCAAATCACTTGGGGAAAATTTATTGGGCTTGAATTCCATGTGGGTCTTATTAAGGATAGCCTTATGCCCAAATGAACATTAAAATTTGTATTGGTGTCAATCAAAAGCTAGGTAGGTTTCCACTTGTTGCATTGGGCTTTGCCCTTCCCAAGCAAATAGTCATGCAAACAAGGTCAATCACAAGAAATCCTAGGCATTCATAGGTTTTCCTAGAAAAATTCTAATTCCGTGTGAAAATTTTAACATACGAGATTTGAGGAAAATCTAGGACGTGACATCTTATTAGTTCACTACCTATGTTCTTCTTCATGTTATTTTCGAATTCAAGGCTCCGCAGACCTAAGAAGGTTCGAACTCAGGGGCATGTGCGAAGAACTCAACCTCTCAATCATGCCTACTCGTCGCCCCACGACCTAGCCTAGCCGGATTCACGTGAAGGTGATGAAGAAGATGAACACGGTAGTTTACACTGGTTCAGGCCACCTTGCGGTGTAAAACCCTACTCCTGCTTTGTGGTGGATTGGCCTCGCAAGGGGCTGAGGACGAACTAGTACAAGGGATGAACAACCTCACGAGGTTTGGGGGTGATGAGGGCGGAATGGATCCGATCCCATTCTATGGTGGTGGCTGACCTATACTTATAGTGGCCTCGGCCCTCTTCCCAAATCGTAGGCAGGAAGGGATCCCATAGTGGCCAATTTGAAAGGGGACAACTAGTACATCTTATCCCGATGAAAGGTGGTCTTCGCCTGCAAAGCTTCTGGCCGTGAGGCAGCGATGGACTCAACGATGACATCCGTCCTGCCGTCCTAGCGGTCTTGGTCTTGTAGCACAGGAATGGAAACCTTTGCGAGATTCCTCGGGAACCCACGCCTGCGGTTGCCTCCTTAGCACCAAAGAGGAAACTGCTTCCTCTGCGCCCGCTGGCGCCTGCCTGGTCTTGGTCGTCATGGCTTGCGTCATGGTAACCTCATGAGGTTCGGTATCCGCATAGAAATCTTGGCTCCTCAGGAGGCAACCTGGGGAGGCCGCTGTCGGTGTCAAAACCGGTGGATCTTGGGTAGGGGGTCCCGAACTATGCGTCTAAGGTCGATAGTAATAGGAGACATGGGATAGGATGTTTACCCAGGTTCGGGCCCTCTCTATGGAGGTAATACCCTACTTCCTGCTTGATTGATCTTGATGAATATGAGTATTACAAGAGTTGATCTACCACGAGATCGTAATGGCTAAAACCCTAGGAGTCTACCCTATATGATTATGATTGTCTCTACGGACTAAGCCCTCCGATTTATATAAACACCCGAGGGGACTAGGGTTGTACAAAGTCGGTTACAGAGAAAGGAATCTTCATATCCGGTCGCCAAACTTGCCTTCCACGCCAAGGAGAGTCCCATCCGGGCACGGGTAAGAGTCTTCGGTCTTGTATCTTCATAGCCCATCAGCCCGGCCCATGTCCAATAGGCCGGACGCCCGAGGACCCCTTAGTCCAGGACTCCCTCAGTAGCCCCCAAACTAGGCTTTCAATGATGATGTGTCCGGTGAGTGGATTGTCTTCGGTATTGCAAGGCGGGTTCCTCCTCCGATGACTTCAAAGAGATGTATTCGGCCTTCCATTTAATGTCGTACCCCTCAGCTTCTGTGTATCTACGACTTTCGCTTCCACGTGTTGAGCGAATATGAGAGGTCAGGGTATTTTTACACATAACACCCCGGCTTCGTGAGAACGGCATCTATTTAAAGGGATCAGATCTCAGATTCGTTCTATCCCACGCGGAAATCCCACAGAGCTTGCTAGGAGGAACCATTCCAACATGGCTAATGCTCTCAGTTCTTCCTCCCGTCCCCACGGCCCCGAAAAAGGTGATTGGGAGAGATGTTCCATATCCCACGGTCAGCTAGTGAAGCTGCAAACACAGGGATTTCTTCCCCCGCGGATCTAGTCCCCGTTCGAGCAGGATTAACTTCCTTCGAAGGCGGGGCTCAGGCGGAGGATTTTCCCAGTCCATCCAGGGGGAGCGAGTGTGCTTCGTTCCCTACTTGCTAAGAGGTGTCAGATTCCCAATCCATCCATTCCTCCGAGGGCTTCTAGAGTATTACGGCCTCCAATTGCACAACTTCACTCCTGCCTCCATCCTGCACATCGCTATTCCTGGGCTATGAGGCCCATTTTGAATTATGGAGGAAACTATTCTGCCTTGTCCCTCGTAACCAAGAGGGATCAATATTCTAAGTGGGCGGAGCCGAGGTATGGCGTATCGTCAGGACCGGATACCTGTCCGGCACGCCGAAGAAGGCATCCGAAGAGTGGCCTTCCGAATGGTTCTATATTGAGGATGTCGCCCTTCCTGACCCAGTCTAAATGGGTCTTCCTGAATTTACAAGCGCTCCGTTGAAGAAACGCCACAACTGGCGCCCTTGGAGCCTCGCGGAGGAGGATAGTGCGGAAGTCCGTCAACTGATGAGCAAGATAAAGACGCTTGCCCAATCCAGATTATCAATAATTGAGGTAATGGCAACTTCCATAGTACGAGGGGTTCAGCCACTCCAATACAGAGGGCTTCCCATGTGGCACTATAATAGGGAAGATGACGCCTCTCGCTGCGGTCGGAAGGGTCCGGGCACTCCCGCTGCTTTGGCCAAAATATTGGTTGAGCTGTTCAAAGGGGAGGAAAAGGAATTCATTCATATTAGGCGCAGAGATGGATTCTCCATGTACAATCCTCCTAGCTGGGTGAGTCCCAACCCCTCTGCTCTACTCACTCTACTCCCTGAGTTACTTTTAATTAATAGTAATCCATCCATTTGTAATAGAAATGGCGAAAGATCACCGAGGGGCTCCATAGCCAGAGAACCACAACCGGGATCTTGACCCCGGATTTGAAGAGGATCCAAACATATTCATGGTGCTCAAGAATGGGGTGTTCTACCAGGCGAGCTATGACGGCACGGAAGTGGCCCTCACCGCCGACTATCCTGGTCTTCTCCCTGCCTCACATGTAAGTAATTCGGAGACTACTCCTCCGAAAGAGCTTCCTCGTTCTGCCTCACCCACCGCACTATCTCGTGCTCCAAAGGGGAGGCGTTCGACGCGCCATGCCACACCAGAGGCAACTCCAAAGAGAGCGCCCCCTATAACGGGCCAGCCTTCGAAGAGGAAGGCCAACGTAGACACGGCCGAGCCTTCATCGAAGAGGTATGGCTTTGTGAATATGTCCCTTGGCAGTCACATCCAACCGCGACTTTTTTCGTTTGTCCTGTATTAGGAAAAGAGCTCACCGGACTATGTCCGGGGGTTCGGCCGGTCATACTCCCAACAACCGGGATCCTGATCCTGCCGTACAAACGGGAGTGATGCCAAATTGTCCTTCGGTAGAGCATTCGGATGATGTATCCATCACAAACTCAGAAGTGAAGAGCGCCATGGATCATCAGCGCTGGAGGGCTATTCTACGCGACCCCAGCTTTACAAAAGAGGCATTCAATGCCTTCAGCTCGGCTGATGCATACATCCGAGCTGCTCGAGATGGGCTTAACAGAGCCACATATCAGCATTTAAAAGATATGCAGGTAAGTTTACATTGTACAAATATGATAATTATATACCAGTAGCCCCCGAGACTTGAAGCAGTTGGTACAACCGATTTAAGGATCATTGTATAACCAGGTGCTTACGCAGAAGAACAACCTATTGTCTCAAGAGCTAGGAAAATATCGGACCCAGCTAACTGCTGCTGCCGCCGAACTAGAGAAATCTAAGAAGGCGTTACCTGGTATTGTTCCCCTCCATCGAGAAACCATAATTATATACAAGAAATGCTAACACTGTTGCTCGTCTCTTGGCAGGATCGTCTGACCAACTGGAGGAGCAACTGAAGTCCGTTCAAGCGAGAGAGCAAGAAGCCAAGAGGCTACTGGCCAAGGGCGAACGTGTGCTGACGCAAGTTAGGGAGGAGAAGAACAAGATCCAGGATTCCAATACTCAGCTGGGCAAAGAACTAAAAGATGTGCGGGCCCAGCTGGTTGACTCCGTGACGGAAAATAAGAGGCTGCAAGGCGGCATATTTAGTATGTGTTCAAACTTACCGCCGTGTAATTCAAAGATGAAAGGAACTGACAGAGTTATGTCTATAGGTATGCTGACTGGCCGTCCTGAAGAGGAGATGTCCAGATCCTCGGGCGACCCGCTACAAGAGCTATTGCAAATGCACGAGCAAGCTCGACAGGTGATGCGAAGTATTGCCAAGGCTTTATGGCCATCCGCCTCCCCTCTAGGAAATATGGAGGAGCTTATACAGCTATTCAAGGGAGCGCGATGGCGTTTCTGATTATGGAAGATATCGGCCTGCCGGGAAGGTGCATAAGAGGCCTGGGCCATGGTGAAAACACGGTATACCAAGCTTGATCCGAATCATATGACCCGGGTCGGACCTCTAGGGTCGGATGGGAAATAAATTCCCGTTAATTTGGTATATGACCAAGTAGAAGTAGCCGTCAAATATTCCCAACAGGATTGTAAGTTAAATAGCCTGCTAGACGGTATAGAGGAGGAAATTTTTGAGTCCAAGTGACTATGTATTTTCCTTGACATATTTGTCCCTAGCCGAATTGTAAAACGATTGTCATGGAAGACCTTTTCTCTTCAACCTCTGGACCCGAAGGTGCTGAGTGTTTCTGAATACCTGGGCGGCAAAATAGACAGGGGTATGCATGGAAACTAGGCGTAGGGGTCATAGTTGCTTGAACAGACAAGTTGTATCCGGCTAGATATGTTATATTACATTGTGATTGTAAGAAACATCTTCCAGGGAGAATAGTTTCGTTAATGGTTCCTTTCCCTGGGTGTACATGCGTGAATGTGCATGTCCGAACTATGATTGAAAAAGTCGCAGTATACATAACATCTGGGGGTTCACAATAGGGTGAATGCAAAAACATCATTAGTCCGCCGACCGAATATTCCCTTAAGAACGCTAGCTTTCGGCTTCACCCAGTCTGACGTACACATCCGGATGACACGGCAGTAACAATCACGAGGTTCTCCCTTTATGCCCTAGCCGAACAAACGGGAACGTAGGGCATAAGCACAGGAGCCAGGCAACCCAACTTGGCCAAAACTTAAGTCATATCGATGCATATAATGGCGAAGAAAAGGTACATATGGGGAAAACGCATATGTGATGAGCTTGATGCTCGGGAAGTAATAACAATAAGCTTCTGTTCAAGAAGCCCCCAGGTATAATGGACGTACATATTTGAGGATGTGTACATCACAGGTGCACGGTTTAGCCGCACAAAAGCTTTAAGGCTAAAAAAAGGAAAATCAAACAGATAGAAAAAAATAATGGAAACAATAGGGAGAAGGAGACGAACAAAGAGTTCGGCGCTAGGCGTAGAATCTTCGGAGTCTGGCCGCGTTCCAGGGGTTCGGCTCTAAGCGATTGTCTGATGCATCACGCAGGCGGTACGCTCCTCCAGTGAGAACTTCGTCAATGATGAAGGGACCCTCCCATTTGGGCTTGAGTTTGTCCTTTTTCTTCTCCGGCAAGCGTAGAACAAGTTCGCCAACATTATAAGTCTTGGCCCGTACTTCTCTGCGCTGATATCTGCGGGCCTGTTGTTGATAAAATGCGGAAAGGAATTTTGCAACATCACGCTCCTCCTCCAGGGCACCTAGGCTGTCCTGCCCATCAAGCTCAGCCTCTCTCTCTCTCTTCGTACCTGCGCACTCGACGTGAGTCATGAATAATATCGGAGGGTAACACAGCCTCCGCGCCGTACACCATGAAGAAAGGTGTATATCTAGTACTGCAGTTGGGTGTGGTCCGCAGCCCCCAGAGTACGGAGTCGAGCTCCTCAACCCAATGCCTGTCTGATTATCTCAAAGACCGCACTAGTCTGGGTTTAATGCCGCTCATAATAAGACTATTGGCCCGTTCGACTTGGCCGTTTGTTTGCGGGTGATAAATAGAGGCGTAATCGAGCTTAATGCCCAGATTAGCACACTAGGTTTTCACTTCGTCGGCTGTGAAATTGGAGCCATTATGGATGATGATGCTGTGTGGAACACCATAACGGTGTACAACACCGGATATGAATTCTTGCACTGGCCCGACTTCGGCCGTTTTAATTGGTTTGGCCTCTATCCACTTAGTGAATTTATCCACCATGACCAGCAGATACTTTTTCTTATGACTTCTTCCTTTAAGGGGTCCGACCATATCAAGCCCCCAGACCGCGAACGGCCAAGTAATGGGGATCGTTTATAGAGCAGTGGGTGGCATATGGCTTTGGTTGGCGAAGAGCTGGCATCCGACGCAACGTTGGACAAGGTCCTGTGCATCTGCTCGGGCCGTCGGCCAATAGAAACCTGTACGGAAGGCCTTGCTTACAAGGGCCCGAGCCACGTCATGGTGACCACCGTGACCGGCATGAATTTCAGCCAAGAGCTGCCTCCCCTCTTCCTCAGAGATACATCTTTGAAGTACTCCGATAGCACTTTTCTTGTAGAGTTCTCCGTCGTGAACCTTGTAGGCTTTCAAATGCCGGACAATGCGGCGAGCCTCATTCTGACCCTCGGGGAGTTCTCGCCTATTAAGGTATGCCAAAAAGGGTTCGGTCCATGGGGCAATGACTGCCATGATTAGATGGGCCTACGATGTTATTTTGATGGTTGAGCCCCCGATGGTATCAGTGTGTTCGGAATCTGGGATTATGGTCGGATCTGGACTGGTGTTGCTGCTCTCCCGTTACCACACCACGGATGGCTTAAAAAGCCTTTCCAGAAAGATGTTAGGTGGTACGGGGTCGCGCTTGAAGCCAATGCGAGCAAGGACATCCACCACTTGATTGCTTTCTCGAGCCACATGATGAAACTCGAGCCCCTTCGAATCGAGCTGACATTTTGAGAACGACATTATGGTAAGCTACCATCTTTGGATCTTTGGCATCGAAATCTCCATTTATTTGAGATATTGCGAGGTTTGAGTCCCCGCACACTTCTAGGCGTTGTATGCCCATGGAAACAACCATCCGAAGACCATGCAATAAGGCCTCATATTCGGCTGCATTGTTGGAGTCTGTGTATAATATTTGGAGTACGTACTGAACTACGGGGGGACGTTAAAACGACGCCCGCCCCTAGTCCCGCCAACATTTTGGAACCATCTAAGTGCATGACCCAATTGGAATATGCACCTTACTCAGTTCGACCTCTGTCCATTCGGCGACGAAGTCAGCCAGTACTTGGGATTTAATGGCTCGGTGCGGTTTTTATGTTGTTTCGAGTGGAAGGAGCTCAATGGACCACTTGGCAATCTAGCCTGTGGCATCGCGGTTGTTTATTATGTCGTTGAGTGGCACCTCGAAAGCCGTCGTAATTGAGCACTCTTGAAAGTAGTGCCGCAGCTTCCGGGATGCCATGAAGACCGTGTGTGCTATCTTTTGGTAATGAGGTATTAGGATTTGCATGGTGTGTGGATAGTGGATACGTAGTACACCGGTTTCTGGAGCGGGAACTTGTGTCCGCCCTGTTCTCATTCAACGAAGAGCACGGCGCTCACCGCCTGTTGTGTTGCCGATATGTATAGTAACATAGGTTCGCGGACATTCGACGCGGCCAGGATTGGGTTGCTCGCTAAAAGGGCCTTTATTTCTTCCAGACCGACCGTTGCCGCATCCTTCCACTCGAAGTGGTCGGTGCGTCGGAGAAGGCGATAAAGTGGCAATGCTTTTTCTCCCAATCTGGAGATAAAGCAGTTTAGAGCTGCCATGGAGCTGGCGAGTTTTTGGACCTGTTTAAGGTCTGTTGGTGTAGCCAACTATGACAAAGCTCGGATTTTGGCTGGATTTGCCTCAATTCCTCTATTGGAAACGATGAAGCCCAGCAGTTTTCCAGTGGGGAGGCCGAAAACACACTTTTCCGGTTTGAGCTTGATGTCATATGTACGGAGGTTGTCAAATGTGAGACATAAATTGACTATTAATGACTCGACGTTCCTGGTTTTGATAACAACGTCGTCCACATATTCTTCGGCTGTCTTGTCGATATGTTTCTCCAGGCATGTTTGAATCATGCGCTGGTAGGTAGCCCCGGTGTTTTTGAGCCCGAAGGGCATAGTGTTGAAGCAGAATGGCCCATATGGGGTAATGAATGCCGTTGCGGCTTGGTCGGATTCCTTCATTTTAATTTGATGGTATCCAGAATATGCGTTGAGGAAGCACAATGAGTCGTGTCCTGCGGTAGCATCGATAATCTGGTCGATGCGAGGGAGAGGGAAGGGATCTTTAGGGCAGGCCTTATTAAGGTCTTTAAAATCAGTGCACAAGCGCTAGGATTTATCCTTTTTTGGCACCATCACCAGGTTTGCTAGCCAGTCCGGGTGTTTTATTTCTCTAATCAATCCAGCCTCGATTAACTTGGCTAGCTCCTCTCCCATGGCCTGACGTTTGGGCTCGGAGAAGCACCGCAGTGTTTGTTTGACCAGTTTATATCCCTTCAGTATATTGAGGCTGTGTTCGGCTAGCCTGCATGGGATTCCTAGCATATCAGAAGGATGCCAGGCGAATATGTCCCAGTTCTCGCGTAGGAACTCTCGTAGAGCAGCGTCAACCGTTGGGTCTAGTTGTGCCCTGATGGATGCTATCTTCTTGGGGTCCGTTGGGTGGACTTGAAATTTGACTATTTCATCTGCTGGTTTAGAGGAGGTGGATTTGGGCCGCTTATCCAGGATTACATCGTCCCTATCCACCGTGGAGCGTAGTGTGGTTAATTCTTCAGCCGCGAGAGCTTCGGGCAAAGCCTCGAGGGCCAGAGATGCAGTTTTATTTTCGGCGCGGAGTGCTATGTCCGGATCACTAGCGAGAGTGATTATGCCATTGGGCCCGGGCATCTTGAGCTTCATGTACCCGTAGTGCGGTATAGCTTGGAAGTGTTTGAATGCGTCTCACCCCATTAGGGTGTGATATCCGCTGTTGAAAGGGGCCACTTGGAAGGTTATTTCTTCGGATCGATAATTCTCCGGTGTGCCGAATACCACGTTAAGTGTGATTTTTCCCGCGCATCGCGCCTCCCGACTAGGAATAATTCCTCGGAAGGTCGTGCTACTTTGCTCGATGTGGCTCTTGTCTGTTTCCATTTTGTTGAGTGTGTCCTCGTAGATGAGGTTTAATCCGCTGCCGCCGTCCATGAGCACTATGGTAAGCCGAAAGCCGTCCACTATTGGACTAAGGACCAAGGCGGCTGGTGCCCGGACTGTCCTGAGTTTTGTTCATCACCAGCATTGAAAGTTATAGCCGTGTCATTCCAGGGGTTTATTGCTACGACCTGGCAGACTTCGTCGAGGTCACGAAGTGCCCTTTTGCACCTATTGTTTGAGGCGAAAGTCTCAAAGACTATCAATACTCTGAGGTCGTTGTCTTCCGGGGGGTGTTGTTCCGAGGTGTTTTTGGTGAGGAGATCCTCGCCGCTCTTGGCCTCTTGATGGAGTATCCAACATGCTCTAAGCACTACAAAAAAAGACACATCCATGACATTTTGGGCCGAACGAATTTTTTTCCTATCATACTTATGACACTTCTATGACGATAATTGTGACAAAACCCGGTATCATCATAGATGTGGTGGGCTCCTACTTCTATGACAAAAAATCATGACAGAAAATGGGCTTTTCGTCCTGGCGGGCTGGAGACGCAGCTGCATGACATTCTTTGGGCCGTCCATGACAGAAAAAACCATGGTAGAAGCGAGGGCGAGAAAATTTCGGCGAATTCCCGGTTACGGTGGGTGGTCGGGGGCCGAGTGATGCGTGTTTCTCTCGTACACATACGCACGTGTGTGCAAGGCGTTGGGCTCTAACTGAACCAGAGCGAGGCGTTGGGCTCTAACTGAACCCGAGCGATTGCACTGCAGGCTACGCATTACTGAACTCGAGCGATTGATCGATGGCTGTTAACTAAACTCGATCAAGCGATTCCTTCACTACTGCTGCTAACTGAAGCTGATCGA
>NC_041391.1:176872049-176899952 GCF_002162155.2 Triticum dicoccoides
GTTGGATGAACAGGACCCCGTGGAGGGCTGGATGAACAGTGGACGGTGGATGGGTGGATGAACAGTAGCCCGTGGAGGGGTGGTTGAATAGGAGCCCGTGGAGAGGGGTGGTTGAACAGTAGCCGGTGGAGTAGCGCACGGTGGAGGCTGGATGAACAGGAGCCCGTGGATGAACAATCGCAGGTGGAGGCTGGAGGAGGTCGATGGTGGATGAACAGTAGCCCGTGGAGGCTGGAGGAGGTCGACGGTGGAGATGAACAGTATCCCGTGGAGTCCCATTTTTTGGTACGCCACACCCCTCCCGATGAACAGGACCCCCATTTTGACCGTAGCACTCCAACACAAGTCTGTTTCGTCCGTTTTGCGGTATGCCACACCCCTCCCGATCAACAGGACCCCGTTTCGACCGTACGAGGTCCAACACAAGTCCGTTTCCTCTGTTTTGCAGTATGCCAGACCCCTCCCGATGAACAGGATCCCGTTTCGAATGTGGCCGGTCGAATACAAGGTCGTTTCCTCTGTTCTGCGGTATGCCAGGCCTTGTTTCCATCACCTGTTCCGTCCAAGCCGGTTGGCTCCCACGCGTTCCGTTGCCTCCTGATGAACACGACGCATTCCGTTGCCTCAACATGAACATGACGACGACGCAGTTTCTCCTTTCTGACCCAGCCATGTACACGAGCTCTGGCCGTACATATGCGCGAGTAGGCGTTCGAGACCCCGCCCGTATGTACGTACATGGCCGTATACTTTCTTGCACCCTGTCCGTTGGACATACGTGTACATGCTATGTGCGCGCCTCTACTAGGACACGTGCACGCCTCTACACCGACCAGTATGTACGTACACGTTCGCGACCAGAATGACAACGCTATGTATGCTTCGACCAGGTGGGTCCCGACTGTCAGGCACTTCCTTGCGTGCAAAGATGTAGCTGGTGGGTCCCAGCAGTCAGGGGGGCGAATCGTTTTTTTTGTCCGGACGCACTTCCTTGCATGCGGAGATGTAGCTGGTAGGTCCCAGCAGTCAGGGGGGAAACATTTTTTTCGCGAAATACGATGGCCCGTCCGGTGGGCCCTGCTGTTAGGTGGAGGAATCATTATTTTCCACGTAATAAGGAGGCAATTCCTTGCTGCGACCGTGGACCCAACTATTAGCCTCTCCACGTACAGTCCATGTCCGATGGAAGTCATTCCTTGACCACGTTGACCACGCTGCGCCGAGAGCACCATGGCGGTGGACGACAGCGAGGCCTAGGAAGGGGACGACGCGGAGCCGGGAAAGACACGGCAGTGGATGCCCACGCGGAGAGGAGTATGGGTTCACTGGTTCAGCTGCAGTGTGAGGCTGCCGTTACCGCAGAATAACGGGGGGTGTGGGTGAGTAGAGGGATGGCCTGGCCAGCGATGGGAGTAGTAGGGGGCGGTGAGGCCTCCACGGCATCACAGCCGGCCACGAGAGGCATGAGCATGCGGCACGACCAGCGTTGCTTTGGGCGGCTGGAGCAAGAAGAAGCACTACGGCCGTTGGATGGACATCGTATGGTCATGGAGCTAGAATCGTTCATATTGACTAAAGTTGACAAAAGCCTCCGTCCCAGTCAACTTAGTAGGCCCACAAGTCAGCCTCCCACCAAGGTGGGTCCCAGCTAGTAGGGGGAGTATTCATTTTTTTGTGCGTAATAAGGAGGCACTTCTGGTGGGTCCGAGCTGACAGCGGGGGGAACATTTTTTTCGCGAAATACGATGGCCCATCCAGTGGGTCCCAACAGTCAGGGGGGAAACATTTTTTTTGCGAAATGTGGTGGCCTGTCCGATGGGTCCCTGTTGTCAGGTGGAGGAATAATTATTTTCCGCGTAATAAGGAGGCACTTCCTTGCGGCTGCCATGGACCCAGCTGTCAGCCTCTCCATGTACAGTACTCTTCCGATGGAAGTCGGTCGTTGACCACATTGACCACGCTGCGCCGAGAGCACCAGGACGGTGGACGACTGCGAGGCCTAGGAAGGTGACGATGCTGAGCCGGGGAAGACGCGACAGTGGAAGCCCGCACGGAGAGGAGTACGAGGATTCACTGAATCGGCTGCGGTGTGGGGCTGCCGTTGCCGCAGAATAACAGGGGGTGTGGGTGAGTAGAGGGATGCTCTGGCCAGCGGTGGGAGTAGTAGGGGGCGGTGAGGCCTGCACGGCAGCACAGCCGGCCACGGGAGGCGGGAGCAGACGGTCCCGCTAGCGCTGCTTTGGCGGCTGGAGCAAGAAGATCACAGATTAAAGAAACACGACGGCTGTTGCATTGACATCCAACGGTTATGTCTGTTAGAATCGTTTGTTGACGTATATAATAACTAAAAAAAATCTTGCATACGCGTCAACTTAACAGGCCCACAAGTCAGACCATTCCCTCTTTTTTAATAATTTATATATAGCTCATTGCAACTTCTTATGCAATTTATTGTAGTCCATTTTTTTTGGTTGGCCAGGGCCAATTTCACATATTTCTGTGGGTTCCAAACTATTTTTAATACCGAAATGTCGAGCCAGATTTAAAGTACTTTGAAGATATATTTAAATTAGGTTAATACACAATGAAATAGGAATCTGAAAATGTGAAAAAATTCAGGAATTATAAAGTAATTGCCAATTTGTCATCGGTTTTTATATTTACAACCCATTTCATATTACTTTCAAGATTTGCAGGCGTCTTGAAAGAGTTGCAGCCCATCAGGGCGTAGAAAAATAAGTAGGCCTGGATTGGGTATTCTTCAGAAAAATAAACTGGGCTCATTTTCACAAAGAAAAAATAGCTGGGCTGGTCAAATGGTGAACATAAAATATAAGCCTGGGCTAGACGGGCCACAACCCAGTTCAAACCTTGCTCCGTCTCAACAACAACAAAAAAAAAACTGCTCGAGCAGCTATGTCCCAGGTGTCAGCTGATCTTGTGTTGTTCTCTTGTCTATTGACTATATACGCTCACAATGTCGTGGGTCCCAGATGTCAGGAAAACACTACTGTCATCCTCTCCACGTACTTCTGCCGATTCCTGTTGTTTGTTGACCATGTTGACAACGCGAGAGGGCGGCGCCGCAGCATGCACATCAAAGGGCGCGGAGGACGACAGCGAGGCCTCGGAAGTTGGCGTTAACGATTCAGGAGACGATGGGGCGGGGATGCGTGCGCTGAGGCGCAGCCAGCCATGGGAGGTGGAAGCAGGCGGCCCCACTGGCGCTGGTTTGGTTTTGGCGGCTGGAGGAAGACATGACTGAAGAAACACGACAGACTGTAAAAGCAGCAGAAGTACTTAACAACCTTAACTAAAACCAGCAGGGGCACTTAACAACCAAAGCTGAAAGCAGTATGAGTACTTATACAGGTTCAACCGTACAAAGCACGCCGCGAACAGTGCTACTTTGCCGACAGTTAACCAAGGGTGAGGCCGCCAAGCCCCAGGACAAGGCCCAGGCGCCACCCCGCGCATCCATAACCTTCTGAAAGCGGCTTCATCTCACAATGTGGTCAATAAATAGGATAATCGCTTTAGAGCCATGGAAAAGCATGAACATAATCTTCTGTCCTATTCTCCAAGATGGACGGGCCTTCATTATTTGAGACCACCCATGAATAAGTATCTTTTCACCTCCAAGGGGAATGGAGTAGGTCGACATAAACATCATGTTGTGACCAAGTGCAAGTCTGACCCAACCATGGTCAGACATCTGTATAGGAATAATAGAACTGGGCAGTTTTTGTTTCAAGAAGATCACAACTATAAAACTGTGTCTAAGCAATAGTTTATGAACAACATATATAACAGAAAATAGCTCGTACCATAAGTTTCTCGACACAGTTGGACCTGTTCAACAAGTGGAGCAGTGGCACACATATCCCACGTGGCCTTCCACCATTGAAACGCCCCACAAAGACCTCAAGACGATCAATAAAGTGTAGGAACTTGTGGATGTCATCCCAGTCAACTTCAGTGCCATCAGTAACAGCCGAGTTATTATAGAATAACAAACGAGCAGCCTGCTTAACTCTGAAAAAACCTACACGTGCCACCAATTATAAGAAAATATTAGTTAGAACTAGCATCTTCGTGAGAGATTCGTTGCTACTTCTAAAGTTAAATTGTGATTAGTTAGACATAATAGGTGCATTAAGAAGTAATCGAGGCAACAAGCAAGAACCAAACAAAAAACTAACATGGATGAACAATTGGAACGATGTCGGGGTGGAAGATCGAAGTGAAAATGAGATCAGGTTCTGCAATTTCCATCAACATTTGCGCGCCAACTTTCAGTCTGTAACACTTGAGAAAGTTTATCCAAGTTCGTCCATAAAAAAGCAGTGATCTTCTTGGTTAATGAACCCAACTCAAAAGTTATATCCATGGCTTGTCTTCATTGTGACCATTAAACTGGTGTATTCAGTTATGGCAAGGCCGAGCATCTTGAGTACATGTGTTCTGGCAGAGCAAATAATGCACTGCAGGAAAAATAATATGAGAACACAATGTATTCCCTATCCAAATCTAGAAATAACTTCCTCCTTCACATCAGTGTTGACCATCGTACTAGTAGTACCTTTTATCAAAATATGGCAATCCAAATTTCCAAATTATTCAACAGCATGTTCAAAAAAGAACACCCTCCCGGATAGAAAAGAGGATTCTAGGAACATACTGTGCATGTTTTAAAATCATGTGTTAGGATGAGAAGGAACAAGTGTGGCATCTCGCCGAGGGCACAAAAACCTGTAGGGTCCTCGCACTTTGGGCAATGCAAATGAAACACACTAGATTCAGTAGGAAGAAAAATGCATCAACGGCGGCGGCTGCCATCCTAGGATTACCTGCGACCAAGGGACTTGGTTTTATCGGGGATGGATGAAGAATTCGTACCTGGTTCTCCATGAGAAAACCCTATGCAATCGTCGAGAGGGGGTTTTATCTGAACAAGCAGACGAGGGAGAAGGGGATTCAGGCCCAATGAAATATTATCGCTTCGTCTGTTCAGCTTCCTGCCAAAGCTGGAAAGGGGGCGGTGTGATTTGACGGCTCATTGGGCATTACTGCGACAATACGACCGGGGTGTCTCTACCATGCAATTGTGCACTCTAATTTGTGCATATGGCATGTGGACCCTGTTGCCGGATGCCCCACATATCAGTGAAAGGAAGTACAAAGACATGAGTAACTAGTTACACATAAATATATTTTTAACAGAGAGATACTCCTTCTGTAAAGAAATATACAAATCTTTATATCACAACTTTATACATAAGAAAAATCAAGGGGAATATATATAACATATATAATTATAAAAAACAGAGTTGTTTTTAACACAATATAGATGAGCTGGTGATGATGGTGTGCTTGCCATCCTGCAATATAGGCCATCCAATTTATATCTGACGAATAGGAAGGAAACTATGGCAATTTTGCAAAAAGGTACCCACACACCTCTCCACATTTACAAATAAGGACTTCCCTCATTCATCCTTTTCTCTCACAAGATAAAATACTCATACAAATGCATCTTGATGTTACGTGCAACGCACGGGCATTATGGGGGTTCAGCTGAGAATATAATACTCAAAAAGGCTCACGGTTCTGGACTTTGGGCCGCATGTTTGGGGGCCCATGTGTTCTACCTTAGCGCTTTTCATATTGCAAGCGATCGGTACGGCGCTGGTTGTAGATGTTGTCGCAAGGCGAATACACAAAGTTGAATAAAGCACGACAACTATTGGAATGAAATCAAACGACAGTTCCTAACCAGCAATGAGAGTTGCAATTCTATCAATGATATACAATGTGATAAATAATACCGTCGTACTACTTATACACACAGGACACTTATACATACATCAAAATCTCTCGGAGGATAGATTAGTTCGGCAGTTGCGCGCTGCTACTAAAGAATTTCAAAGTTGATTTGGACCAGCTCTCCTTGCCGAGAAAGTTTGATTTTGAATCATCCACTACCACAAGATATGATTTAGATTTGAACCTTGACCATCCTTTAGCATCAATCATCATGTGACTGTCCTTTGTACTTACGGTATATTGAGGAGGTTCATTTACACCAAGGCTGCAATGGAAAGAGAAACTTGGTCGCGGTTGCCCAGATTGTTGAACGACTCCCTTGTTTCTCTAGGAATTCTCTGTTTGCAAACAAGAAGACATACCCAAACAGTTAGATCAACACAGTGAATCGTGTGAAACAACATGGAAAGAAAAAAGAACGAAGCACTTGGGCGGCCAATGCTTACCAAGAAGGCGGACATGTCGATTTTTGTAAGGACTTTGGCATATGAAGTGCGAACTGCAGCCCAGTCTGTTGCCAGTGCAACTGCTCGTTCGGTTGCCGCTGCACCGGCCGGAGCAGATGCAAGTGCAAGTGTTGGTGCAGGTGCCGAAGCCGCTGCTGCTGCCGGAGATGGTGCTCCTTGTAGAGCTGGTGCCGGTGTCGGAGCAGGTGCTGGTGTCGATGCCCGATCCTCCGGTAGATCATCCTGATCCGCTGACGCGGTCAGTGCCCAATCCTCAACTGGATCAGACTAAGCTGCTGCAGCTGTTAGTGCTAGAGCAACTGTCGGTGCTCGATCCATTGCTGAAGGTGGTACCATTGTGCGAGACAGCGGCGATCGTGTCTGGTCTGCTATGATCAGCTTTCTAACTTGACTAGGATCCGTGACGGTGATCCAGTTTTTTCTTCATTTCTTTTAAACGCGAGAAGGACTAATTGTGGCGTTTTTGTTAAACCAAACTGCAGTTCATCATAGGGATTCAGCTTGTACTCAGACAACAGACTAATCCAATTTTTTCCAGTAATATAAGTGATGGACAGTGCCTTCATTACTGACACGACATAAGAAGTGAAACCTGCAAAAATAGCCTTCATAGAGCAAACCAAACGGTTTATCCTGTGATGAATGTCACATGGCAAAACCTGCATCGTAAAATTGCAGGAAAAGAAAGAAAACATGACATTGAATCAATAAGATTTAGACAGTAAATCAATAAGATTTACTTGATGTGACACGAGTGAATCCTTACCAGGAAATCACTATGTTAAAGTACTAAACAGAAGATTGATCGTCCAACTACGGGTGGCATGCAGGGGCCCCGCCAACTCCCACAACCAGGACAGTCCAAAGGCCATGACAAATCGTATGGACCGACCATCCATGGGACTGGAATTGGAGTGTAACCATAACTGATAAACCGTCCTCACAAAAAAAGATGATCTGGATACTTCAAAATATACAGACTGAATTGAGTGGACATACATTAACATAGACCGTTCTCAGGACTGACCACACACCAAAAGCGGCAGTACTAATAAACAATACAGGGTTCACAAACACAAATCATGTACTGAACAATAGTACTTACTACAGACAAGCAAAGTTGCACTAATGAAACTCTTCAGACTATTTCTTGCCACTGACCTACGGGATGAACCCCGCATAACTGACTAGGCCATGGACTTCATGAGAGATGTCTACATGCACCATCACCATCTCATCAACCTTGGAGAACCTAACAGAGTGGTCTTTCCACTCATAACATGATGATGAAGATAGGCCGTATCAGATTTGTTGGGAAGCTTTACAAGAACCACACCCTTTATAATCGAAGGCACAACCAGGAAATTGTTGTGGTCAAGTACAGCCTCGAGAACATGCTTGACAATAATGCTACAGGAAACACTAGTTCAGGACACGTGGCGACAAGGACACAACAGCTGGATAATTTAGCAGTAGAAATCATCCTCAGGTCTTCCAGTTCACACGACATGACTTTGAGAACTTCATCTCCATCGCGGACCTGGTTCTAATTCAAACAGAAACAATATTTTATTACTACCTCCATTTAGAAATATAAGATGATTTTCGATATTATACTCCATATATGACTACATATACGCACAGAAATGAGTGAACAAAGACACTAGAACATGTCTTCAAAGGCATGCGAGCAGAGGGATTACTTGCAATATCCATAACACAAGTTACTGAGGCAAATATACCATCTTCAAAGGTAGCATTGATGTTCATAAAGTACTCCCTCTGTCCCAAAATTCTTGTCTTAGATTTGTCTAGATACGGATGTATCAAGTCACATTTTAGTATTAGATACATCCGTATCTAGAAAAATCTAAGACAAGAAATTTGGGACAGAGGGAGTAGTTGAAAGTAATATATAAGAAATCAGTGTCAACCACTCGCATGTTTTGGTCAAAAGAGGAATTTAGAACCGTCAGTTGGCACACTAAAATCACATGCAAGATCACCCAGAAAGTTGTACCACCAGTACAAGTACTGCGTGTTAGACGAAAAAATATGATCAAGATCTAGAAAAAGATCGTCAAGAAGAGATATTACCTGGACTTGCTTAATGAGGGATCCCGGAGAGGGGGGCTTGGACAGGGCGATGGCTTTGAGCTTGTCTGTGGTAGTCTCGGCGGGGTGCTTGCACTTCTTCGTACCATGAGCCTCGACGGTTTTGGCCAGAGCCATAGACATCACGTCGGCCAGTGCTCCAGCGTCCATCCAAGAGAGGAAGCTGAGAGAGAAGAGTGAAATGAGGAACGAGATGAGGGAGAAGTGAAGTGAGTGGGGGTTTTCTTCAAGAGAGGAAGCTGAGAGAGAAGAGTGAAATGATGGTTGCTTCGTCCATCCAACTTACTGCTGGAAAGGAGGGGGTTTTGTGATTTGATGGCTCATTGGGCATTACTGTGGCGCTTCGATCGAGGTAGTCTACCATCACTCTACTATGAAGTAATTTAGTGCATGGCTGGTGGACCCAGATGTTGGCTGTCCCACACGTCGGCGAAAGTGAGTAATTTAGTGTATGGCTGGAGGAGGATCCGCACGGTAGAGTGTGTCCACTATTTTTCCGAAGAAAAAAATGATTACAACAAGCATTTCCACTCTTACGACAGAGGAGTGTGAAACACGGCAGCCACTTGAACATACATAGTGCTCCTACTACTAGGCATGTGCAGTGGTTCATACAGTACGTTAGTACTACATAATCTTGTTGCTAGTGTAGTAAAATATGACAATAACAAATGATGTTGTGCACATGTCAACTATATGAACATTAATGTAGTAACATAGTACCGCTTTTTCGACTGTCCGGTCGAGATTGAACATTGCGATCAATGTTAATAGAATTAGGTCTACAATGCACGGAGAGTATGGTGCTACAGTACTCCATGAAACATGAACCATATGAAGCACGAATAGTATTAGGCAGGGTGTATGAAGGGTGCACGGGATGGGAGCAAAAGTTCCCTTCTCGACCCACTTTTGGGTGTTTGGCAGAGTGCATGAAGGGTGCATGAGTCCACACTAGTAGGTTAACACAAATACACGAAGAGGAAACAACTATATTGAGATGAGAATGCAACCAAACACACCCACACGCTTTGTGCTACAGTGACTGATCTGCGCCGTCTGAGTTTGATCCAATGGTCATGTTGCGCCGAGACATGGACATGCCCATGCAGAGGGTGCCTAAACACCACCGAAGTCCCTCTGCTTCTTGAGGCGGACGACGTTGGTGATGCAGGGTGCAACCACCCGCAGAGCCCGCTCCCGGTCGATGGGAGCCAGCTCGTCAAAGACGGAGTCCAATGACACGAATGGATTCCCGTGACGGGGCCGTGAAAGGATTCGCCCGGCAATGGTAACGGCAGCCTGCAACCCATCCTTGTCTAGCTCCACCCCCACCATCGCGCGGAGATGGTTCAGCTCCTCGAAGATATAGGTGAAGAAGGAGACCAGGTAAGGAAGCCGCAGCTCGTTGAAGTCAACCGGGTTTAGCCTGACGGTCGGCATGGTCGCGCTGGCACGACGGTAGGCATCGCGCAGCCACAACACGTGTGTGGCAACTTGGTTAACCAAGTGGTTGAGGCGATCCTGGACCTCGTCACGATCCGCTTTTGGAGCTCCATGAACTCCCGCACATAATGGAGGAGCATGGCACTCCTCTCCTCCTTGAGCTCACGGAGCTCCACGTCCTTGGCCCTGAGCTCCGCATCCTTGGCCTGGAGCCCCTATGTCAGGCGCCTCACCTTGGACTCCGTGATCTGCCGCGCCGCCATGGCACCAGGTAGAAGCAATGGGGAGAGGAAGCAAAGGGGGCGAAACGGCTGAAAGGCAATGCAATCTTCGGGAAGGCGGAGGGAGACAACCGAGGAGCGGGGAATCTTTTGGTTTTCACCATGGTAAAACACGAGTCGACGACTTCTCACATCAGGGAGCAGCGGGTTTTACAGGTGGAGTCATCGTGACTAATTGCTGCCGCGCCTGCTCCCGTTAATCAAAAAATTAAAAATCCTGCCGCGCCTGCTCCCGTCAATCAAAAAATTAAAAATCCCGCCGCACCCAAACACCAGAGCAACGCCGCGGTGGATATTTAAATTTAGCTGCCGGCAAGTAGATAAAAAGGGGTGAAAAACAAATGTGGCGGCGACCTAGATAATCGGTCGAACTAGCCCAACTAGCTAGCCACCATGCTTCACTGATGTACTCGGTGGAAAAGGTGGTCTTTCGTGATTTGACGATTCATTTACTTGCTTCGGCGCTACGACCGAGGAGGACCCAGAAAACGCACGGTAGGGCGTCCCACGTCAGGAAGAATATATGCGTGCACCACCCGGGAGGACCCCGAAACCACGCGGTAGGGTGTACCACGTTTCGGCACGGAGGAAAAATGTGCGTGTAAAAATATACTGTATCAGACGTAGTACCTATGGTTCGACCTCGAGACGCAGCCAGTCGGTCGAAAACACCCCACTAGCCACACAGCTTCATCATGCTAATGTGGCATGGAGGATAGATGTGGTTAGCTCTGTCTCGACCAGCCACAACGTCTCTTCTTCTAGGCGATTCTTCTATTTTCCAAGCTTTTTTTAGTTGTAATAACACCACGGCATGCTAGCGCCGCTCTTCGTGTGTGCCCGTGCAAAGGTTAGACGATGGAGAGAAGAGAGAGATTCCAGACCTGGGACCCACCAGTAAGTGAGTCAACGGTCATGCACGTGTTGACGAGGCACTCCCTCCACTCTACTCAATTTAATATTGTATAAAATCAAGTTATGGGACAAAGCCAACAACCGTTGTTGTTTCAGGCTATCGACTTACGCTTTGTAGTCCAGGTTGCTAGTTCAAATCTCGTCTTTCATATTTGTTAGTTTTAGGTCCAAATTTGATTAATGACAAGTGGGACCCCCGTGTGTTATTCCGATATTTCAGTGTAGGATGGTTTTTTTGAACAAACACTTTGCGTGGTTAGACAAGTAATGGCACGAGTTACACGTATTTTGCAAGTTTACAAACAAAAATGATAGTGGCATAGAATATCACATCCACCCCGCAGCTTAGATGCTATGGTGATACGAGTTTTTACACCGTTGGAAGTGAGATCCAATGGCTTAGGAGTAGTATTTGTAATTATGCGCAATTTCCAAACTCTCCAAAGGTTTTTTTTGCAAATAGAACATTCAGGCCTCGTGTGTGCCGCTGCATCTTGGATCCAAGGGCTCCCCATTGCTCATATTAGGTGCTCCCCATAGCTTAATTACCCTCTACAGTGATATGAGCATCTAGGTCGTATGATGAGTGATAAGATGGCACATGCGTAGTACTTGTACTTTCTGCGCATTTCCCAAACTCTCTTAGCCGTATATTGCAAAAACATTCAAACCTCCTACTGTGGGCAGTTAGATCTCAGTGAACTCGTATCACCATAGAATCTACGGTGCTGGAGCACCTCATATTCTCCCATGAGAGAAACATAAGGTGCTATCGCAGCTTGGATGCTACGGTTATACGAGCTTTGAGGTCATTTGATCTGAGATCCAATGGCATATGAGCAGTCTTTGTGCTTGTAAGTAGTGGCCGAACTCTTTGGGGGCTTTTCTGCAAAAAACCATTCGAACCACCGAGGAGGTGTTGGGTCACAAATCCAACAACTCCGAAGAGCTTGTATCACCAAAGCATCTAAGGTGTGGTAGCACATGATATTCTTACATACAAGAGAATATGATGTCCTCCTTCATCTTAGATGCTACGGTGATACGAGATTAGAGGTCGTTGGGTATGGGATCCAAGGGCATCTGAGTAGTTTTTGTACAAATTGTGTGCAATTCTCAAACTCATCAAGGTTTCCTGTAAAAATATTAAGACATCATGTGAGCTGCTATATCTCAGATCTACAAGCTCCAAGAAACTCGTATCGGCATATAACATCTAAGGTATGGGGGCACATGATATTCTCCCGGGGAGGCGGGGTGGGGGTGCACAACCAATCGGTGGTTGGGAGGGTGGGGACAAATATAATCTAAACAACCATAAACAGAGCTTCACAATTTTATCTAAGGTCGAGGGGTTGACCCCCGAGAATCATAGCTCCGCCTAAACACAACATTTGCATGTACTGTAGTACTAGACTTAATATTCATGTTTCAATTTCATGTTCATTTTGAATGTTGAACTGAGGACCGTGCATGTCTTACATTTTACTCCCTTCATTCCTAAATATTAGTCTTTTTTAGAGATTTCAAATGGACTCGCACATATGGATGTATATAGACATATTTAGAGTGTAGATTCACTCATTTTTCTCCGTATGTAGTCACTTGTTGAAATCTCTAAAAGACTAATATTTAGGAATAGAAGGAGTATTTTTGAATTTGTGTCACACATACATCGTTTGGAAAAATAGATGCACTATACTTATTGGATTGTTGTTGTGTTCGTGCGTGTGTGTGTCTGTCTGTGTGTGTGTGTGGTCATATGCTTGATACATACAAAGTTTTCTCACCTCCATATTGTTCATCTTTTAAATTTGAATTTGCATTGAAAAAACTTACTAGGGATACCATGAAATGTGAAATCCACGTTGAGATCACTATATCACAAACTCACTCTAATTCAACAACTCGTCATAAATCAATTACCATGTTGAGATTAGTATTTGCAAGGAAAATAAGGGCATTGTAATACACATAGATTCGTTAGGCAGTTTAAAAGGTTCCTTTCGTATTCTCGAATGGTAGGACCCAACAACGTACTAGCCAGACCTTGGCTCGTGTTGATCCTAAAAAAATAAAAATAAAATAAAAAAACGGCTCGTGTCCATCTGGTGGCGTGCGTGGTACGCACATTAGGCAACCCAAACCAGTCGAGCCTCAGTGGCGGCCAGAATTCCAGCCCTAGGAAATTCCTCTCATGTCCCCGGTCCATAATGACTATTGTTGAACAACGGAGGGATGCTTTAGTAACTAGACAACCTTACCTACCGTGCCGAGCACGGTTCAATTCCCTCGGTCGCCGCTCGCCAAGGTCACCCGTCAACTGCATTGCCTAGTACTACCACTACTACACCAGGATGAGCACAGAAGTGAGCCCGTTTATTCGTGCCTAGGAGTACTTGAGTTAATATATCAGGCAATTTAGGTACCGAAATGTCGAGCCAGATTTAAAGTACTTTGAAGATATATTTATATTAGGTTAATGCCGAGTGAAATAGGAATCTGAAAATGTGAAAAAATTCAGAAATTATAAAGTAATTGCCAATTTGTCATCTATTTTTATATTTACAACCCATTTCATATTACCTTCAAGATTTGCAGGCGTCTTGAAAGAGTTGCATCCCATCAGGGCGTAGAAAAATAAGTAGGCCTGGATTGGGTATTCTTCAGAAAAAATAAACAGGGCTCATTTTCACTAAGAAAAAATAGATGGGCTGGTCACATGGTGAACATAAAATATAAGCCTGGGCTAGACAGGCCACAACCCTGTTCAAACCCTGCTCCGTCTCAACAATAACAACAAAAAATACTGCTCGAGCAGCTATGTCCCAGGTGTCAGTCGATCTTGTGTTGTTCTCTTGTCTATTGTCTATATATGCTCACAATGTCGTGGGTCCCAGATGTCAGGAAAACACTAGGAGGAAGCATTTTATTTTTCCATACACTGACATGGTGGGCCCCTACTGTCATCCTCTCCACGTACTTCTGCCGATTCTTGTTGTTTGTTGACCATGTTGACAACGCGAGAGGGCGGCGCCACAGCGACCGCACCAAAGCACGCGGAGGACAACGGCGAGGCCTCGGAAGTCAGCGTTAACGATTTAGGAGACGGTGGGGCGGCGATGCATGCGCTGAGGCGCAGCCCGCCGTGGGAGGCGGAAGCAGACGGCCCCGCTGGCGCTGGTTTGGTTTTGGCGGCTGGAGGAAGACATGACTGAAGAAACACGACAGACTGTAAAAGCAGCAGGAGTACTTAACAACCTTAACTGAAACCAGCAAGGGCACTTAACAACCAAAGCTGAAAGCAGTATAAGTACTTATACAGGTTCAACCGTACAAAGCACGCCTCGAACAGTGCTGCTTTGCCTACAGTTAACCAAGGGTGAGGCCGCCAAGCCCCAGGACCAAGGCCCAGGCGCCACCCCGCGCATCCACAACCTTCTGAAAGCGGCTTCATCTCGCAATGTGGTCAATAAACAGGATATTCGCTTTAGAGCCATGGAAAAGCATGAACATAATCTTCTGTCCTATTCTCCAAGATGGACGGGCCTTCATTATTTGAGACCACCCATGAATAAGTATCTTTTCACCTCCAAGGGGAATGGAGTAGGTCGACATAAACATCATGTTGTGACCAAGCGCAAGTCTGACTTGACCATGGTCAGGCATCTGTATAGGAACAATAGAACTGGGCAGTTTTTGTTTCAAGAAGATCACAACTATAAAACTGTGTATAAGGAATAGTTTATGAACAACATATATAACAGAAAACAGCTCGTACCATAAGTTTCTCGACACAGTTGGACCTGTTCAACAAGTGGAGCAGTGGCACACATATCCCACGTGGCCTTCCACCATTGAAACGCCCCACAAGGACCTCAAGACGATCAATAAAGTGTAGGAACTTGTGGATGTCGTCCCAGTCAACTTCAGTGCCATCAGTAACAGCCGAGTTATTACAGAATAACAAATGAGCAGCCTGCTTATCTCTGAAAAAAAACTACACGTGCCGCCAATTATAAGAAAATATTAGTTAGAAGTAGCATCTTCGTGAGAGATTCGTTGCTACTTCTAAAGTTAAATTGTGATTAGTTAGACATAATAGGTGCATTAAGAAGTAATCAAGGCAACAAGCAAGAACCAGACACAAAACTGACATGGATGAACAATTGGAACGACGTCGGGGTGGAAGATCGCAGTGAAGATGAGACCAGGTTCTGCTATTTCCATCAACATTCGTGCGCCAACTTTCAGTCTGTAACACTTGAGAAAGTTTATCCAAGTTCGTCCAAAAAAAGCAGTGATCTTCTTGGTTCATGAACCCAACTCGAAACTTATATCCATGGCTTGTCTTCATTGTGAACATTAAACTGGTGTATTCAGTTATGGCAAGGCTGAGCATCTTGAGTACATGTGTTCTGGCAGAGCAAATAATGCACTGCAGGAAAAGTAATATGAGAACACAACGTATTCCCTATCCAAATCTAGAAATAACTTCTTCCTTCACGTCAGTGTTGACCATCGTACTAGTAGTACCTTTTATCAAAATATGGCAATCCAAATTTCCAAATTATTCAACAGCATGTTCAAAAAAAAACCACCCTCCCGGATAGAAAAGAGGATTCTAGGAACATACTGTGCACATTTTAAAATCCCGTGTTAGGATGAGAAGGAACAAGTGTGGCGTCTCGCCGAGGACGCAGAAACCTATAGGGTCCTTGCACTTTGGGCACTACAAATGAAACACACTAGATTCAGTAGGAACAAAAATGCATCAACGGCGGCGGCTGCCATCCTAGGATTACCTGCGACCAAGGGACTTCGATTTATCGGGGATGGATGAAGAATTCGTACCTGGTTCTCCATGAGAAAATTCTATGCAATCATCGAGAGGGGTTTTTATCTGAACAAGCAGACGGGGGAGAAGGGGATTCAGGCCCAGTGAAATATTGCCGCTTCGTCTGTCCAGCTTTCTGCTAAAGCTGGAAAGGGGGGGGGTGTGATTTGATGGCTCATTGGGCATTACTGCGGCGATATGACCGGGGTGTCTCTACCATGCATTTGTGCACTCTAATTTGTTCATATGGCACGTGGACCCCGTTGCCGGATGCCCCACATATCAGCGAAAGGAAGTAGAAAGACAGGAGTAACTAGTTACACATAAATATATTTTTGAGAGAGAGATACTCCTTGCGTAAAGAAATATACAAATCTTTATATCACAACTTTATACATAAGAAAAATCAAGGGGAATATATATAACATATATAATTAT
Organism: Triticum dicoccoides; assembly: GCF_002162155.2. Classification (NCBI taxonomy): domain Eukaryota; kingdom Viridiplantae; phylum Streptophyta; class Magnoliopsida; order Poales; family Poaceae; genus Triticum; species Triticum dicoccoides. The sequence continues at coordinate 176,888,375 of NC_041391.1, forward strand.
AAAAAACAGAGTTGTTTTTAACACAGTATAGACGAGTTGGTGATGATGGTGTGCGTGCCATCCTGCAATATAGGCCGTCCGATTTATATCTGACGAATAGGAAGGAAACTATGGCAATTTTGCAAAAGATACCCACACACCTCTCCACATGTGGAAATAAGGCCTTCCCTCATTCATCCTTTTCTCTCACAAGATAAAATACTCATACAAATGCATCTTGATGTTACGTACAACGCACGGGCATTATGGGGGTTCAGCTGAGAATATAATACTCAGACAGGCTCACGGTTCTGGACTTTGGGCCGCATGTTTGGGGGCCCATGTGTTCTATCTCAGCGCTTTTCATATTGCAAGCGATCGGTACGGCATTGGTTTTAGATGCTGTCCCAAGGCGAATACACAAAATTGAATAAAGCACGACAACTGTTGGAATGAAATCAAACGACAGTTCCTAACCAGCAATGAGAGTTGCAATTCTATCAATGATATACAATGTGATAAATAATATTGTCATACTACTCATACACATAGGACACTTGTTTCACCATGCCAAATTATTACATCAAAATCTCTCGGAGGATAGATCAGTTTGGTAGTTGCGTGCTGCTACTGAAGAATTTCAAAGTTGATTTGGACCAGCTCTCCATGTCGAGAAAGTTTGATTTTCACATCATCCGCTACCGCAAGATATGATTTAGATTTGAACCTTGACCATCCTTTAGCATCAATTATCATGCGACCATCCTTTGTACTTACGTTATATTGAGCAGGTTCATTCACACCAAGGCTGCGCATGGTAAGAGAAACTTGGTCGCGGTCGCCCAGATTGTTGAACGATTCCCTCGTTTCTCTAGGAATTCTCTATTTGCAAACAAGAAGACATACCCAAACAGTTAGATCAACACAGTGAATCATGTGAAACAACGTGGAAAGAAAAAAAATGAAGCACTTGGGCGGCCAATGCTTACCAAGAAGGTAGACATGTCGGTTTTTGTAAGGACTTTGGCATATGAAGTGCGAAGTGTAGCCTAGTCTGTTGCCGGTGCAACTGCTCATTCGGTTGCCGCTGCATGGGCCGGAGCAGATGCAAGTGCAAGTGTTGGTGCATGTGCCGAAGCCGCTGCTGCTGCCGGAGATGGTGCTCCTTGTTGAGCTGGTGCCAGTGTCGGAGCAGGTGCTGGTGTCGATGCGTGATCCGACGGTAGATCAGCCTGATCCGCTGACGCGGTCAGTGCCCAATCCTCAGCTAGATCAGACTAAGCTGCTGCCGCTGTTAGTGCTAGAGCAACTGCCGGTGCTCGATCCATTGCTGAAGGTGGTACCGATGTGCGAGACAGCGGCGATCGTGTCTGGTCTGCTATGATCAGGTTTCTAACTTGACTAGGATCCGTGACCGTGATCCAGTTTTTTTCTTCATTTCTTTTAAATGCGAGAAGGACTAATTGTGGCGTTTTTGTTAAACCAAACTGCAGTTCATCATAGGGTTTCAGCTTGTACTCAGACAACAGACTGATCCAATTTTTTCCAGTAATATAAGTGATGGACAGTGCCTTCATTACTGACATGACATAAGAAGTGAAACCTGCAAAAATAGCCTTCGTAGAGCAAACCAAATGGTTTATCCTGTGATAAATGTCACATGGCAAAACCTGCATCATAAAATTGCAAGAAAAGAAAGAAAACATGACATTGAATCAATAAGATTTAGACAATAAATCAATAAGATTTACTTGATGTGACACGAGTGAATCCTTACCAGGAAATCACTATGTTGAAGTACTAAACAGAAGATTGATCGTCCAACTACGGGTGGCATGCAGGGGCCCCGCCTACTCCCACAACCAGGACAGTCCAAAGGCCATGACAAATTGTATGGAGCGAACATCCATGGGACTGGAAATCCTGGTGGGTGTGATAAACCCTGCAATGCATATAGATATTGGAGTGTAAGCATAACTGATAAACCATCCTCACAAAAAAAATGATATGGATACTTCAAAATATACAGACTGAATTGAGTGGACATACATTAACATAGACCGTTCTCAGGACTGACCACACACCAAAAGCGGTAGCACTAATAAACAATATAGGGTTCACAAACACAAATCAAGTACTAAACAATAGTACTTACTACAGGCAAGCAAAGTTGCACTAATTAAACTCTGCAGACTATTTCTTGCCACCGACCTACGGGATGAACCCTGCATAACTGAGTAGGCCATGGACTTCATGAGAGATGTCTACATGCACCATCACCATCTCGTCAACCTTGGAGAACATAACAGAGTGGTCTTTCCACTCATAAACATGATGATGAAGATATGCCGCATCCGATTTGTTGGGAAGCTTTATAAGAACCACACCCTTCGTAATCGAAGGCACAAACAGGAAATTGTTGTGGTCAAGTACAGCCCCAAGAACACGCCTGACAACAATGCTACAGGAAAACACTAGTTCAGGACACGTGGCGACAAGGACACAGCAGCTGGATAATTTAGCAGTAGAACTCATCCTCGGGTCTTCCAGTTCACACGACATGACTTTGAGAACTTCATCTTCATCGCGGACCTGGTTCTAATTCAAGAAGAAACCATATTTTATTACAACCTCCGTTCAGAAATATAAGATGATTTTCGATATTATACTCCATATATGACTACATAGACGCACAGAAATGTGTGAACAAAGGCACTAGAACATGTCTTCAAAGGCATGAGAGCAGAGGGATTACTTGCATTGTCCGTAACACAAGTTACTGAGGCAAATATACCATCTTCAACGGTAGCATTGATGTTCATAAAGTACTCCCTCCGTCCCAAATTTCTTGTCTTAGATTAGTCTAGCTATGGATGTATCTTGTCTTAGATTTGTCTAGATACGTATGTATCAAGTCACATTTTAGTATTAGATACATCCGTGTCTAGACAAATCTAAGACAAGAAATTTGGGACAGAGGGAGTAGTTGAAAGTAATATATAAGAAATCAGTGTCAACCTCTCGCATGTTTTGGCCAAAAGAGGAATTTAGAACCGTCACTTGGCACACTAAAATCACATGCAAGATCACCCAGAAAGTTGTACTACCAGTACTAGTACTGCGTGTTAGATGAAAAAATACGATCAAGATTGAGAAAAAGATCGTCAAGAAGAGATTTTACCTTGACTTGCTTAATGAGGGATCCCGGAGAGGGGGGCTTGGACAGGGCGATGGCTTTGAGCTTGTCTGCGGTAGTCTCGGCGGGGTGCTTGCGCTTCTTCGTACCATGAGCCTCAACAGTTTTGGCCAGAGCCATAGACATCACGTAGGACGGTGCTCCAGCGTCCATCCAAGAGAGGAAGCTGAGACAGAAGAGTGAAATGAGGAACGAGATGAGGGAGAAGCGAAGCGGGTGGGGGTTTTCTTCAAGAGAGGAAGCTGAGAGAGAAGAGTGAAATGATGGTTGCTTCGTCCGTCCAACTTACTGCTGGAAAGGAGGGGGTTTTGTGATTTGACGGCTCATTGGGCATTACTGCAGCGCTTCGATCGGGGTAGTCTACCATCACTCTACTACGGAGTAATTTAGTGCATGGCTGGTGGACCCAGATGCTGGCTGTCCCACACGTCGGCGAAAGTGAGTAATTTAGTGTATGGCTGGAGGAGGATCCGCACGGTAGAGTGTGTTCACTGTTTTTCTGAAGAAAAAAATGATTACAACAAGCGTTTCCACTCTTACGATGGAGGAGTGTGAAACACAGCAGCCACTTGAACATACACAGTGCTCCCACTACTAGGCATATGCAGTGGTTCATACAGGACGTCGGTACTACATAATCTTGTTGCTAGTGTAGTAAGATATGATGATAACAAATGATGTTGTGCGCATGTCAACTATATGAACAGTAATGTAGTAACATAGTACCGCTTTTTCGATTGTCCGGTCGAGAAGGAACGGTTAGATCAATGTTAACAGAACTAGGTCTACAGCGCACGGAGAGTACGGTGCTACAGTAGTCACGAAACATGAACCATATGAAGCACGAATAGTGTTAGACAGGGTGTATGAAGGGTGCATGGGATGGGAGCAAAAGTTCCCTTCTCGGCCCACTTTTGGGTGTTTGGCAGAGTGCATGAAGGGTGCATGAGTCCACACCAGTAGGTTAACACAAATACACGAAGAGGAAACAACTATATTGAGATGAGAATGCAACGAAACACACCCACACGCTTTGTGCTACAGTGACTGATCTGCGCCGTCTGAGTTTGATCCAACGGTCATGTTGCGCCGAGACATGGACATGCCCATGCAGAGGGCGCCTAAACACCAACAAAGTCCCTCTGCTTCTCAAGGCACGATGTTAGTGATGCAGGGTGCAACCGCCCGCAAAGCCCGCTCCTGGTCGACGGGAGCCAGCTCGTCGAAGACGGCGTCCAATTGCACGAATGGATTCCCATGACAGAGCCGTGAAAAGATTTGCCCAGCAACGGTGATGGCAGCCTGCAACCCCTCCTTGTCCAGCTCCGCCCCCACTATCGCACGGTACGGCTCAGCTGCTCGGAGATATAGGTGAAGAAGGAGACCAGGTAAGGAAGCCGCAACTCGTTGAAGTCAACCGGGTTTAGCCCGACGGCTGGCATGGTCGCTCTGGCACAATGGTAGGCATCGCGTAGCCGCAACACGTGTGTGGCAACTTGGTTCACCAAGTGGCTGAGGCGATCCTGGACCTCGTCATGATCCGCTTTTAGAGCTCCGTGAACTCCCGTACATAACACAGGAGCATGGCACTCCTCTCCTCCTTGAGCTCACGGAGCTCCATGTACTTGGCCCTGAGCTTCGCATCCTTGGCCTGGAGCCCCTGTGTCAGGCGCCTCACCTCGGACTCCGTGATCTGCTGCGCCGCCATGGCACCAGGTAGAAGCAATGGGGAGAGGAAGCAAAGGGGGAAAAACGGCTGAAAGGCAATGCAATCTACGGGAAGGCGGAGGGAGACAGCCAAGGAGCAGGAAATCTTCTGGTTTTCACCATGGTAAAACACCAGTCGATGACTTCTCACATCAGGGAGCAGTGGGTTTTACAAGCGGAGTCATCGTGACTAATCGCTGCCACGCCTGCTCCCGTCAATCAAAAAATTAAAAATCCTGTCGCGCCTGCTCCCGTCAATCAAAAACTTAAAAATCCTGCCGCACCCAAACACCAGAGCAACGCCGTGGTGGATATTTAAATTTACCTGCCGGCAAGTAGATAAAAAAAGGGGTGAAAAACAAATGTGGCGGCGGCCTAGATAATCGGCCGAGCTAGCCCAACTAGCTAGCCACCGTGCTTCACTGATGTACTCGGCGGGAAGGGTGGTCTTTCGTGATTTGACGACTCATTTACTTGCTTCGGCGCTATGACCGAGGAGGACCCAGAAAACGCGTGGTAGGGCGTCCCACATCAGGAAGAATATATGCGTGCACCACCTGGGAGGACCCCGAAACCGGGCGGTAGGGTGTGCCACGTCTCGGCACGAGGAAAAATGTGCGTGTAAAAATATACTGTATCAGACGTAGTACCTATGGTTCGACCTCGGGACCCAGCCAGTCAATCGAAAACACCCCAGTAGCCACACAGCTTCATCATGCTAATGTGGCACGGAGGATAGATGTGGTTAGCTCCGTCTCGACCAGCCACAATGTCTCTTGTTTATAGGCGATTCTTCTATTTTCCAAGCTTTTTTAGTTGTAATAACACCACGGCAAGCTAGCACCGCTCTTCGTGTGTGCCCGTGCAAAGGTTAGACGATGGAGAGATGAGAGAGATCCCAGACCTGGGACCCACCAGTAAGTGAGTCAACGGTCATGCACGTGTTGATGAGGCACTCCCTCTACTCTACTCAATGTAATATTGTATAAAATCAAGTTATGAGACAAATCCAACAACCATTGTTGTTTCAGGCTATCAACTTACGCTTTGTAGTCCAGGTTGCCAGTTTGAATCTCGTCTTTCAGATTTGTTAGTTTTAGGTCCAAATTTTATTAATGACAAGTGGGACCCCCATGTGTTGTTCCGATATTTCAGTGTAGGATGGTTTTTTTTGAACAAACACTTTGCGCGGTTAGAGAATTAATGGCATGAGTTACATGTATTTTGCAAGTTTACGAACAAAAATGACAGTGGCATAGAATATCACATACACCCCGCAGCTTAGATGCTATGGTGATACGAGTTTTTACACCGTTGGAAGTGAGATCCAATGAATTGGGAGTAGTATTTGTAATTATGCGCAATTTCCAAACTCTCCAAATGTTTTTTTGCAAATAAAACATTCAAGCCTCGTGTGTGCCGCTGCATCTCGGATCTAACGGCTCCCCGTTGCTCATATTAGGTGCTCCCCGTAGCTTAATTACCCGCTACGGTGATATGAGCATCTAGGTCGTATGATGAGTGATCAGATGGCACATGCGTAGTACTTGTACTTTCTGTGCATTTCCCACTCTTAGCCGTATATTGCAAAAACATTCAAACCTCCTACTATGGGCCATTAGATCTCAGTGAACTCATATCACCATAGAATCTACGGTGCTAGAGCACCTCATATTCTCCCGTGCGAGAAACATAAGGTGCTATCGCAGCTTGGATGCTATGGTTATACGAGCTTCGAGGTCGTTTGATCTGAGATCCAATGGCATCTGAGCAGTCTTTGTGCTTGTAAGCAGTGGCCGAACTCCTTGGAGGCTTTTTTGCAAAAAAATCATTTGAACCACCGAGGAGGTGTTGGGTCACAAATCCAACGGCTCCGAAGAGCTTGTATCGCCAAAGCATCTAAGGTGTGGTAGCACATGATATTCTTACATACAGGAGAATATGATGTCCTTCTTCATCTTAGATGCTACGGTGATACGAGATTCGAGGTCATTGGATATGGGATCCAAGGGCATCTGAGTAGTTTTTGTGCAAATTGTGTGCAATTCTCAAACTCATCAAGGTTTCCTGTAAAAATATTAAGACATCATGTGAGCTGCTATATCTCAGATCTACAAGCTCCAAGCAACTCGTATCGACATATAACATCTAAGGTATGGGGGCACATGATATTCTCCCGAGGAGGCGGGGTGGGGGTGCACAACCAATCGGTGGTTGGGAGGGTGGGTACAAATATAATCTAAACAACCCTAAACAGAGCTTCACAATTTTATCTAAGGTCGAGGGGTTGACCCCCGACAATCATAGCTCCGCCTAAACACAACATTTGCATGTACTGTAGTACTAGGCTTAATATTCATGTTTCAGTTTCATGTTCATTTTAAATGTTGAACTGAGGACCATGCATGTCTTACATTTTACTCCCTTCGTTCCTAAATATTAGTCTTTTTAGAGATTTCAAATGGACTCGCACATATGGATGTATATAGACATATTTTAGAGTGTAGATTCACTCATTGTTCTCCATATGTAGTCACTTGTTGAAATCTCTAAAAGACTAATATTTAGGAATAGAAGGAGTATTTTTTAATTCGTGTCATACATACATCGTTTGGAAAAATAGATGCACTATACTTATTGGATTGTTGTTGTGTTCGTGCGTGTGTGTCTTTGTGTGTGTGTGTGTGTGTGTGTGTGTGGTCATATGCTTGATACATAAAAAGTTTTCTCACCTCCATATTGTTCATCTTTTAAATTTGAATTTGCATTGAAAAAACTTACTAGGGATACCATGAAATGTGAAATCCACATTGAGATCACTATATCACAAACTCACTCTAATTCAACAACTCGTCATAAATCAATTACCATGTTGAGATTAGTATTTGCAAGGAAAATACGGGCATTGTAATACACATAGATTCGTTCGGCAGTTTAAAAGGTTCCTTTCGTATTCTCGAATGGTAGGACCCAACGGCGTACCAGACAGACCTTGGCTCGTGTTGATCCTAGAAAAATCGGGCTCGTGTCCTTCTGGTGGCGTGCGTGGTACGCACATTAGGCAACCGAAACCAGTCGAGCCTCAGCATTTCGAGTCAAAATATCTGGCGGCCAGAATTCCAGCCCTTGGAAATTCCCCTCATGTCCCCGGTCCATAATGATTACCGATGAACAACGGAGGGATGCTTTAGTAACTAGAAAATGTTACCTACCGTGCCGAGCAGGGTTCAATCCCCTCGGTCGCCGCTCGCCAAGGTCACCCGTCAACTGCATTGCCTAGTACTACTACTGCTACACTAGGATGAGCATAGAATTGAGCCCGTTTGTTCATGGCTAGGAGTACTTGAGTTAATATATCAGGCAATGCACTGGTACGGAGGGGTTATCCTTTTACTCTGCATATATAACTTGTCTGAAGTCTAACCAAGCAAAATGTTTGACCAAGTCCTTTCTTAAGAAATACAACAGGATAGATGTATGGCTTGAAAATTTATTGGATGATGCATGTTATGATATTGTTTCGAATCCTGGATCTTAAATTTCAGAAAATCCAAAAGTGACCATAAATTCTTGAAACTGAGCATGGTCACGTGATATGGCACAAATATTACTCCCTCCGTCGGAAATACTTGTCATCAAAATGGATAAAAGAGGATGTATCCTATTTTAGTTCTAGATACATCTCTTTTTATCCATTTTGATGACAAGCATTTTCAGACGGAGGGAGTACTTCGTAATTTTTTTCTTCAATTTGAGACAAGCTGCTTATGACAAGTTGCACAAATGAAGAGCCAAGGTATTTTGGAACAAAGACCTGTCACATTAAGGCGAGCGATTTCACTATTGAAACCGTGGGCGTTTACGTGCCGCCACGAGTCCCGCTTCTCATCGGCAGATGCCGTCCAAGCAAGCATGTGAGTCGACGGGAGGCGTGCGAGCAGACCGCTGCACCGATTGACAGGGAGGCATGCGAGAAGACCGCTGTGCAGGCTCACTGGGAGGCGAGCCCTTTGACCAGGCTCCGCCGCCCACTTTCGTCCCAACTACTCCCACTTTTAATGTCGCCGGTGCCATAGTTTAAAATCAACCCCGCACTACCCGGTATCGCTACAATCTTCTCTCTCCAACTAGCCTGACCTAAACGTATGCCATGCCGCATCATGATGGTCTGCCCTTAGTCTTCCAGTTTCCTGAGGAAGACACCCAGCTGGAGTCTCAAGAACATAAGGCGCTTTGGACGAGCTTGAACTGGCCTTACGAGAAGATGTTGCGCCTGTCCCCGCTCCCGTTCTGGCTCCCGTCGCCTCGACTGCGCCAGCGCCCATCCCCGTGGCATTGATGGGCTGGGAGCCGCACATTGTCGCCGAGCTTGATGCCACGGGGTTCCACGAGGTCCCCGCCGACTTTCACGCGCTCGTGCACCTGCCAGCGCATGCGCCTGCGCGTGCACTAACGCGCACGCCCGTGCCGGTGCCCGTGCACCTGCCAGCGCATGCGCCTACGCGTGCACCGACGTGCGCGCGCGTGCCGGTGCCCGTTCACACGAATGTCACCGCCGCGCCGTTGACAGCGCCTGTCCCAGCGCGGGTGCCAGTTCCCCCCTCAGTGGCATGGATGGCCGCCGTCAACCGCTTCCTTGCACCAACGCCAGTCGCCTCCTCCCGCCAGTTGACTCGCTCCGAAGTCCAGAACATTTTGGCTTTCCTTGAAGCTAGGCAAACGTCCAGGAGTACGCCAACAACAGTGCAATACGTCGCTGTCACCGTCGGTCAGTGGCCCGACGACACACAGAGCACGGCAGAGCAGCCGCTTCCCACCGCAAGACGCCCCCGCCGCCGCCGTGTAATCTAAATTTGCCATGAAAAACATTCAGATTGCCATGCTTAAAATCCGAACGTTTATCATTTTCATTTATTTTATATCGATCATTGTATAATTTAAAGTCGGAGTCAGACTGAACGAAATCTATGGTTTGATCGATTGAATGTTCTGCTAGAGCCGTATCAAATTAAATATAAAACGTCATCAAACCACATGTATTCCTTGTCATCCAACGACCTAGACTGCTTCAGTGTCGAGCGCTCAACACGTTTAGCGTGCAGTTAATTTTATGCCAAAAATAGTGTTAATCACATAATAACACGCAAATAATATCCTACTTAATATCCGCATGCACTTAATATACTTCCAAATTAACGTGCATTGCACATACACACTGACTAGTGCTGCTAGTACTGAAACTGGTGCCATAACTTGTGAACGCGTCCAGATATGGTCAACGGCAACATCGCCCGCGAGTTCTTCGTGTTTCCCCGTGCGTCTAAAAGCACAAGGGGAGGAGAGAGAGAGAGAGCACACATGGAACCCACCAGTAAGTGAAGGCGAATAGTACTAAAAATAATATTACTACATGTTATCCATTAAATAGGCTGTGGCAATATAAAAACATTATGTGAACAAAGGGGGTACAACAAACATTGTTGTTCTACGCATGTTGCATATTGACGTGCGGCTTGAAGGCCCTGGTCGCATGCTTGATCCTCGTCCTTTATTTTTTAATTTGTATATGGGTCCAAATTTGTTTCATGACATGTGGGCCCCTCGGTGTGTAGTTTGTAGCACTTTAATTTGTGGGTCGAAATTTGTTCCATTCCAAGTGGACTATTGGTGTGTAGTTTTGTAGCTTATTTATAATAATTAAAGTGAACAACATAGTTTTTTGCAACAATACCATGGTGCAACGTTGAAGGCGAGAAAGGACGTGCGAGAGAGCAATGACCGAGCAAGAGGGAAATCAACTAGGGGAGTTTCGTGGGGTTGCAACAGTGTTTGGAGTAGTTGTGGGCCGAATGCTACGAAAATATAATCTAAACCGACCGGAATAAATGCCTACACAAATTAATCCAAGGTTGGAGTTCTCCTCGCAATGTAAATAGCTTCGGCTTTGCGAGGGATGGAGAGGTAGCTGCAATGCGTGGAAGATATGGCATGAGAAAGCGAGGTCAATCGAGAGACATATAGATAGAGAGACAAAGTGAGTGTGGTCCGACATTCATTGAACAGATATATATGCTCTGGAGAGATATTGTCCGATTGAGCTTTTGGCAAGGGTGAGGGCTGTAAGATAGAGCTTGAGAGATGATCCAGTCATAAGCGTGTAGATATATTTTGTGCGTGGGAGGAAGCAAGGTCAATCGATCATATAGGATCGTCGTGCGATCGAAAGAGTGAGACAGGTTGGAGAGAGTGACCTAGATAGACAATGTGTGTGAGAGAGTATATAATGTGAATAGGTCGAATTGGGCTCAAACATGGTGATATATCATTTTTGTCCGAGAAAGAGCAAGGTCAATCGAGACATACAAAGAGAGAGAGAGAGGGAGATATATATCTCTCCAGAGCACACACACACACACACACACACACACACACACATATATATATATATATATATAGAGAGAGAGAGAGAGAGAGATTGAGCAAGTGTGGCCCGCCATGAGGATGAAAGAGTGGGGGCGGGCTTGGATGGACTGACCTAGATAGACAATCTGCGTGAGAGAGTATAGAGTGTGTCGGTCGAGGCCCGAACAGGGAGATATATCATTTGTGTGTGAAAGAAAACGAGGTTAAACGAGACTCAGATAAAGAGAGCGAGATTGAGCGAGTGTGGCCCGCCGCGCGGAAGAAAGAGTGAGA
>NC_041391.1:176900238-176940642 GCF_002162155.2 Triticum dicoccoides
AGAGGGAGAGAGAGAGAGCTCGGCATGGGGTGCAATGACGGGTGTGTGAGGTAAATACATTTGGTAACAAAGTGGGAAAAGGGGTTGTCTAGTCGAGAGAGTTAGAGATCGAAACATGGAGAGAAAGAATGAACGTGTGTTGGAAACCGATAGCTTCCTAAGGTGGTTAGGATAGGAAGATTGACCGATACAGGAAGTATGTAGCGTGTGTGCGCGGGGGGGGGGGGCTAAAAAAACATTTGAATGTACATAGTACGAGACTTAATATCGATGTTTCAATTCGGTGTACATTGTAAGATTTGAACTGAGGACCATGCATATGGGTAATTATTTCGAATTCGTGCCATACTAGGTTTCGAAAAGTTGACATTGACTCGATTTGTTGTGATATTGTGTAGGTCATATGTTTGAATACATCCAAAAGTTTTCTCACTACCATGGTGTTCATCATATACATATGAATTTGTATTAAAAAATTAGCATGGATATAGTGAAATGCGAAATGCACGTTAGCATTGGAGATCGCTATGTGACACACACTCTAATTCAAATAACCGTTTATGTGACACACACTCTAATCCACATTAGCGTGGATACCGTGGATACCGTTTCGATTTTTTTAAATGACTCCTTATTAATTAATTTATAGTACTCCCTCTGTTCACTTTTATAAGACCTTGAAGACATTTCAGACAATGTGCAAAACAGTTCATTTTAAGTTGTCTGAAACGACTTACAAAAGTGAATGGAGGGACTATCTCATTTCGAATGACTAATTATTGCAAGGAAAACATGGGCATGGTAATAAATACAGATTTGTTTGCAAATGAAAGAAGATTCGTTTGCATTTTCAAATGTAGGCGCACCAGGCAGACCAGGGTCATGTCGTGGTGGTCGCGTGTGTCGGACGGACGCATAGCACCCAGCCACCCACCCCCTCCCTCCCTCCCCCACTCCCCCAGCCCCACCCCCTCCGAAAAAAAGGATGACGACAAAATGAGTTCACGAATCCATGTTTCGGATTGAAATATCTGGCGGCCCCAATTCTAGCCCTTCAAAATCTCCCTTCTCCACCATCCCCTTCCGCGCCCAGATTGCTCAAATCCCTAATTCGCTGCCAACCCAAGCAAAGTTCGAATCACCCCTCGTCTCGTCTCTTTCCCCACCTCTGTGCCGGACAACAACGACGAAGACGACGGTCGCGCTTCACCACTGCACCGGAGCTACCTCATCTACGCCCCCGTCCACCGCACCGGGTGGTCCACCGACAACGTCGGCCGCAGCAACCGATGTGCCTCACAAACACCGACTTCCACCGCATCAGGTGCGCTTCACCGATGTCGTCTCCCAGCTCACCAGGGCAACTTCACCGAGCACATCGTCGCACCTCCGCCCCCCGAGGCCGTTGGGGCTTCACCAACGGTCTCGCCCACCGCATCGTAGTGCTCCACTGCCACTCAAGATCTACGCGGCCAGCCATCGCATCACCCTCAACGGCTCTGAAGTGACCCGCACTCTAGCTAGGCGAGCATGCCCAAACGTCGGTCCGAACTAGGCATCCACACATCACTCCCTTGTGCACTGTTCCGACGATGTTTGGATATCCTTTCACTGCTCTCTTAGCTTACACGCCTATGCAACTCTGACTTTAACTCTTATTTCTTCTGGAGATATCATCTGAAACAAGCAAATCCATTTTTACCGAAGCATGATGGCACTACGGGATCTAGTACACATCCTGCACACCCGTATAACCTTGTAATTATCTGTCCTCTGGTACAACATCAAGGTGATTCCTCTTATTTGATCAACCATTCACCGTGTCAAAAATGTAGAGGGGGATGTAAGGAGCACAAGGTCTACACATCCAAGCAAGTGGTAACATGGACTTGTACATGGAACATCCCAAGCGCAAGCAGAGCTGCAATGAGCCTGTACAATGAGCTAGCGTAAGTCCCTGTATTTCATTTAATTTGTACTGGCATTCCTGTATGATTTGTGTGCAGTGGCGGATCCATGAATTCAAGTTACCAGGGGCGAACATTTAACTTAAAAAATACGAAGGCACTTGCACTCCGGAAATCAACATAACTTGAGAAATGTGAAGCTACATGCACTTTGAAAACCAACTAATGATCCAAAGTAGTTCAGATTATAAGCACTAAATGATGCAAGCACCAAAAAACACAAAATGCAACATGGCGTACAAGGACTACAAACATGGTCTGTACCTGCTTGAATTATTCGTTCTCTGGCAGAAAATATCGAAGTGTAATTGCACCTATAACCAGTGCACAAACTGCATATCAATATATCTATCCTGCACAAATATGCCAATAGTTTCAAACAACATATTAGAAAAGTATTTATGCTATGTTGTCATGATACAGGTACTTTCTGGTAGATGGCCTCGACGTTTCCTCAAGCTATGAAAATGCACTATAATTTGCTTGTCACCAATGCCGGCAAATCTCTGTGTCTCTCTCAACATAGCAGATCATCATTAGACACTAAATCCTTCAATGAGCTTGCAAAATGCTTGCATTAGATTCCTCATTAGACACTGTATGTTCATCACCAAGAGCATGTAAAATGTTTGCATCAAATCCTTCATTAGCAGTCTGTTCATTAGACACTTCAGGCTCAAGAACAACATGAGCTTGTATATTTGCACCGGAAACTTGATTAGATACATCAGATTCAGTCAGTTCAGTATTGATTGAGGGAGTTATAAAATAAGTAGAAATTGGTTTCATTTTCTCATAGATTCCCTACATACAAGCAGTTTTACAACACCCTCAGGTTTAACTATTGCCCAGAAATTGAAGAGTTGAATTAGATATAATCAGGGATGTGATGTACTTGCTCGTTGTGCATGCTACTCTTGCAAGCTGCGACTGTCTATTTGTGCAAGCTCGATGCCATGCCCGTGCTGCCGCCGCTGCCTCCCACGCAGGCTACACCCAGGGTAGGATCTTCATCTTTTTGTCCTTCCATTCACTTGAAGCCCGGCGACCGCCCTCCAACGAGGGCGTGAGGAAGTGCTGTGTCGGTCTGTCCAGCATCGGCTAGGTTAGGAGCAAACCAGACTGGAGGCTGGAGCGAATGAATTGGGATTTTTCCTGCTGTCGATCGATATGGGAGGCGCTCGTTTGGGCCGCGAGCCTGCTATAGGGCCTGCCTTGCACTTATGTTATTGGTGCATCCAAATTGAAACATTTTTCTTCATTTTTTACATTGCTTGCTCGTGCGTTGGGACGAACAAAAGTAGCCTGGGCCAATCTGGACGACTCAAACTAGGTGCACACTTTCCAGCCACCCGAGGCGACCGCCCTTACCAGCCCCTATGGTGGTGTCGCCCCTTTTTGCGTGTATGATTGGGGTAGTGAAAAATATTCCAGTGGCGCTTATGATTTACCTACAAAATGGTTGAATTGCTTGTTTCTATGAACTGAGCTCGCCAATAATGTGAAGGATGCCAGTCTTTTCATCCTATTGTAGATTGCTTAATTCTCGATATGCCAAAAGTAATGGCATGAAATATACAGTAAAAACCAGTGTGATGTGTGTGGCTACAACTAGTTTGACTACACGTCCTCATATAACATATCAAGGACGCACCATCTTACCAGATTAACCATTTGATTTACCAATGTAGTGTGGGAATAAAGAAGTATTAAGACTGCGTATCCAAGCAATTGATGCCATGGACTCCTTCGTACAACCTTGTAAGTGAAAAAGAAGTTGCAGTGTGCCTGTACAAAGAACTAGCATAAGTTCAGTTACCTACTTCTCAGAATTTTAGTTAGCCACTTATTGCAAAATTGTTCAATTACATTGCTTGGCTTAATTTAGTTTGCTACTGATTACATAATGCCACAGCGTGTTTAATCCTATTGTAGACTGCGCCTATCTATGTGTTTGATACTTACTGTTAAGAATTACCTGTTTGCCTAAACTTAAATAGCTACTTGTTTGTTTAACTGCTTTGCTGCTGCAACAACGGGTTACAATGATGTTAATAACTACTTTTCAGCATCCAATTGGAACTCTTTAATTCCTTGTTTGTTTAACTGGCTTGCTGTTATAACTCCCAGTTGAGATGTTTTGCTAACTTCAACTTTTCTGAATCCAATCGGAACTTTAATGGCAAAACAGGTTAGCCGAAGATCAAAGAGCAAGGTCCCCATGGACGTTGTATCATCCCACAACAGTGGCACCGGCCCAATCGTGCATATGAATTGCCAACTGTTGATGCTCTAGAGGCTAAACTAGTGGTAGAAATATATTCTGCTTCTGCACTTAGAGATGAAGTTGACATGTTGAGGAAGCAAACAGCACAATCACATGCAGTACTGAAGACAACCATTAAATATTTGGTGGATTTCAAAATGAAGCAAGCTGAGACTGACCACATTGTTAAGGTTCTGAAGGAAAAAAGGAAATTAAATTCCCACTTGGTAAATCATAGGTGAAATGTTCTTTCCATCGTTGAATAACCTTTGTGTTGTTTGTTCATGTAATCAATCAAACCATTTGTTTTAGAGATCATGTAATAATTGTTTTTTGTTTTTTGGTCTGTAATATTATTTGAGCACAAGTCTTTATTAATTGATAAGACTCGGAGACATTTCATTTGGATTGCTATGCTAGACCTACAAATATGCCAATCGGGCTGAATGTGCATTCAGCAATAATAGTAGTATAGATGGACCATAAGTGGCACACATCGGAAAGGGCCAAGATGTTGTAGTAGTTTGGCTAAAAAAAGGATGTTGTAGAAAAAAATAGTACAGCGGCCTGGCTTATGTATGTTAGTTAATATTATTGATCCATATACTCTATAAGTGTTATGTCTGCTAGTTCTGTACATTCTTAGTTGATTGACTCGGTAATTCAATCTTGATACATCGCTTATGTACATATCTAAATGGGAGTACACATTATGTTGCGTGTGACATTTGAGTTGGACATCAAGTGTTCCAAATATTCGAATTCACCTTAAATTGGATTCTAGCTTCTAAATTTGAGTATCGGCATCTGTAAACCATATTCATATATGACAGTGGAATACATCTTTGTCGTCCTTTTGAAGATATATAAAAACACATAGAATGATTTATAAAGATTCGTACAGGAATACAAAATGGATTTGAATTTAGTTGCCAAGGTAAACG
This sequence comes from Triticum dicoccoides, assembly GCF_002162155.2. Classification (NCBI taxonomy): domain Eukaryota; kingdom Viridiplantae; phylum Streptophyta; class Magnoliopsida; order Poales; family Poaceae; genus Triticum; species Triticum dicoccoides. The sequence goes on from NC_041391.1 coordinate 176,905,416, forward strand.
TGGATGCTTATTGTCCCAAAATTCGAAAGAAGCGGCAAAATGTCCACTCACACGCCGGCTGCCCGAAGCCAAGTGTTTGGGAGATGGAAATTACTGTCTACCCATTACACGGACAATTCATCGGCCCGATTTCCATTGCTCTAAATAGTGGTAGGTTAGTAACTTCAATTATACGTGACATGACCGCCTCTGAGCCCATTCCGACACAGTGGGCGCCAAACATGGGCGACAAAACACATTTGATTCAAGCTTGTCCAAAAGACCTCTGTTTCTCCCTCCATTTCCCCATTCATACATGGTGGGTGGCAAAACAAACTTGACTCGGCCGAAATCGATGTAGGCAAATATTTTCAATAGGGGCAGGTTTGTAACTTCACTCAGACGTGACACAACCGCCCTACCTGTCAGCCCTGTTCATACACCATGGGCGCCAACCACCCTCTCCTCGCCTGAAATCGCTCTGGGCAAATATTGGCGAGATGCGAGATTACTATCCTATCCCCAACCGACGAGACGTCCAAATTTTAAATGGGGGCTAAGTTCATAACGTTCCCATATTTCAGACAGGCGCGCCCCAAAAACATGGTTCCCCTTACCTCTCCCTCCATTTTCCCATTCATACACCATTCATGCTAGAACCTCACCCCCACACCAGCCTCCGTCCGGCACCCCATCCATCGCCGCCGTCCTCCACCCCATCCATCACCGCCATCCTCCACCACATCCATCGCCGCCGTCCTCCACCACATCCATCGCCACTGTCCTCCACCATGTCAGAGCGCCTACCAAGACTGCATCGTTCACTGCTAGCGATGGACGTTTCTCATCCATAGCGACGGACCAATAGCCTTGCATCGTGTCCCCTCGCTTCATCGGCGTCGCCGTCCTCTTTGTCGGGGCCGCTTACACAACCTTCTCTTCCACCGCAATGGAACTTATCCCCCGATGCACCCGTCTACCGTCGCAGATCTGCTTCAACGCCACCGACAACCATCACACCCCCGATGCCTACACGGCACCGCAAGAGAGGTGGTACTTCATATCTCCTCAACTTTTTGATCTCAACCAGAAAGTAGATCTTAACTTGGTTACTCTACTTTCTTTTCAGCTCTTAGAATTTAGTTCTTAGTTCGAAGAAAACAACGGATGCTAAATATCATTTCTCCTATTTGCAGCTTCAAATCTGCCATGGCACATTCATAATACGGTTTAATTGATCATGCATAGGGTTTAATTGATCATGTTGGTTCCGTGGTGGTTTCTTTAATAGAAATCGGAGCGGAAACCCTCTTTTGCTAAAAAAAATATGCTTAGAGTTACCCATTTTATGATCACTATACGATCAGAATACGTGCTTCGTGTCATAATGGCACTGCTCCACCCATCAAGCTAAACAAGCTTACTTGTTCAAATACGAATCTGATATTATTAAAATAGAGTCGTTTAATTGGTCTGCTAAATGTTCCTAAATTAGTTTCGAAAATGCATGTTCGTCGCTCGGGTGTGTATCTCTACAGGGTGCCCACGGTGGGCCGGCCCACCCTGGGATTTTGGGTCGTCCTAGGCCCCGATCCCCCTCTGTTCTGCTACGCGCTTCCGATCTCTACTCGCCCCCAGCGGCCTGCCTCGCCGGTGACTTGCTGTCCCCGGACGGCATGACTCTAGGAGGAGACATCGGAGTAACAGGAGGTCAGGAGCCACTCGCCCAACAACGTCACCGCTACCCGGGCACGCCGGCGTGCCTACCTTTCCAATCCGTTCAGGGCTCAGGCGTGCAGCACCCACCAAGCCAACCCAATTTATCCTGAGATACATCCTCAACACTTAGCAGCCACTCTTCATCACCTATTTTCTAATCGATTCGTTACTCATTAGGCAGGACTGTCATTAGGGTTTGTTGTGTGCTCAGTGCTACCTACACTTAATGGTTCAGATGTATTTCGGTAATCTTTAGTACCTGTAAAGTTCATAGGGTTTTCATAATTCCGGCCCTCAGAACAGACACTAGTCATTTTGGATTGTTGGTCGTAGTGACAGTGACCCAGATTACTACTGCAAGCCAGATTTGTTGACAATTTTACTTGTCTTTCTTACTCATTCGATATAATATCCAATCATTCATGTCGATTAGTTGCAAACAATAAGTGCTAGACAAACTTCTTGATTCAGATTTTGGACTGTCTCTTACTGCAGTTACATTTCTGCATACTTGTCCTAGTAAGCTCACAAGTAAATGATTGATTCACTACATCTATGCTTGCCTTGTCATATTTGTTGTCAATATTCTTTTAGGGTGGACCACCCTGTTTCTAAATACTGGAACCATAGACATGAGTGAATAGTATTTCTGTATGTGATCTCTTCCATCATGTGTGGGAAATGAACACTGCATTGTATAGAAAGAAAGTGTCATTTCCAGCTTTTACACAGGTTTCAATCTTTTACATGGAATACAATCTGCCTACTTGCTTTGTGTCGCACTACCAACACTCCACCCTTGAAGCTAAACATTATGCCACTCATAATTCCTTAGTTTATTTGTTCAAATATGAATTTCATATGATTCTAATGTTCCTACTTCAGTTTTGAAATGTGTGTCCGCTTGTTATAGAGACATAAGGGGTTTGTATTTCTGTGTGTGGTTTGGTCAGCACGGTTGGGGGGTTAAGTTTGCATATGCAGGGGTTTATAGGGACACTCTTCAGTTGAATCGGCAATGCATTCCATAGATAATCTGACTACTTTTTATGTTTTCATGAATCTCAGATTCTGAACAGCATCATAATGATTATGAGCTTGCGCGCATGAAAAGAATAAAGCAGAACAATGCCATGGCTGTCAAACTTGGCATTAAGGGACTGAAATCAAGTCTGGATGCAATGCAATGCAAACGCTCTCCACCTACAGATTCATGCTCAGAATATGATCCTAACAGTGATTCTGAGCTAGAGGGAGACCTAAGTCAATGTAGCTCCCTAGTGGAGGAGTCAGAGGAATATGCCCTATCTTATTCACCCATCAAGGTGATTGCTCTAACTTTCCAAGGTTACATTGGTCGCACATATCTTGCAACTGATGCTTTGCATTGCTTCTACTTTTTTGAACTGCCATTAGCTTAGTTTACACATCGTGTATGTGAATACGCCCTGCCTATCCATTTTCAGTACATATTCCATCTGTCATCATACCATACTTATCCATTCAAATGTTGTTCTTGTGTATCAGACATTCAAAAGGAAGAGGGTGATTACTGATTGTGGAGGAGCACAAGAAAAGTATTTCGAAAAGGTAGTGGCACCTGATAAATCAAATAGCCCATTAGGTGTAGTTGCAATATCACCCGACCCACAAAACACCCCAACTCTAGCAGACTCTAGCCCTACTACACTGGTCATTTCTGATGCCCCAACTCAGCAGACCCCAACTGCAGCAAACAGTATGATTATGTCAGCTAACATAGCACCAACTCTACAATGCAAAAACCCCATTCCAGCAAAGAGTACACCAAATCCAGTTGCCAAATCCCTTTTCGAACCAGAGAGAGCCTCAATTGCAGCAAATAAGACCCATGTTCCATTTCTTCCCAGTTTAGAAGACGAAGCTTATATTGTTGTCAGGAACTTTGTGTGCATCTTTCCTTCATGGAAAGATTATACCACAGACATAGAACAATTTTTAGTCTTCCTCCACAACTTACGTGTAAGTAATGTACTAATGTTATTCATGGTCATTACTGCATATGTTTCTGCTGACAGACACAAGATTTCATTCTTTTTAATAGTCGAGGAGCAAACTGGATTGTGAAGACGAGCAAGGGTTGGTTGCGCTTTTCAAGCACTCGTTGATGAAGTATCATTCCTACCTGAGGCAAGCGCACTTCAATGGCAAGCCTCTAAACGAAATTTCTGTAAAGTCTCCGGTGCTACATTTATCCGACGGTGACTGGAATAATCTTGTTACACATTGGTCTCGACTGCAGCGTAAGGTACTGTCTATGATATCACATCACAATTTGAACTACATTTCTGCATTTGCCTTAATGTCTCACTTGCATGAAAACTGTTAGCAGAAGAAATTTCGTTCTCAAAGGACCACAGAATCTCGTAACTATACTCACACTGCATTGCTCTTGTGAGTACCTCTTGCCCTGTATGACCATACTTAGTTTCATAGTTGTTTGATTATGTAGCATCATTGCACATGTTAGCCTCGTAATCGTCCATTTGGTGGACATTATAAGATCCATATGGACTCTTACATAAATTTAGAATCAACCTAATGCTTTTGAAGAGGTTTAGCTCTGCAGTCCTCTTGTAAGGACTGAACGTCGTCTATCACTGTACTTACATTAACAGCTACTCCCTCTGTCCCATAATATAAGAACGTTTTGTATAGTACACCAGTGTTCAAAACACTCTTGTATTATGGGACGAGGGATTGGTTCATTGTGTAGCATTCTGCATCTTATCTCCCTCGCCCACCATTTACTAAAAAAGATCAGATCTATATTTAATCTTACCAACAAGCAGAATACACAGACAATGCCAGTGCAGAGGTGTAGCCCATTGCTCTTGTCAGTACATTTTGTCCTGTAACGCTTGTACTTCCAGGGATTGGTAGTTGATTATGTAGCATCAATCTGCATCTTGTCTTCATTATCCTCTATCCCTTCCAGTATTATCATATCTATAATTACTCTCTACAAAATGTAGAGTACAGGCAATGCTTATGAAGAAGATTCTGTGCTGAAATTCTTGAGTTATCCTTCCCTTGACATGGAGAAGGGGATTATAAAGCCGGTGTTAACTGTTAATGTAAGTCGGTCCTTCTAAAGCCTTTATCCTCAACTGCTGTTTAATTTGCTCATACTCCCTATCGTTTACTCCTGTTTAGTTTGCTGTTTCTACCAAAATGCATGTTCGCAAGAACCGTAAGTTCTAAGTTTTACTTGTAAAACCAAATTCCTTATTCATACCATGCACATTACTCAATACTCCCTATATGTATGCTTGTTTTTGTGGATCTATAATCCAGTGTGTGGTGAAGCAGCCCATGTTTGCACCTTGTCACTCCAGTTTTATCTTACTGATGTGGCTGATGATATGAACAACATGCCATGCACATTAACCAAAATAGATACGATGATTTTCTTTTCCATTCATCTATGCTTGTTATGTTGACATGGTAATCCAGTAGTGTGGCGAAGCTCCCCGCTTTATGAACAATGCCAAATTATGCTATTGATATTTTGAACTTACTATTTATTTTCTAATTTGAAATTGGATGGAATTGACAGCACAGTTATCATCTTTGTTTATACACGTGCAAAACCTGTCATCTCTCTGCTTTGTTTCAGGGTGATATGCTTGATGGCATGCACAAGTCTGCTGAAGGCTGTGAGACAAACCCAACATATATTGCAGCAAACAAGGCAAAACATCTTGAAGATAGCGAGACAACCCCAAAGTCTTGTCTTGATGCAGTGTTCAAGTTACTTGAGACTAGCAGTCAGACAAGCTCACAGAATTCGTTGTCTGAATCAGTTCGACTTCTTCAGTCCCAAGTTCTAGCAGAAAGGCATTCTGCAACTCAACTTTAACTTGAAGTCCTATCTCTAAGAAAGATTGCGGAGAACACCAATGAGAACCTCATCGCTAAACAGCTACACCTAGAAGCTATGACCGACATGCTAGGCCGGTCTCACAGCCTTGCTCAGTAGCTTGCGCAGCAGTTCCCCCGCAAGGCTAACATTTCTTGAACTGTCTTGGAAGTGGTATCGGTTCAGTATTATTTTGTTACGCTGCAATGGTGCCCAGTTTTTGTAATCTGCTTCTGCATTGCCCTTTATGATCACTGGTGGCGAACTTCGATGCCCAGTGGATGTAATATACCTTAAAATCCTTTATTGTATACTGTAGGTTTATTCTTAGTTACTATGTTGTAATTTCTTTATTGTGTAGAGTAGGTTTGTTCTTAATTCCTACTAGTTACTGCCATCATTCTCTATCTAAAAAAAAATCAGATGTAGTCGACCGGGCCGAAACATTCGACTCTAACGGGCCTGGTTTTTAGCGGGCCACAATTGTGCCGGCCTGCGTCTTTCTTGGGCCCGAATGATTGGGGCCTTCACACTTTGCGCCAGGCGCACAACTTACACCGGCCTATATTTTAGTTGGGCCTTTTGTGGACCTAGCGCTTAGTTTGGCCCAGGTAGCGTTGGGCCATTAACAGGCTGAATATTGTACTGGCCTGTTACGGCCTAGATGAAACCATGGGCCTTTAGCAGGCCGAAATGCATGTTGGGCCTCAATTTTCACTAGTCGTCGACGGGCCTTCAATAGGCTGAAATGTAGACCGGGCCTTTTTGGGCCCAGTTAGCTCACGGGTCGTTACCAGGCCGAATCATATCTCGGGCCTTAGTTGGCCCACTGATATCATGGGCCTTTAAGAGGCCGAAAGCTTAGTACTGGCATCAACGGGCCGAATTATGCGACAGGCCTTTAACAGGCCCAAAGTCACGTTGGGCTTAACTGTTGCCACCTTTATCATGGGCCGTTAGTGGGCCCGATGTCCCATCGGACCATATATGGCCCATGGGCAGCACGGGCCATTCCCAGGCCGAAAGTCACACCGGGATGAAATGGGCCCATGTCTACATCGGGCCTCTAACAGGACGAAAGTCACGGGGCTGTAGTTGGGCCCAAATATTCGGCGAACAATTAACGGGCCAGATCTAGCTTCGGGACGTAAATGAGCCCAAATATTCGGCGAACAATTAACGGGCCAGATCTAGCTTCGGGCCGTAAATGAGCCCAAATATTCGGCGAACAATTAATAGGCCAGATCTGGCTTCGGGCCGTAAATGGGCCTCTATTACGCAGGCCATTATTGGGCTGGCCCACTAGTACCTGAGTAAGTACTACGGGCCTTTGACTGGGATGGCCTTTTTAACCTATATGGGCCTCTGTTTGGCCCAGCCACGTGTCAATGTATCATAGGCATGTCTCCATGGACGGGTGACCTGGCCCAGGTGTTCCCTCCGGCCAATCAAAATTTTACACGTGGAAATTTCCCATTGGTCCGGGCTGTTAAAGGGTTATCGGATCCAAAACCCGACCCGATAGCTTAACGGTGTTCCGTTACGGTGGATGCCATGTGTCGGTCACCCTTGACGAAAGCACTTCTGTGACGCGCGATTTATCGTCATGGAAGTGGACACTTCCGTGATGATAATTTTGGTAATGTCATGGAACACTTCTACGACATCACAGGTATGACTATCTTGATTCTGTCATAAAATCGTCATGGATGTACATGCATGACAAAAAACGCAACCTACTGTGACAAACACGTATCATCACAGAAGTGTATTTTTTTTGTAGTGAAGGCCGTGGGTTGGTGTGGTATCCGGTGTTGTGTGTATCTTGCATGGCCTATCGGGCCATCCTTCCAGAACGGTTCTGCGCCCCGTAATGGGCTTAGATTTTTTTACTGTTGGTTCGGGCGCCCCATGAGGGTACATCCTTTTTGCCCGGACGAGGGGCTGAGTGGAAACCTGTGGTTCCCAGCGAGCTGCCTGAGTTTTCGAGGTGTTTTCCATTGCACAGTACTTCTGTACTATGGTTGCCAAGTCATCAAAGTTTAATATGCGATGGCGGTTGAGGGCATTGAGGATTCCTTCGTCCGTGCAATTGTTGCAGAATACTGAGATCGCGTTTTTATCGTGACAATCTTCAATCTTGTCTTTGACAAGGAGGAATCTGGCCCAGAATTGATGGGCCGCTTCCTGAGACTGCTGTCGTATGTATGTGAGCTCGCTTATATCTGGATTGGTGGGTGGATTTAAATCCAAACCCTGACCCAATTTGGGATCTGAAGTCTGAAGAACTTTCGAACTTAATAGTTCGGGCTTCGGGATACCAACTGATTTTTTAGGCCCATCGTCCGATTCTAGGTTCGGAGGGCAAGGCGTGTTGTTCCGCAGGCAGGTGTTCGGCCCTTCAAGCTTGGAGAACCGAACATAGTTCATCCTCAATATAGAGGAGGAGTTGTCGTCTTGCTCCTCTACAACCGCTATCTGATGGGTGATCGATGGAGATTTGATTTCTCTCTGGTCGAGTTTAAGCCCAATCCGATCGTAGTCTGTAGCAACCCTCAGGGCAGCGATGCGATCTAGGAGCTCGTTTAAAGACGACAACTCTACCGAATCCATCTGCTTGGAGTATTGGGAGTCAACCTGGAGGGAATTTTCGATGACCTGAGAAGTCATCATCGGCTTAACGGCCGAGCAGGCAGTCATGGTAAGGCTGCCCAGCCGGAGGGCTTGGCCTGGGGCCAGTGTTCCTTCAGAGGTGATACTGTCCTTTATAACAAGGCGAGCCATTGATCCTGTTATTGACGTTGCAGCGAAACTCTCAATGAAAGCACCAATGTCGGTGTCAAAACCGGTGGATCTCGGGTAGGGGGTCCCGAACTGGGCGTCTAAGGTCGATGGTAACAGGAGACAGGGGACACGATGTTTACCCAGGTTCGGGCCCTCTCTATGGAGGTAATACCCTACTTCATGCTTGATTGATCTTGATGAATATGAGTATTACAAGAGTTGATCTTCCCCGAGATCATAATGGCTAAAACCCTAGGAGTCTGGCCTATATGATTATGATTGTCTCTATGGACTAAGCCCTCCGGTTTATATAGACACCAGAGGGGAATGGGGTTGTACAAAGTCGGTTACAGAGAAATGAATCTTCATATTCGGTCGCCAAACTTGCCTTCCACGCCAAGGAGAGTCCCATACGGACACGAGTAAGAGTCTTTGGTCTTGTATCTTCACAGCCCATCAGTCCGGCCCATGTGCAATAGGCCGGACGCCCAAGGACCCCTTAGTCCAGGACTCCCTCAGCCGCCCCCTCAGGAGGTCTTGGTGTCGTCCGCCTCGCGAGGCTTGGCCCCTCGCTAGGGTCTTGTCCCGATATTCTTGTAGATGGGTCGTACCATGCCGTTCATGGATCCACGCCATGGGCCACAGGCAGGCAAGTCTGTGTACCTTGGTTCCCAGAACGCCGACAGTAGCCTCGGGACCAAGGCACGCTCGGACCTGGCTTCGAGGCGAAGCATCGTAGGCCCCAATTGCCTGCGGGCCAGGATGACGCGTGGTGCTTGACGAGATGTGGGTGTCTCCGCTTCCCCATGTTGCCTCGGCAACTTCCCAACTTGACAACTGCCTGGCGCATACATTGAGGCCATCATGGCTTGGAACGTGAGAGGCCGCCGGTTGGCCTTCCTCTACCTATAAGCGGGAAGGGGGACGGAGCCCCCAGTCCATCTGCATCTTCTAGCTGCCCGCTCCTTCTTCGTCTCCATCGTCGCGCCGCCTTCCTGAAGCATCCATGGCGGGCAAGGCCCCACGGGAGGTGCCAGGCTCGCCGCCACCCAAGAGGGGCCCCAGCCATCCCCGCAAGCATGCCGCAAGACTGGTGATGGCACCCCGGGGACGCGGGCGCACCCCCTCGAAGGTCGGTGCCACCTCTAGTGGTCTTGGGAGAGATCCCTCCCGCGTCGGAAGCTGCCGTGGCCATGGCGATCACGGCCAAGGGGAAGGCACGCGGTGACCGTACGACCACCGTCCCCACGATCCCACTCGGCTGACTCGTCTTCGGAGCTCATGGTGTCGGCGGAGAGGCCAGCAGGCACCTGGTTCCAGCTCCCGCGCTTCTTCGCAGGTGCGCTGCCGGCCGGAGGACCTGGCGGCATCTGGCTGCAGGCCAATGTTTGCTGCAGCAAGGCCTCTTGGGTGGAGGTCGAGGTCACCCCTACCGGCAATGTATTCCTCGTGGGTGGCAGTCGTTCGCTTGCGCGCGCGGCCTGCAGGGGAGGTGCACCCTCCATTTTAGGCACGACGGGGCGACGACCCTCTACTTCAGGGTCTTCGGTGAAGACGGCTGGCGTCTGGGGTGCTACCCCGAGGACAACGACGGCGGCGGCGAGCACCCCTCGGACGGCGACGGCCGATGCGGTGGCCTCCTTGGTGGTGAACTTGCCCTTGGTGACGACCGCGACACCTCCAGCAGTGGCGACTCTTCGTCCAGGCGGGGCACGAGTGATGATGACTACGACAAGCCATCGCGCCCACACTCAGGAGGACGTCGAGCCACCTTATCCTCACGCTCCAGTGAAGCAAGAGGAAGACTCCGACTGAGCGCGGGCGTCGCCATGGCCGATCTTTTGGAGCCGCAGCGGTCGTGAGGCCACTTTTGCTCTTTCTTTCTTCTTTTCCTGCATCATGAAATGTAGAAGGCCCTGCTAGGGCACGTAATGAACCATGGCGCATGCGCTGTCTATGTTAACACTTTTATTCCGTATGTTAGCATTCGTGTTGCCACCAATTGACAGGCTCTTGTTGATTGTGATTAGGGTAACTTAGCTTGGTGTGCTTGTGGTAGATTCCTGCGCCGCGAGGGCGTGTTCCTCCGGAGCTTTGGTCCCCTGCATGCCTCTCGTTCTAGAGAGATCTTGCCGGGGGTTTCCTTCTTATGGGTCCGAAGGTTCTCCAGCCTCAAGAGTCACCCAATGGCCGCGAGGTCTCCAGCGGGTCATGAGGACATGGGGCCTCTGGAGATGCCTCCCAGGGCGCCACACCCCGTGTGAGCGAAGACCGACGAGGCCAGCGGGTGTGGACTCAGGAGGGCGCACATGCCTGTTGGCTCGTTTAAGGGTGCCGCGCGAGGATTAGGACATGAAGGCTTTGGCGAGGTGTGTTCATGGGCGGACCCAGACGCACACACTGTACCCATCTCCCACTCACAAGCCGCGCGGGGAAGAGCGATGGGCAACTGCCACTCTTCCTAAGGCGAGACTCGAAACATCAAACCTGCAAGGAGAAAGATTCCCATCCCTTTCAAATAAAGATGTGAGAACTTTGAATTCCATTCCAAGAAGTGGCAAATCGGCTACAGAAAGCAAGCAAAAGAACAGTCGCGTCCGGCACCTACACTTGTCTTCTGGTCTTCTCCCGAGCGCGGAGCATGGGGCTTCCTCTAGGCGTGGGCATAGTCGTTGAAAGACAGTGTCGTCCGCGAGCGCGGAGCATGGGGCTTCCACTTGGACGTGGGTGAGAGCCCCCATGAGGCTCCAAGGCGGCACTCAGGAGACTCCGGGGCATGTACAGCCCCATTCATTATTATGTGAGACTGTCACGGGCGGAGACTTGGGTTGGTGCAAGGCGCTTGCCTATCATGGGTAGAACCTCCGAAGATGCTGGATGTTCCAGGCATTCTGGATGGGGACCCCGTCCTGCGTCTCCAGGCGCGCGACGCCAGGCCTGGAGACGTGGGCGATCCTGAACGGGCCCTCCCACATAGACGAGAGCTTCTGAAGCCCCTCCCTGGAGAGCACCCGCCTCAGGACGAGGTCACCCACCTCGAGGGTCCTGGAGCGGATGTTACGACAGTGATACCGTCGCAGCGCCTACTAGTACCTCGCAGCATGAAGTGAGGCTTGGCGGCAGCCCTCCTCCCCGAGCACGAGATCCATCCCTTGTGAGGCGTCCTGGCGTGCCTCGTCAAACGCCAAGACCCACGGGGAGCGATATTTGACCTCGTGTGGGTGGACCGCCTCGGCCCCGTAGACGAGGAAGAACGGGGTCTCGTAGGTGGGCTTAGTTGCAGTGGTGCGGATGGACCACAACACGGACTAAAGCTCACCGAGCCAACCCCTGCCACAGGCCTCTAGTTTCTTCTTGAATCTCCTCATCTTGAGGCCCCTCAGGATCTCTGCATTGGCGTGTTCGGCCTGGCCATTACTCCGTGGGTGTTTCATTGAAGTGTAGCATATATGTGTTCCAAGGTTAGCACAATATGTCCTGAAGTGATTACTTGTAAATTGAGAACCATTGTCAGTGATGATATGGTTGGGGACCCCGAAACGGCTCATGAGGCCCTTGATGAACTTGACAGCTGAACTAGTAGGGATGCTGCGCACGGGTTCCACCTCCGCCCACTTGGTGAACTTGTTGATAGCGACGTAGAGGTAGCGGTAGCCCCTGGCCCCCAGGATGTCCACCCCCCAGACCGTGCACGGCCACAAGAGCAGGATGGTCTGGAGGCCCTGAGCGGGCTGGTGGATCTGTTTGGCATGGAATTGGCGGGCCTCACAGGACCGTTATACGTCTCCAACGTATCTACTTTTCCAAACACTTTTGCCCTTGTTTTGGACTCTAACTTGCATGATTTGAATGAAACTAACCTGGACTAACGATGTTTTTAGCAGAACTGTCATGATGTTGTTTTATGTGTAGAAAAGAAAAGTTCTCGGAATGTCCTGGAAATCCACGGAGGCACTTTTCAGAATGAATAAGAATTTTTGGTGAAAGAATCAAGGCCAGGGGCCCACGGGCTGTCCACGAGACAGGGGGCGCCCCTCCTAGGGCGCGCCCTCCTATCTCGTGGGCCCCCTAGACCTCCTCCGACCTCAACTCCAACTCCATATATACCATCTCGGGGAGAGAAAAAACAAGGAGAAAGTTTCATCGTGTTTCACGACACAGAGCTGCCGCCAAGCCCTAATCTCTCTCGGGGGGGGGGGTGATCTGGAGTCCGTTCGGGGCTCCGGAGAGGGGGATTCGTCGCCGTCGTCATCATCCACCATCCTCCATCACCAATTTCATGATGCTCACCGCCGTGCGTGAGTAATTCCATCATAGGCTTGCTAGACGGTGATGGGTTGGATGAGATTTACCACGTAATCAAGTTAGTTTTGTTAGGGTTCGATCCCTAGTATCCACTATGTTCTGAGATTGATGTTGCTATGACTTTGCTATGCATAATGCTTGTCACTAGGGCCCGAGTGCCATGATTTCAGATCTGAACCTATTATGTTTTCATGAATATATGTGTGTTCTTGATCCTATCTTGCAAGCCTATAGTCACCTATTATGTGTTATGATCCGACAACCCCGAAGTGACAATAATCGAGATACTTCTCGGTGATGACTGTAGTTTGAGGAGTTCATGCATTCACTATGTGTTAATGCTTTGGTCCGGTTCTCTATTAAAAGGAGGCCTTAATATCCCTTAGTTTCCGTAAGGACCCCGCTGAACACGGGAGGGTAGGACAAAAGATGTCATGCAAGTTCTTTTCCATAAGCACGTATGACTATTTACGGAATACATGCCTACATTACATTGATGAATTGGAGCTAGTTCTATATCACCCTATGTTATAACTATTGCATGAGGAATCGCATCCGGCATAATTATCCATCACTGATCCATTGCCTACGAGCTTTTCACATATTGTTCTTCGCTTATTTACTTTTCCGTTGCTACTGTTACATCTACTACAAAAACCCCAAAACATTTATCTTTACTTTTGCTACCGTTACCTTTATTATCATACCACTTTTGCTACTAAACACTTTGTTGCAGATACTAAGTTATCCAGGTGTGGTTGAATTGACAACTCAACTGCTAATACTCAAGAATATTCTTTGGCTCCCCTTGTGTCGAATCAATAAATTTGGGTTGAATACTCTACCCTCGAAAGCTGTTGCGATCCCCTATACTTGTGGGTTATCAAGACTAATTTATGGTGCCATTGCCGGGGAGCATAGCTCTATTCTCTGAGTCACTTGGGATTTATATCTGTTGATCACTATGAAGAACTTGAAAGACGCTAAAACCAAGATCTATCCCTCAACTACGAGGGGAGGTAAGGAACTGCCATCTAGCTCTGCACTAGATTCTCCTTCTGTTATGAGTAAGTTTGCGACACCTGAACTTGCTACTACTATGAATTCTGATATATCGCATGTTGATGATGCCACTTCTGCTATGCATGATGAAACTACTTCTGTGCGTGATACTAATTTACCATTAGGTGAATTTCTTAATGAACAACTTGCTAGATTTAGGGGGAATGAAATTACTGAAGATCCTATTACTGATGATAGTGATGATGAACGTTCCCCCAATGATTATGTATTACCTGTTGTTCCTAAGGGTTATGTTATGAATTAAAAAGCTGCTATGGAAATACTTGCTTGCAATGATAGAAATGATCTTAAGAAATTATTAGCTAAATGGAAGCAGCAGTCTCTTAATGCTAGAATGAAATCCGATCCTGCTTTTGCTACTTCACCTATCTGTGTTACTGATAAGGATTATGAATTCTCTGTTGATCCTGATATTATTACTTTAATTGAATCTGATCCTTTTTATGGCCTTGAATTTGAAAATGTTGTGGCACATCTTACCAAGTTGAATGATATAGCCACCCTATTTACTTATGATGAGAAGTCTCGTTATTTATATATCCTTAAGATATTTCCGTTCTCATTAAAGGGTGATGCTAAGACTTGGTATAATTCTCTTGCTCCGGGTTGTGTGCGTAGTCCCCAGGATATGATTTATTACTTCTCTGCTAAATATTTCCTTGCTCATAAGAAACAAGCTGCCTTGCGGGAAATATATAATTTTGTGCAAATGAAAGAAGAGAGTCTCCCACAAGCTTGGGGGAGGCTTCTCCGGTTACTTAATGCTTTGCCTGATCATCCTCTTAAGAAAAATGAAATACTTGATATCTTTTACAATGGACTAACCGATGCTTCCAAGGACTACTTGGATAGTTGTGCTGGTTGTGTTTTCAGGGAAAGAACAGTCGACGAAGCTGAAATATTATTGAATAAAATGTTGACTAATGAAAATAATTGGACTCTTCCCGAGCCAGTTCCTGAAGTAATTCCTGAACCAATTGAGCCAACTCCTGAGCCTATTCCTAAACCCACTCCGAAGAAGAGAGGTGTTTTATTTCTCAGTCCTGAAGATATGCAGGAGGCAAAAAAATCAATGAAAGAAAAAGGTATTAAAGCTAAAGATGTTAAGAATTTACCTCCTACTGAAGAAATACATGGTCTGAATATACCGCCTGAAGAACCACATTGTCTTGATAACCCGACACAGGTAATGAAGGTAAATTCTCTCTATAGATATGATAAAGTTGAAATACCCTCTACTAAATTTCATAGCCCATGCTTAGATGAATTTCATGACTTTATGGCTAGACAAGAAAGTTTTAATGCTTATGTTGGTAGAGAGTTAAAGAATAATGCTTTCGAGATAGGACGCGTAGGTGATAATCTGGCTAGAGTTAAAGATGAACTTCACCGCGTTAGCAAATATGCTTCTATGGTTGCTACTCAAGCTGAGCAAGTACTTAAAGCTCAAAATGATTTGCTTGAGAAATTGAATAATAAAAATGACTTTGCGGTTAGAGTGGCTACTAGAACTGGTAGAATGACTTAGGAACCTTTGTATCCTGAAGGCCACCCTAAGAGAATCGAGCAAGATTCTCAGAGAAATAATTTAGAGGCACCTAGTTCTTCTAAGAAGAAGAAAAAGAAAGACGATAGGACTTTGCATGCTTCTAATGAACCTATTGTAGACACACCTGAGAATGCCAATGATATTTCTATTTCTGATGCCGAAACACAATCAGGTGATGAACATGAACCTAGTGATAATGTTAATGATAATGTTCATGTTGATGCTCAACCTAGCAAAGACAATGATGGAGAGATTGAACCTATTGTTGATCTTGATAAGCCACAATCAAAGAATCAACGTTATGATAAGAGAGATTTTGTTGCTAGGAAGCACGATAAAGAAAGAGAACCATGGGTTCAGAAACCCATGCCCTTTCCTCCTAAACCATCCAAGTCAAAGGATGATGAGGATTTTGAGCACTTTGCTGAAATGATTAGACCTATTTTCTTACGTATGCGCTTAACTAATATGCTTAAAGTAAATCCTTATGCTAAATATATGAAGGATATCATCACAAATAAAAGAAAGATACTGGAAGCTGAAATTTCCACCATGCTTGCTAATTACACTTTTAAAGGTGGAATACCAAAGAAACTTGGAGATCCAGGTGTTCCAACTATACCATGTTCCATTAAAAGAAATTATGTTAGAACTGCTTTATGTGATCTTGGAGCCGGTGTTAGTGTTATGCCTCTCTCTTTATATCGTAGACTTGAATTGAATAAGTTGACACCTACTGAAATATCTTTGCAAATGTCTGATAAATCAACTGCTATACCCGTCGGTGTTTGTGAGGATGTGCCTGTTGTGGTTGCAAATGTCACTATCTTAACGGACTTTGTTATTCTTGATATTCCCGAGGACGATAGCATGTCTATTATCCTTGGTAGACCTTTTCTTAATACCGCAGGGGCTGTTATTGATTGCAACAAAGGCAATATCACTTTTCATGTTAACGGTAATGAGCATACGGTACACTTTCCAAGGAAACAATCTCAAGTTCATAGCATCAATTCTATTGAAAAAGTTCCAACTATCATTTTTGGAGGTTTTGAATTTCCTCTCCCTACTATCAAGAAAAAAGTATGATATTCTTATTGTTGGGGATTTCCATATCCCCGTTGAGGTAACTTAGTGTTATTCGAAATTTCTCTGGTTCCGTGTTAATCGGAATGAGTTTGTTAACAAGACTTGATCAACCTTATTAGTGGATTCATTTTGATGATCACGAGATGGATGAAACTAGAAGGCACAACCTTCTGTACCCTCTTTTTACTTTCTATTATTTAGAATAAATAAAGCAAAACTAGTATTATCTGTCTGTTTTCTGAATTATCCGTGCATTAAAAAATAGTCCGAAAATAAAAGTGCTCGAAATGCCCTGCAAATTTAGTATGATTTTTTCTAGAATATTTGAGGATTTTAGGCACTGAAGACACTGCAGGAGGGCCAAGCACCAGGCCACGAGAGAGGAGGGCGCGCCCCCCCCTATAGGGCGCGCCCCCTGTCTCGTGGGCCCCTGGTGGCTCCCCTCCACTTATGCCAGCACCCACACACATCATCTTCTACCCAAAAAAATCCCCATCCAGCTCAAGCACGAGTTCTAGCTCGTTTTGCTGCGATTTTCGATCTCTTAGCTCAAACCTCCATTCGCATAACTGCTTTGGGAGATTGTTGCTTGGTATGTGACTCCTCCGTTGGTCCAATTAGTTTTGTTCTAGTGCTTTATTCATTGCAAATTTTTGCTGCATAGGTGACCATGTTCTTGAGCTTGCATGTTAAATTTTTGAGGTCCCAAGCAATTCCAATGCATGATATATGCTCTAGGCACTTGTAGGAGTAGTTGCTATCAATATTGTTTAGTTTTATTCACTTTTATTTTGAAGTTACTAAAATTTCAGAAATTTTCAGAAAAACAAAAATGCTTAGAAGAATGTACCAAGGTGGTTCCTCGGCAAAGAAAGGGCCTAGGATTGCTATACGTGAACAAGATGTTAATTTGCCAAGGGACGCAAATGTACGGGCTTGCGAGTGGCCATCCGATGATTTTATGGTCGAAGCAGGCTTCAAGGAGGAATTTGACGCGTATGTGCGTAATGCCGAGCTGGAGGACTTCTTACAAGATAAGTGTCCTCAATATTATCAATTGACTGATTCCTTTGTGCAGAGGTTCGAATATATTTCTTCGCGTAATTCTCCTAGTGTTATGTTTGATATTTATGATACATCTTATACCATGGATTTAGAGGATTTTACAACTGCTTGCAAACTCCCGCAGTGGGGTAATATTAATGATCCTCCCAAATCTGAAGTTAGAAATTTTCTTGCTAGTATTACTATGGGAGAATCTAGGGACGTAACACAAGCTACCATAGGGAGCATTCATTTTTCTGCTATACATTACTTTGCTCTCTTTACTGGTAGATGCATTAACGGTAAGGACGAAGTATGTCACATGTGTGCCCCTGATCTTTGTGTCTTCAAGAGTGCTGTGTCAGGTTATAGAGGTTATAACTTGGGGGCAATAGTTGCACGTGGGTTGCATAATAATAATAGAAGGGGATATTTCTTTGGAGGAATTTATGCAACCCGTGTGGCTAATTTTCTTAATATAGCTCCACGAGAGGGGGACATGATTGTACCTCCTGTTTATTTGGATAAAGAAGCTATGTTTGACCATCATTTTCTTGAGAGGAATGAACAATTCCTCCATTATCTACTAACCTATAACAGACGCAACGTCGTCCCTGTTACTCTTGCTGCTCCATACCTTTTTGATTATCAGACAAAAGGAAGATATGTTGTCACCAGGGAAGAAGCCACTGAATATGAGAGGGGAATGGAGGCAGCTCGCCAACACGTTGCTGCTCAGGAGGCGGTTGCCTCTTCATCTTAGTACTACCCCAGTTTCACTTGTGGATATCAGCCAGGCGGTCACTAGTATTAGACCAACTTAGGCCAAAAGCCTAAGCTTGGGGGAGTACGTATTTCTCACCGACTTTACATTCATGTTCACACACTAGTCGTCGGTGCTCATACTCTTTTATTGTATTATCCATGCTAGTTTAAATTTCTTTTTCTAGTTTTCTTCTTGTGTGTTTGATAAACCTTAAGAAAAACCAAAAAAAATAGTTAGTTTAATTTCCTTGCTTGTAGTAGAAATTAAAATGAAAACCCAAAAAGATTTATCGTTCTTCTTTTTACTTGTTGGGAGCTTGCCCGTGTAAATAGTTTTATTTTCTTTTCTTTCCTTTGGGGGTCGAGAAGACCATATTGAAAATGCTTAGTGGCTCTTATATGCATGATTGATTATTTAACTTAGAGCCCATATTACTTGTCTTCTCTCTTGAGTTGAATGCTTGCAGATTCCAGCTTAGTCCAATGCACATGCGCTCTTATTATTATACACATCATTCGGTCGTGCAAGTGAAAGGCAATAATGATGATTTATGATGGACTTGTTGGGCGGAGAAAAGCTGGTATGAACTCGACCTCTTTTGTTTTTTGTAAATATGATGATTCATCGTTCCTGAGTCAGCTATTATGAAGTAAACATATTTGCAATAACATTTAGAGATTATGGTTGCTTGTGCCATGCTTGATTAGCTATGAGTTATAATGGTTTACCTTGCATGCCAACATGCTATTAGAATGATTATGATGTGGTACGATGGGATGGTATCCTCCTTTGAATGTATTAAGTGACTCGACTTGGCACATGTTCACGCATGTAGTTGAATCAAATCAACATAGCCTTCATGATATTTATGTTCATGGTGGATTATATCCTACTCATGCTTGTATTCGGTGTGAATTAATTTTAATGCATGCTTACGGCTGTTGTCGCTCTCTCAGTTGGTCGCTTTCCAGTCTTTTGCTAGCCTTCACCTGTACTAAGCGGGAATACTTCTTGTGCATCCAAACTCCTTAGACCCGAAAGTTGTTCCATATGAGTCCACCATACCTTCCTATATGCGGTATTTACCTACCGTTCCAAGTAAATTTGTATGTGCCAAACTTCAAACCTTCAAATGAAATTCTATTTTGTATGCTCGAGCAGCTCATGTTACAACTAGGGCTGCCTATATCTTCCATGCTAGGTGGGTTATTCTCAAGAGGAGTGGACTCCACTCCTCATTCACGAGAAAGGGCCGGTAACCGGGATGCCCAGTCTCATGATCCAAAATGATCAAAGCAAATCAAAATAATTAAACAAAACTCCCCCCAGGGTTGTTGTATGTTGGAGGCACTCGTTGTTTTGAGCAAGCCATGGATTGATGCTTGTTGGTGGTTGGGGGAGTATAAACCTTTACCATTCTGTTTGGGAACTGCCTATAATGCATGTAGTATGGAAGATACAGCCATCTCATAGTTGTTGCGTTGACAACAAAAGTATGCCGCTCAAAATGTTATTCAATCTCTATTTTAAAATCGAGCTCTGACACCTCTACAAATCCCTGCTTCCCTCTGTGAAGGGCCTATCTATTTACTTTTTATGTTGAGTCATCATCCTTCTTATTAAAAGCACCCGCTGGAGAGCATACTGTCATTTGCATTCATTATTATTGGTTTATATTGGGTATGACTTGACTGGATCTCTTTTACCATGAATTACAATGTTTAGTCAGTCCTTGATCTTTAAAAGTGCTCTACATTTTTGTTTTACGGTCTTAGAAAGGGCTAGCGAGATACCATTTTGTTATATCATGTTATGATTATTTTGAGAACGTGTTGTCATCTGAGTTTTATTATTATGGCTCGCTAGCTGATTATGCTATTGATATGAGTAATTGTGAGACCTATGTGTTATCGTGAGTATGGTTAGTTCATAATATTTGCTGAAACTTGAATGCTGGCTTTTCATGTTTACAACAACAAGAGCAAACAGAGTTTGTAAAAGTTTTTCTTTATCACTTTCAGTTTATCAACTGAATTGCTTGAGGACAAATAAAGGTTTAAGCTTGAGGGAGTTGATACGTCTCCAACGTATCTACTTTTCCAAACACTTTTGCCCTTGTTTTGGACTCTAACTTGCATGATTTGAATGAAACTAACCCGGACTGACGTTGTTTTCAGCAGAATTGCCATGATGTTGTTTTATGTGTAGAAAAGAAAAGTTCTCGGAATGTCCTGGAAATCCACGGAGGCACTTTTCAGAATGAATAAGAATTTTTGGCGAAAGAATCAAGGCCAGGGGGGCCACGGGCTATCCACGAGACAGGGGGCGCCCCCCCCCCCCTAGGGCGCGCCCTCCTATCTTGTGGGCCCCCTAGACCTCCTCCGACCTCAACTCCAACTCCATATATACCGTCTCGAGGAGAAAAAAATCAAGGAGAAAGTTTCATCGCGTTTCACGACATGGAGCCGACGCCAAGCCCTAATCTCTCTCGGGAGGGCTGATATGGAGTCCGCTCGGGGCTACGGAGAGGGGGATTTGTTGCCGTCGTCATCATCAACCATCCTCCATCACCAATTTCATGATGCTCACCGTCGTGCATGAGTAATTCCATCGTAGGCTTGCTGGACGGTGATGGGCTGGATGAGATTTACCATGATGCTCACCTATTATGTGTTATGATCCGACAACCGCGAAGTGACAATAATCGGGATACTTCTCGGTGATGACCGTAGTTTGAGGAGTTCATGTATTCACTATGTGTTAATGCTTTGGCCCGGTTCTCTATTAAAAGGAGGCCTTAATATCCCTTAGTTTCTGTAAGGACCCCGCTGAACACGGGAGGGTAGGACAAAAGATGTCATGCACGTTCTTTTCCATAAGCACGTATGACTATTTACGGAATACATGCCTACATTACATTGATGAATTGGAGCTAGTTCTATATCACCCTATGTTATAACTATTGCATGAGGAATCGCATCCGGCATAATTATCCATCATTGATCCATTGCCTACGAGCTTTTCACATATTGTTCTTCGCTTATTTACTTTTCTGTTGCTACTGTTACATCTACTACAAAAACCCAAAAACATTTATCTTCACTTTTGCTACCGTTACCTTTATTATCATACCACTTTTGCTACTAAACACTTTGCTACAGATACTAAGTTATCCAGGTGTGGTTGAATTGACAACTCAACTGCTAATACTCAAGAATAATCTTTGGCTCCCCTTGTGTCGAATCAATAAATTTGGGTTGAATACTCTACCCTCGAAAGCTGTTGCGATCCCCTATACTTGTGGGTTATCAGACCGCACCAGCTCGGTGGCGTCGTTGAGCGTCGTGGTCCAGTAGAACCCGCTACGGAACACCTTTCCCGCGAGGGTGCACGACGACGAATGGTAGCCGTAATCCCCGCCAAGGATGTCAGCCAGTAATTTGTGCCCATGCTCCTTGGATATGCATCGCAATGAGACATTGTTAGGGCGCCTTCAGTAAAGCTCACCGTCCTGCATGCAATAAGCGGTGCCTGATGGGCCACATGTTCCGCATCTTCCTCCTTCTCCTGCAGGGTACCACGGAGCAGGTACACCTTGAACTCTTCGATCTAGCACCCCTCCTGAGGCTCGAGCGCCAAGAGTAGGCGGGCTCATGAGGCCATACCGTAGGCCGGGGCGGCTCTTCCCGAAGCAGCGCAAGGTCTGCAGTGGGTGGGGTTGCCGACGGTTTGAAGAGCCTTTCCTTGAAGACGCCAGGCTTGTGGGGCTCGCATCGGGACACTCTCTTGGCGATGTCATCTGCCTCCTTGTCCGTGCCATGCAGAACATGCTACAATTCCAAACCCAAGAAGCATTTCTCAATTTTACGTACCTCTTCCAGGTATGCCTCCATGTGCTCGTCCCTAGGCTTGTATTCCTTGTTGGAGAAGTTGACAAGGAGCTGAGAGTCACCCTTGATGGTAAGGCGCTTGACCCCAAGGGCTGTCGCGGCCATGAGGCCGTCGATCAGGCCCTCATATTCTGTGATGTTGTTGGAGACCTTCTCACCATGCTGAAAGCAGAGCTGCACGGCGTATCATAGCTTGTCCTGGGTTGGCGAGACGAGTGTAGGTCCAGCTCCCGCGCCCTTCCGCGCAAATGTGTCGTCGAAGTACATGACCCAACCATCGGGCACCTCGTCTCCGGGCGCGAGGGACCGGTCCTCGCCCATCCCTCGGTCAGGCGCATCCGTCCACTCCACCATGAAGTCAGCGAGGGTCATGCCCTTGATGACCCTGGTGGTGCTGAACTCCAGATGGAATGCTTGCAACTCGAAGTTCCACTCAGCAACCCTCCCCGCTGCATTGGGGCTCCGCAACACCTTCCCCAGGGGGTACGCCAAGACAACCTTGATGGGGTAGCCTTGGAAGTAGTGGTGCAACTTCCTGGAGGCGACGAGGAGCGTGAGTAGGAGCTTCTGTAGCATGGGGTAGCACGCGCTTCATGTAGTACCGTGCTGACGAAGTACATGGGGTGCTCGACGAGGGAAGAGGCGTCAGTGGCATCCTGCTCCATTTGGGACGAGGAAGCCTTAGGAGCCTTGCCGTCTGATGGAACAGCTGAGGCCTCAGGGCCACCATTCTGAGGCAGTGATGGCGCGGATGTACATGGGGCGCTATGGCGCGCATCCGCACCTGTGCGCTCCTCCCAGACCGCCACGAGCACCGCACTAGCCGAGTGGGGCGTGGCGGCCAGGTAGACCACCAAGGGCTCAAGAGGGCGAGGTGCCACCATCATTGGTGGGCCCGTGAGGTACCTCTTGAGGTCTTGAAAAGACGCTCGGCCTCTAGAGTCAACTCGAAGGGCCCCTTCCTCTTTATCAGCTTGAAGAACAGGAGGGCGCGCTCGCCAAGCTTGGAGATGAAGCGCCCCAGAGAGGTCACACAGCCTGCGAGCTTCTGCATCTCCTTGAGCGTCTACGGTGGGCTCATCTTTTCTATGGCCTTGATCTTCTCAGGATTGGCTTCGATCCCTTTGTGCGACACCAGGAAGCCCAACAACTTGCCGGACGGAACACTGAACACGCATTTCTTTGGGTTTAGCCTCAGGTTCACCTTACGCAGGTTGGCGAACGTTTCCTCCAGGTCTTCGACAAGGGTCCTCGCCTCCCGCAATTTGACCATTATGTCATCGACGTATTCCTCGGCGTTCCTCCTGAGCTGCTGGCCCACAATGATGTGCATCAATCGCTGGAAAGTTGCGCCAACGTTACGCAGTCCAAAGGGCATGCAAGTGTAGAAGTACACCCCACTTGTGGAGAGGAAGGTCGTCTTATCAACGTCCTGCACCGCCATCTTGATCGTATCCTGAGAAGGCGTCCAAGAAGCACATCAGGTCGCACTCGGCAATGAAATCAATGATCTGACCGAATGCGCGGAAAGGGGAAAGGGTACTGAGGGCAAGCTTTATTGAGACTCATGAAGTTGACACACATGCGCTCCTTTCCGCCCTTCTTGGGGACAATGACTGGGCTGGCCAGCCAATCCGGGTGTCTGACCGCTCGGATGATGCCGGCTTCTTGCAGCTTGCGGACCTCCTGGACGATGAACGACTACTTCTCCTAAGCCTGCCATCAGGCCTTCTGCTTTATCGGGCGCGCGCTGCGGCACACCGTCAAGTGGTGTTTGATGACATCTCGCGGAACACCAATCAGATTTGTTGCCTCCCGTGCGAACACATTCCTATTCGCGCGGAGGAAACTGCCCAACGCCTCTTCTTGCTCCGGGGGGAGGCTAGCGCCTATGATGAAGGTGGGGCCTGATCGTCCGTCGTTGACAGTCACCTACTTCGTCTTGGCTCGGTCTTGGGAGAATAGTTGCTTCTTCTTCGCGGACGCGGCCTCTGGGATCTCTGGAGCGCCCTAAGTGTCTGGCCACGCGGCTGTTGCGGCCTTGGAAGCGAGCTTGAGGGCCATGAGTGCGCCCTTGGTGTCCCCCACCACGGTGATGATGTCGCTGCTCCCCGACATCTTGACGATGTTGTAGCCGGGGTGCATCACCACCATGATCTTGGCAAGGGCCAAATACACAAGGATGGCGTTGTACGGGAGGAGGATGCGGGCGACATCGAAGTCGATGAGCTCGGTGCGGTAGTTGTAGCGTGTTCTGATGGTGACGAGGAGGCGAATCTGCCCCAGGGAAGTGGCGGAGCTGCCGGCCACCCCCGCGAAGGGCCTGGTGGGCGCGAACTGGTCATAAGGCACTTGGAGCAGGTCAAAGGCTTCCACCAAGATGGCTTCCACCAAGAGGACATTGAGGCCAGCACCGCCATCGATGAGGGTCCTGGTAACCACGACGTTGCTGAAGGTGGGCGTACACAACATGGGGAGCGCCCCGACACCGGTCGTGGTCTTGGGGTGATCTCTAGAGTCGAAGGTGATGTCGGAGGAGCTCCACGACGCGGGCGAGCGGCCGGCACCTGTCGGAAGAGCTGCTTGACCCGCCAAGAATGTCTGCAACAGCGTGGGGTGCTGGTACCGCAAAGCGCGTGATGAATAGGTCACGCGGCTTCTCCTAGGAGGCTACCGAAGACTTCGGCAGGTTGAGCATCCAGGAGCGTGGCACGCCCGTGAGAGCCATAGGGAGCCAGTTCACCATGACCTTGTCGTCGCCGCCCGTCTCCCGGATGGCCTGTGTGTACAGCCGGAGGAACTCCTCGGGGTCTGCCGCGCCATCGTACGGCGGGGGCAGCACCGACCTGAACTTATCCGGCCACTGCACCAGTCTCAGGCTGGGGGTAAACGCCCGGGGGCCTACAGCGCCTCCATAGGTGGGTTCGACGATGACATTCGTCCTGCCATCCTGGCGGTCTTGGTCTTGTAGCACAGAAATGGAAACCTTTGCCATATTCCTTGGGAACCCACGCCTGCGCTTGCCTCCTTAGCACCAAAGAGGAAACTCCTTCCTCTGCACCCGCTGGCGCCCGCCTGGTCTTGGTCGTCATGGCTTGCTTGATGGTAACCTCATGAGGTTCGGTACCTGCATAGAAATCTCTGCTCCTCAGGAGGCAACCTGGGGAGGCCACCCTCTCAGGAGGTCTTGGTGTCGTCCACCTCGCGAAGCTTGGCCCCTCGCGAGGGTCTTGTTTTGATGGTCTTGTAGATAGGCTGTACCAGGCCGTTGATGGTGCCACGCCGTGGGCCGCAGGCAGACAAGTCTGGGTAACTTGGTTCCCAGAACACCGACAGTTAACATGCATGTTCTTGTGGTTATGCATGAACCTACATATTGTCTTGGCCATTTTGACTATCACACAAACCTCAGGAAATTTATCTATATTTTTTTAACATAAGATTGACACTGTATGCAACACATAATTGCCAAACAATATGAGAGTATTGTGGTTCTCAAGGGTTTTGCAAGCTTTCTTACTATTCGACCCATTATAAGTTACAATTTGAAATATATGCTCATGGTCTATCTCTTCTACAACCTTTGCAATCTCTATGTGGATAAATTTTACCAAATTATGTAAAATGCTTATTCCTAATAAGAACATAAGCAAGTATTGTAAGAACATATGTAAAATGCATATACCTAATTAGAACAAAGCAAGTATTGTAAGAACATAAGACAATTATAGAACAAGTCCAAGTGTTTCAAGAAGCAAGAATTATAAGAGTACAAGAACTCATGAACATGAAGGTACAATTAATTTGTCTACATCAATTACGCTGATGCATATAGCTAAGATACATGTAGCTCATTGCTAGCTCTGACATGCCTATGCATTCACATGCTTTCATAGTCTACCTTCACATGATTGCATACATGTAGTGGGAGCAATGCATGTTACATGTCTTTCCAAAGCTTTACTTATTACTCTTCATACCCTTATCTAAAGTTTTGATGTATGTTGTCATCAATTACCAAAAAGGGGGGGGTTGAAAGCACAAGTGCTCCCTGGGTGATTTTGGTAATTAATGTCAACATGTCTTGTTGGACTAATATTTTCATCTAGTACATTTCAGAAAGTTCAACAACGGCATGGCATGGACAAGAGGATGTGGAACCCCTTCAAGGTGCTAAGGACAAACATTGGAAAAATCTCAAGACTCTTCATTTCTATTTTTGTGATCCAAGCTCACATTGAGTCCATAGGAAAAACCAATATTATTAAAAGGGGATGAGGTGTTGCTTAATGGTCTACTTGCTCAAAGTGCTTAGTGATATGCTCCAAAGCCCTCAACCACTTTCTCAAACCAAAATATGTCCTAAACCTAAAGTCAAATTCGGCCCCGCCGATTTGATCCATCCGGCGCCACCAAGTTCACTTGACATAGCCACTGACAGAAACCCTAATCAATTCGGTCTCACCCATAGGATCTCAGTCTCACCGAGATGGGATTGCAAACTCTCTGTTTCCCTTCGTAATGTTTCGGTCTTACCGAAAGGAGCGATCGGTCCCACCGAGTTTACCTGGCCAACTCTCTATTTTCTTATTGTTGAAATTGGTCTCACTGAGCTCATGCAATCGGTCACACTGAGATGAGGTTTTGCCCTAACCCTAGTGCATCAATCCCACCGAGTTGATCATGTTGGCCCATCAAGAATCCTAAAATTCACATTTTGAATTGAGTCGGTCTCACCAAGTTCACCTATTCGGTCTGACCGAGTTGGGTCAAATGTGTGTAACGGTTAGATTTTGTGTGGAGGCTATATATACCCCTCCACCCCCTTCTCTATTCAAAAAAGAGCCATCAGAACATGGATACACTTCCACTACTCATTTTCTAAGAGAGAACCACCTACTCATGTGTTGAGACCAAGACATTCCAATCCAACCACAAGAATCTTGATCTCTAGCCTTCCCCAAATTGATTTCCATTCAAATCATCATTCCACCATAGCCAAATCTGTGAGAGAGAGTTGAGTGATGGGGAGACTATCATTTGAAGCACAAGAGCATGGAGTTCGTCATGAACACACCATTTATTACCTTTTGGAGAGTGGTGTCTCCTAGATTGGTTCGGTATCACTTGGGAGCCTTCGTCAAGATTGTGGAGTTGAACCAAGGAGTTTGTAAGGGCAAGGAGATCGCCTACTTCGTGAAGATCTACCCAAGTGAGGAAGTCCTTCGTGGGCGATGGCCATGGTGGGTTAGACAAGGTTGCTTCTTCGTGGATCGTTCGTGGGTGGAGCCCTCCATGGACTCGCGCAACCGTTACCCTTCGTTGGTTGAAGTCTCCACCAACGTGAATGTACGATAGCACCACCTATCGGAACCACAACAAAAATCTCCGTGTCTCCAATTGCGTTTGCACACTCCAATCCCATCCCTTTACTTTATTGCAACTTACATGCTTTACTTTCTACTCTCATATACTCTTGACATGCTTGCTTAAAATGTATTGTGAATGCTTAAACTTGTGCTAAAACTCCAACTCAACTTGAAGAACTTAAAAACTGTTACTTTTGCTTGTTGAGGGTCTAATCACCCCCCTCTAGACGCCTCTTCTCAATCCTTTCAGAACCTATAAAGGATGTGAGTTTATCCAGGATCCTCACTCTCATGAAAGTTATTCTGGCGATAAAACATGTTTTCATCTAAAATTGCTTTTACCCAACTACTTTATTTGTCAAAGAAAATTAGCTTTTATGCAAATGAGCCATACAACCTTCATTTGATGCCACATGTAGCTATTGGGTCCTTCCCTGAGGGAGGTGTGTTGAGTACTTAATGTACTCATGGAAATACTTTTGTTGAACAATAGAGATCTATGAAAACGAGGTCATCGACTACGACTATTACGATGATCTCGAGGAGTCAGGTCACGTTGACTAGGTCGACTGCCCGTGGATGAGATGGAGTCGCTACATATTTTTATATTCTGCTGTGTTTCTGATTGTAATAAATGTCATGAGACATTCCACTATGTATGCCTTCTAGCAAGAGTTATTTAACTTATACTTGTTTTAAATGTTCTGGAATGATATCATTTTGTTGTGTTGTCAAGTTGATCCTGTATTGAAAAATATACAAAGAAGGTTTTGAAATAATTTTCGAGTTCTCGTAGAAGTGGTATCAGAGCCGACGTCGACCAAGCGACATGGCCATAGTTAGAAATGGAAAGCCTTGGGACTTATTTTGCAAAATATTGTTTTATATTTTTTCATTATTTCGCTCCTATATTATATTGTTAAAATTGTTTACCGATTCTCTTCTTATTCAAATATGTAGATGGTAATATCATCCTCACGCTGGATTGAACAGTTTGGCAACCTTGGTCGTCAGTTTCGGGATATGCTCACATGCTCGGGCTTCAACAAGGATCTGGTGGTTTCCACACACTCCTACCGCATGATCGGGGGCGAGGAACGTTTCAAAGTAAAGTTGGTGTTGTATCCGAGGATGGAACAGACCAGCACTAACCAATTCACAGACGATGGAGAAGACTTCCTAGATGGTGTCATTCAAGTTTCTCATCAGGCAATGCATCAGATAGCCGTACTTCATCAGGACAAGCTGAAGCACACCCTGTTCCGGTAATACACTTTTTGTATCAGGGACGGAGCGGGTCAGCAGATCTTGGCGTACATGGAGCAGGTTGATCCCCACAATCATTTTTATGGCTTCACTTATCTTTGAACTTGTGCAAAACCTTCGTATTACTACGACTATGCGAAAGAGAATCGTCAATGCTTAGAGTTTTACTAGGAGCATGTGGAGACACTTTATGAGAGGTTTGTGGAGGCAAACACTTCCTTAGCTACTGCCCATGAAGCACATGAGGCTGTTGACGCAATTGCTGAGCAGGGTATCATCATGACGAATGCTAGCTTGCCATGGAGAAGGTGACCAACATGAGATGCCAACAGAGGACCGTACACCTCCTCCACGACAGAGGCTTCATCCATGCATCAGGTTATGTGAACGAACAAGAGCGCCCCGGCGAAGAAGCATCGCCCGACACGTCGCGCCATTGCACCTTCAGCATCGCCCGCACTTCTAGCACCACCGACTTGTGAGCAACAGCTCGACGACACCGAGGAGAAGGAGATTGAGCCTGAGGAGAGAGTTCCTGCTACGCCAAAGGGGACATCATCACCACCGTTTGATCTTCTCTTTGCACCAGTACCTACCCATCCATACGATGGATCGGAGCAGCATGGATATCTTAGCAAGCAGATGGTTTATAGGAACCATGAGTGATATCTACGATGATGCAAGTGAACGCTAGTTTTTTTCAAGTTTGTTATGTCCATGGTAGACTATAGGAAACAAACAACTAAACTCCAAATAAAAAATCCAATTAAAACACTCAATCACACAAGTATTGGATAATGTTCACTCGCGACATCATAAATATCACGCATGGTTCCTATAGACCATCCACTCGCTAAGATATCCGTGCTGCTCTTGTCCATCATACGATGGGTAGGTGTTGGTGTAAAGCGAAGTTCGAATGGTGGTGATGATGTCCCCTCTTGCGTAGCAGGAACTCTCTCTGCAAGCTCAAACTCCGCCTCCTCGGTGTCGTCGAGCTGCTCCTCATGAATCGGTGGCGCTAGAAGTCCGAGCAATGCTGAAGGTGCAATGGCACGACGTGTCAGGCGACGCTTCTTTGCTGGGGGCGCTCTTCTTCGTTCACATAACCTTGATGCATGGATGAAACCTCTGCCGGGAGGAGGTGTATGTTCCTCTGGTGGCATCTCCTGCTGGTCACCTTCTCCATGGCAAGCATAGCATTCGTCGTGATGATACCCTGCTTTGCAACTGCCTCAGCGGCCTCCTGTGCTTCATGGACAATAGCTAAGGAAGTGTTCGCCTCCACAAACCTCTCCTCAAGTTTCTCCACATGCTCCTAGTAAAAATCTAAGCGTTGACAATTCTCTTACATCATAGTTGTAGTAATAACAAGGTTTTGCACAAGTCCAAAGATGAGTGAAGCCATACGAATGATTGTCGGATCAACCTCCTCCATTTACTCCAAGCTCTACTGAATTGCTTTGTCCCTAATATGAAAAGTGTAGTACCAGAAAGTGGTGTGCCTCGGCTCATCCTGATGAAGTCCGGCTATCTGATGCATCGCCTGATGAACAACTCAAATGACAGCATCCAGGAAGTCTTCTCCATCGTTTGTGAATTGGTAATCGCTAGTCTGTTCAATCGTCGGATACAACACCAACTTGAATTTGAAATTTTCCTCGCCACAGATCATGCGGTAGGAGTATGCGGAAACCACTGGATCCTTGTTGAAGCCCAAGGATGTGAGCATGTCCCGAAACTGACGACCGAGGTTGCCAAACTGCTCAATCCAGCGTGTGGATGATATCACCATCTCCATATTTGAATAAGAAGAGAATCAATAAACAATTTTAACAAGAGAATATAGGAGCAAAATACTAAAAAATATAAAACAATATTTTGTAAAATAAGTCCTAAGGCTTTCCATTTATAACTATGACCACGTTAGTAGGTCGACATCGGCTCTGATGCCACTTCTACGAGAACTCGTAAATTATTTTCAAATCCTCATGTGTATGTTTGTCAATCCAGTATCAACTTGACAACACAACGAAATGGTATCAATGCAGAACATTTAAAAAAGTATAAGTTTAATAACTCTTGCCATAAGGCATACAATCAGAAACACGGTGAAATATTAAAATACGTAGCGACTACATCTCAGCACAGGCAGTCGGTGCAGTCAACGTGACCTGACTCCTCAAGATCATCATAATAGTCATAGTCGATGCCCTTATTTTCATATATCTCAACATGCCTCCCTCGGGGAAGGACCCAATAGCTACATGTGGCATCAAATGAAGGTTGTATGGCTCATTTGCATAAAAACTAATTTTCTTTGACAAATAAAGTAGTTGGATAAAAGCAATTTTAGATGAAAACATGTTTTATCACCAGAATAACTTTCATCAAAGTGAGGATCCTCAATCAACTCACGTCCTTGACAGATTTGGGAACTCCTCCCTTGTTGCATAAGCATGCATCCCAAACCTTGTTGAGAAGCATCACAATAAACGTCAAAACCTTGCTAAATATCTGCAATACCAGTACTGGACCAGTTGTCAACCTCCTCTTGAGTTCTTGGAAACTCACTTCACAAGCTTTTGACCACTCGAACTTTTTATCCTTCTTTAACAACTGAGTCACGGGCCTTGAAATCCGGGCAAAATCTTCTACTAATACTCGGCTAGTCCAAGGAAACTACGTATCTCTGACACATTCTTGGGTTGCTTCCAGCTAGGTACTGCTTCCATGTTTGCTGGATCCATGTCAACTCCTTCGGCTGAGATGACATGTCCTAGAAAGTCCACTTTTTTCAACCAGAATCCACACTTACTGAACTTGGCATAGAGTTGATGAGCCCTTAGCCTCTCCTAAACCACTTGAAGGTGTTTCTCATGCTCTTCTTCACTCCGGGAATAGATCAAAACATCATCGGCAAACACTACAACAAACTTATTTAGGCAATCAATGAATACTCTATTCATGAGATACATGAAGTAAGATGGTGCATTTGTAAGTCCAAATGACATTACCAAAAACTCATACAGACCATATCGAGTAACAAAGATGGTCTTGGAACATCTTATGGGCGACCCTTCAGCTGGTGGTATCTTGATCTGAGATCTATTTTGGAAAATAGACATGCTCCCTTCAACTGTTCAAACAAGTCATTAATCCTTGGTAAGGGATACTTATTCTTAATAGTTGTTGCATTCAGCGCTTGGTAATCCACACACATGTGCATGCTACCATCTTTCTTTTTTACAAATAGCACAGGTGCGCCCCATGGTGATGTGCTCAGCCTAATATAACCCTTCTCTTCTAGCTCCTGAATTTGCTTCTTTAACTCAGCTAATTAAATCGTTGTCATTTTATAGGGTCTCTTTGCAATAGGAGCAGTGCCCGGTATTAACTCAATGACAAACTCAATCTCATTGTCGGGTGGCAATCCAGGCAATTCTCCGGAAAGAGATCCGGATACCTCTTCACTACTCAAACGTCCTCAACCATTAACTCCTTGACTTTGTTCAACATGGAATCAACCTCGAGTGTATATTAAGCACATTGTGAGTTTGGGACTTTAGTTTAGACGTTCTAGTTCTACTCTTGTGAGTGCTTTCTCTGATGCTGACTGCGCAGGCTATAGTGACGACAGAAAATCAACTGGAGGTTTTGCTATCTTTTTTCGTTCTAATCTTATTTCTTGGAGAGCCAGGAAACAAGAAACAGTGTCAAGGTCAAGTACATAAGCTGAGTACAAATCCTTGGCAAATGCTACTGCTGAAATTATGTGGTTGGAATATTTGCTTACAAAATTGGGAAGAAAACAGCAACGCTCTTCCTGTCTACGGTGTGACAACTTAGGTGCGACTTATCTATCTGCTAACCCAGTCTTCCATGCCAAAACAAAATACATTAAGATTGATTTTCATTTTGTTCGAGAAAGGGTTGCGGAGAAGAAGTTAGAGATAAGATTTATTCCTTCCAAAGATCAAGTAGCAGATGGTTTTACAAAAGCATTGCGAGTCAAGTCATTTGTATAGTTCAAGAACAATCTTAACCTAGGATAGTTGAAACTAAGGAGGGTGTTAGAACTAGAGTCCTGTACGCATGTAATCTCAACTCCCGATCTATCTCCTCCCTTAAACCTCTCGTACTATCTTCTGTAACTGCCTGTATCTCTAGCGATCAAGCATTGCTTGTAAGCCACGACAAGGCTTCTGTCATCGATCAATAAAACCTCACGCGGCTCCTCTGCGGAGTAGTAGGAACACCTCCACAAGATCAATCTTACAACATGTAGTAGATGCTCATAGGTAACACAGCACCACAAACAAGTCCCGTGTAGGGTTTTCTATTGGTCTTGATCTAGCTTGTCTGCTGCTGACTACGCGTTCGGTTTTTCTATTGCTCTAGCTTAGCTACTAAGTAAGTATTTTGAATGCACCTACATGCATGGCGCCCTGGGTTACGGCGTCATGCTAAAGCATAGCGCCTTCCCAGGGGCTTCATGCTATTGTGTCCGGACCGACGTGGCACGGTGAGCGTCGATTCATGACGCCCTTGACCAAGACGTCATGTTGTTTAGCATGACGTCCCGGGCCCGGATGTCATGCAAAAGAACCATTTTGTGAAATATTTTTAAAAGAGATTCATTTTTTGCTGAACTTTATAAAAAGGGCCAGTTCTATCGTTTTTCACCACCGCATGCATCGCCCTATGGGTTGTCCTCCGTGACCTCCTGCCAGACCTACCACGGTGACATCCGTGACCTCCTGCATGCCTGCTATTCCCTGTTACAGCCTAGGAGCTGCCCTGTTTGTCTCCATAAATTACCTTGCCTAATTAACCTAACACTGTATTCTTCTGCTGGCTAGGATACTACATGAATCTTCAAATCGCTTAACGGATTCGATAAGTGGGTGTCGGGGCACCCCGGATGTTATTTTAACTTTTAGATGTGGCTAAATCTTAGTCGACTGAGGCTTAACCAAGCCTCAGTCAAGTAACATAACGTATAAAAAAGAAGAAAGAAGTTTTTTTTTAAATATACAGATCTCCATGTAGGATCTCACGAATATAGGGTTGACTAAGACTTCCTTAATTCTGAGTTGAGTGGTATTTAGCAATCCCGTTTCATTTTTTAGAATGAAAACTACAAGCCCATGAAACAGGTGAGTCCCGTCATGTTGGTTTATAGTGCTTGAACAAGAGCAGCAGTAGCGCACGTACATCAAAACTAGCAAAGAAGCACACATGCAGGCAGCTTAATAGATCCGGGCGTACGTGAGCTACTTGCGCTAGCTTGGGCTAAGATCAATTTGATCAAGCCGCCTAGATCGGAACTGCTCCCGCTACCCACGGAACGTCTCGTAACTTGCGATCTAGAAAATGGAACGTCTAGTTTCAACAAAAAAAAATGGAACGTCTCGTAAGAGTATGTACCTTCCCAATCAAGAGTTCGCTCTCCATGCTGCTGTCGATGCTCCGTGCTCCTGCCTCCGTTTAACTGGTCCGCTCCTTTGCCGCAGCCGTCGAGCACCATGCCGTAACCTTGGAGAAGCAACAGAGAGGAGATGGATGGGGTGGAGGGAGCTAGCTGACCCTGGATGCGGAGCACCTTGGCCGGAGAACGAGAGGTTCACCGTGTGCAGCGGCGGCGTCGCACACAAGAGGAGAACGAGAGGAAATGAGGTTTCTAGGGTTAGGTGCGCTCGGTCTCCTGGTTTTGTCTCAGATCCACGGTAGGAACTCTCTGGAAGTTGGGTTGGGCCAAAAAAGAAAAAAAAATCGGCCCGAAATTATTTGGTCGAAAGGGAACATATGACGGGCCAAGGCAAGATGCCTGAAAATCGGACGAAAATCAAAATTTTATCGTGGCTCCGTGGACAGCTTTTGTCTTGGATGGATTGACAACGTGGGCGGGCATGATTATCAGTCGTGTGGCAATGTCCATGTTAGAGTCATGCGCGTCAGCATCGTCTTCGTTGGGTCATCAAGTGGTGACGGTAGAACATGTGACATCATTTTGGTGTTGCTTTCTCGGCTATCTGATCTCATCTTTCAGGTGAAAACGCTAGGACTGACCTTAATTCTTTTGTATCAAGCAATACTGTTTCACGTTATTCCTTTGTTGAAAGCATTGCGTTGTGTTTGTTCGCTCTTGTATATGATTGGAAATGGTTGGATTCGGCAACCATGAGACTTTCGCGTCGTTCCCTTCATAAAAGCATTGATTTTGGAAGACCGCTCTCACGGTCTACCAGACCACACCAAATCAACAACTAACTCGCCTGATCTATAAAATAGACAAACGAAATTAACAGTGAAGGGTATGCGCAAAAAAATAGGGAAGGGGTGAGGGAGAGAATAATAGCAACAACAACCTAGGCGACCGACTCGAACCACCACCAGCACCAGCAAACGAGAGCATATTAATCTTCAAAAAGGACAGAGGGGAAGCATTGAGAGGGAATCAAATTGGAGTTGGCCAACCCC